>NW_001517097.1:0-232180 GCF_000002715.2 Aspergillus clavatus NRRL 1 | reverse complement strand
GAGGGCGACTCTCGGGGGTTGTGATCCGGTGTGTACCAAATAGTGGCTCTGGCACGAACAAGTTCAATCCGTTGACCGGTATGAAGGGTTTATTCTTGTAGTCTTCAATATCTACTTTGTAGTTCCATCCTGAAGATGAAGGTGTGGACGGAGGAATCGATCGCTAGGATCCGTAATCTCTGGAACTATCGATAGCCTGCGCGGTGCCACAGCAGTTTAGATCAATCACTCCCGAAAAAAGCAACCCCCTTTCCCCCCCCCCCTATAATCTCCAACATCCATCGACCAACCTCATCATCACCGTCTCCCTAGCTAGATACCTACCTACTTACATACCCAACTACTTAAGATACACCTACCTTATCTCCAAACCCAACATTGGCCATGGACCAAACAGTTCCCCCCAACACTAACCCCACCCCCAATCTGAATCCCAATCTGAATCCCAATCCCAATCCCAAACCCAAACCCAAACACAACCACCCCCTCACCCTCCGCGTCCAAGCCCTCACCCTCATCTCCATCGGCGTGGACATCAAATCCGTCCAGACCAGCCTCCGCCTCCCCCGCCAGACCATCCTGTCCTGGGTCGCCAAGGCGCGCGCGCGCGGGTATAACCCGCAGGTTGACTTTCGGATTCTGCCGGAGTATGTTGAGGATGGGAAGAGGACGGGGAGGCCGAGGAGGGAGAGGGAGAGGGAGGGAGAGGGGGAGGGGGGTACAAGTGGGGAGGGGAAAGGAAAAGACAAGGGGAAGGCGAAGGTGTAGATGGGTAGGTATGTCTCTTGGGTTTTGGGTTTGGTTTTTTAGTTTTGGTTTATGTGAGTGCTGACGGCGTCTATCTAGGTTGATTTTCTATGATGCGTGGTTCGTATTGAGGACAACCCGGAAGAGATGGAATGGAATATGTCATATGGAAATATCGACACGGCAGAGAAGTTGAAAAGAACGAAAGAAAGAAAGAGAAAACGCCAACCTGCTGCCTGCCTGTTTGCAAATGCTTGGAATAGATGGCGGACGATCACGGATGCCGCGAGTTACACTGTCGTTACATGATAATTTAAAAAAAAAAAGAAAAGGAAAAAGGCCGCCGGAACATGAACGAAGAAGCCTCTATTAAGCAACTTGACTGCCCCGTCGGCTGCTGACCTTGGACGGAGCCCGCGAGCCCCCTCCTGCGATACTTCCGCTGGCCTTGACGGTCCGTTGCGACGACTTGGAGACATTGGTCGAGACCTGGCTGACGCTGTCGCTGGGCCGAACGGGCTCGTCGAACTTGCTCGAGCGGCGCGACACGTGCGAGGGGGCCTTGGAGTGGTGCGATTGATGGGAGTACGAGGATCGTCGGGACACGTCGATCTGGCTGATCGAGTCGTCGGGCGTGACGTGGGTCTGGACATCGAAGTCGATGACGCTCTCCGGGAGCGGGATGTCGCGCGCGGAAGACGCGCTGGACTTGGCCGCGGTGCGGTACGTGGCGAACGACGCCACGGAGCCCTCGGGCAGAGGGATCTGGCGCGCCGTGCGATTCGATGACGCCGTGCTGCCGAGTTGGGAGCGGGCCGCGGAGTGATGTGACGACTGGCGCGCCGAGGAATGCGTGGAGCGGTGATCATCCTGGTGGCTGGCCTTGGAGGGCTTGGCCGTCGACGCGGAGTAGACGCTCTGGTTGTCCATCGCTCGGGACCGGTCCGGGAAACTGCTGATGAGGGTGCTGGCGTTGCTGGGGTATGTGTTCGAGCGGGCCGGGGGCGGGTACTCGATCGCTCGCAGGGGAAGCTCCCTTGTGCTGTAGACGCTCCCTTCCGACGTGCGGCGCCCGTTCTCATCGAGATACACGCTGCCGTTGTCCCCGCGCGGATGGATGAACTCCGTGCCTTCGTATATTGTGCTCGCCCGAGGATTCTTGGACGAGACGCTGCGAGACAAAGTCGAGCGCGCATCTGACCGCGAGTACGTGCTTCTCGCAGGAGGCGCCTCGATGGCCCGGAGGCCCTGGTATTCTTGAGCAGCCGACGGCGCTTGTGATGACGGCGAGGGCATGATCAGCTGCGCGATGTCACGGGGTGAATACTGCGGAGGGGGGGTCATCTCCGAAGTGGTGGTCGGCGAGTCGGACTTGGTCATTGCGTACGCAATCGCTGCGCCTGCAGCCGCTCCGAGGAGACTGCCAACGATCGTCTTGGCCGTGCTATCGTCCTTCTTTTCTGTCGTCTGCTGGGTCGTATGATGTACAATGTAGGTGGGGGATGGAGCGGGTTGATGGATCTCGCGAGAGATGACCGTTGGCGCCATCCGCTCCGACGGCGCTATCCCTCGCTCCGACGGCGCACCTCGCTCGACAGCGGTCGTGGCTCTTGAGACATACGACTTGGCATCTGATCTGGTGGAGGGGGCCACGCTAGGAGCCTTGACCGAGCTGACCTTTGTGCTCGCGCGGGACACCACGGAGCCATTCTCGAGCAGGCCAATGGATGGTGCGCTGACTTCTGACCGGGCAACCGAGGCGGCCCCTGGACGGTACACAGCCTCGATGCTGTTGCCGTCGAAGTCGATGATGGCTGCACTATAATACCCGGACTCCGCGTCGCGCATCTTGGGCTCACCATGGAGCTTCCCTCCGGCTTTCAATGCGTTGATGAAGAAAGCCCCGACCGCATCCTTCGAAGGCGCAGGGAATGCAACATGTGCAGCGCCCGCTGGAGAACTACATTTTGAATTCAATTAGTGTAACGCGCATGGAAAGCATGCCGGCAGGTCACACTAACCCTGGCTTTTGTTCGGTTATCCAGAAATCGGCCGGCTCGCCCGAGTTCTGACCGAAACCGATGTAATCATCATGGCGACCGATGAATTGGTACCCTAACGGCTGCAGGCAGGAGAGGAAGAAGGAGGTGGAGGTCGGCAGATGGGAGACGGTCAGGGTGAGGTGGGACAGAGGCATGTCTGTTGGATGGGAGTCCACTCGCTCAGTGAACGCTCACAGGTACAAGCAGGACGCCTTGATTTAGGGAATGATATATGTATGCAAGCAAGTGTGAGTCACAAAGTGAGGATGCCCAAGAGGTACATCCACGAGACAAAGTAAGGGGAGTAAAAGTTCCTAGAATCAGGTCGACAAAAGCAGGGACAATGTGTATATATACTGTCCAGTCTAATTTGTACACACACGAATGATCGGATGACAACAATCCAGAGCCAAAAAAGAATAATTCAGAAAGCGCAAAGGACCATGACGATGCTATTTCAAGGCCCGGTCTTGCTGTACAGATGGAGATCCTAAAGAATGCCCAACGGTGATCCAATGACAGGTGGTTGGCAGCTTTAGAGCAGCTGTATGTATCCCTGAAAGGAAACGGGCCCCTCCAGCGATACAGCTCTAGCATCTTGCAGGCACAATTGCATACCTAGGCGGAACAACCGACAAATGACTAGGGGGTGAGAAGCACCCATGAAGCCTGGACAGTAGTGGCCAGGCCCTAGGAGTCTCGAACCGGTGAAAGTCGAGCTCCTCTCATACTCAGGATTACGGAGGCGAGAAAGAAACAAAAAAAAAATCACTGGTGATGCTACGCTTCTGTTCGCCCTCTGGTAAAGCATAGAGCAACTCACCACTCAATGTGCCAGGCTGCCAGCGTGGGCTTGTAAGACTGAGAACTCCATCGCGCTAGGCCGCCAGGTCATCGCGGGGCACCGGGGGCAGCCGTTGGACGCGGTGGACAGTCCTGTAAGTGGCCCCAGTTCAGGGTGGATGGGGCGCCCGATGAGAGAACAGTTGGTCCTAGGTTGGTTTTCTGAAACTTGCACAACTAGCCAAGCGACAACATCATGTGTGAAGAGAGAACATCGAATCGCAGTCCCTGAAGATGGGTGAGGCGAGAAGGTAGTCAAAGGCTAGAAGTGGGCCTTAAAGATAGGCCTCCTGGTGGGGGATTGATTCATGGGACAACTGCTTCAAACTCTCAACTTGCCGGCTCCATGATGGCATACTCATTACCATATTGACAGGATGGAAGAGTCTTGTAAACGGCAAGATAAGTCTGTAGGCTGTACTACTCTCTGTAGCAACTAGCAACTGTAGGAATTGGGTTCGCTAGAGGCCACCAGACTCCAGAGAGGGATGGTGCGACAGATGGATTGACAGTCTCTCTTCTGGAGAATTTGCAATGGGCTTTTTTTTCGCTGATGCTGACCGACGGTTTGTCAAAGCTGCCCTGCACCAATCTGGTTCCTGCTTTTGGGCACTTCTGCTGC
The DNA here is from genome assembly GCF_000002715.2 of Aspergillus clavatus NRRL 1. Lineage (NCBI taxonomy): Eukaryota > Fungi > Ascomycota > Eurotiomycetes > Eurotiales > Aspergillaceae > Aspergillus > Aspergillus clavatus. The sequence goes on along the minus strand of NW_001517097.1, from coordinate 227,926 downwards.
TCTTAGTCGCCAGACGGGGCTGTCTGACCGCCCAACAGCATCCACTCTCTCTCTTTTGCAACCTGTCTCGTGGGCCATGCACTATTCCAGCGTCTGATTGAATCAAAGGGTATAGATATTGCCCGATGATACGAATGGATTTCGCACACTCCGATTCCGCTCTTCGGCCACAAACCAGGCCGGAGATGCACATCTAAGGGGCGAGAAGAAGTTAGAGCAACACATTAGTCAAGGGTGCGATTCTAAGCAAAGCACAAACCGGTCAGACAGACCAGTGGTCAAGCAATCATCCGGCTCCCATCCCCTATCTGGATGAACCTCCACAGTCGGAAGGCAAGAAAGTGAAGCGGGAGGTTCCACCTTGATGGCTCTCTGCATGCCACGTCGAAGAGACAAAGAGTAACTTTGTTAGCAATTCGTAGTCCGCCCCCAGCCACCAAGACCGCCCGATTACTGATTTCATCCAGGATTGATCGTTGGAAGAATTCAATACTGGAGATGTGGTTACCGCAGGCTGTGCTGTCATTATTGCAGCCAGAGAGTGTGTAGGAGAGAGCGGAAAAGGGGGCAATTGCCAATTATGGAAGATGTCGATGCCTTGATGGTCGCCTGTTCCTTCAGGCATGATTCTCTGCCTGCCTTTGCTCTTCTTTGAACCGTTTGAAGTAGATAGATAGTGCCTGAGGTTCGTCTGCGGGATCAATCCCTTTCCCTTCATCTTCGATGATCAGCAGCATCGGCAGCGTGAGGTCTTATCTCACTCAAAGTATCTCCCCTGGTGTTCATCCTTGTATGCTCCTACTTTAACTGGAACTCAGCTTGGATGTTGTTGTGATCTTGGTTGATCAATTCAGAGATACCGTCTACAAAAGATCGAGTCGGTAAGATACGACCGTTAAATACACAATGTATAGATATCCTATTCACATATGAGACCACGTCGAACAGCAGAGTTCTGGGCGGGATTGACTTTAGGCACATATGGGTATGAGTTCCGAAGCCATGGTCCCTTGCCTTCAGTCGCAGCTCAGGACGTCCCATCGAGAAGGGAGAACCTGGTCCGAGAGTTGTGTCTAGCTTTCAACGCTGAGGGCCTAACCGAAACACCCTTACAGAACTTGAACGAATACAGTCACTTGCCCGATTCTCGAGAGAAGAAGAACGCCGTCCATTCAAGGCCAGACATCTCAAGAAAACGTATGCAATGACGTATGATGGCCCGTGTCGTGCTGCACCCTCTGGGAATCTAGCAGGATGTGTCTGCGAGTGGAAGAAAAACGCATAATGGTACCAACAACACACGCAAAGACGGGGAGGCCGGCGATCCAATAGCGGAGAGTGAAGGAGGACATGCCCAAAAGCATGTTTTCCCCAGAATTGGCATCCGCTACACTCAATCTAGCCGGAGGGTGGCTCGGTGTAAAGAAATTCGTTACCTCGTCAAGATATAATTTTTTTTTTCTTCTTCTTTGGTTGCGCTCGTGCCCACTGGTTCATGTTTGGCTCAAAGAATATCCCAGGCTTCTTCAGCGGCATGGCAGAATTTGCTGCACGCGACACTGGCACTCAAACTGTAGTTGCTAATACTGATCGTGTCATCCTTGAACGAGTCCGCAAAATCATCATGTCCCTTGGCCATGGCGCCGACAAAGATACAGATACTCTCCTTGGGGCCCAGAGATTCAATGTAATCTCTGACTGGCACCACCGGCGCCTCGTAACTGAGGGTCACCTTCCGGCAGTTGGGAGGCAAGTGATCCGTGATGGGATTCTTGATGACCTTGAGCAGCTTCTCCTGCGAATTGGTCGAACGGATGGACAGTCTGTGCAGCAGCTGGACCATCAAACCGGCGAAACGCTTGAAAGTACGAGGAATGCGGACCGTTGGGTTGACCTCGATCAGGACGCCCTTTGCGGTGTGGATGTAAATCTGGAGCTTGCCGGCTTTATTGACAGGTGAGTCGAGGAGAGTGAGAAGGCACTAGCAGATGGAAGCGCATTGGTTAGCAGTTGAGAAAGAAGCCCACAACTCCCGTAAAAATCCAGATTGAGGAGTCAAACCTGATGGGTAATATCCGGTCGCGCTTCACTGATATCTCGGTTCATTTTGCGCATGATACCAATGTGCTCGTCGCTGTTGAGCAGTGAGTATTTTTCATCCCGGCCCGCGCCATTCCGACCCCCATGGGAAGCGCGATATGTCTCCAAACTGGCATGTGAAAGAACGACAATCAAACGCTTGGTTTCTTTATCATGAACGGGGATAGGAACATGCTGCTCAGCGACGAGCTGAGGCAATTCGGGAGGAGGACACGACTGGGTCCCTGGTGATCGAGCGCGGTCAGCCATGGCTTGATGATTCCTTGTTGGTTGCAATACGATCAAAGGAGGGGTCGGGGCAGGAGGATCGCCCCGGGGGGTGATTGAAGGAAAGTAGAGCTGATTCGGAGAAGAAGAGAAACAGAGAGGGGGGGGGGAAAGAAGAGGGGCAAATTATCTGCAGTGACACTGATAGAGAATAATTGATTGCGCCGAGGATGAAACACAAGAATTGCGAAAGGATGTTGAAGAGATGATGTCTGTCTGATCCCGAAAAAATTTCGACTAGATTTTCATGGACCCAAATAGGATAGAATCAATGAGCCAACCCTCCGAAGAGCAGAAGACCAAGTAAAAAAAAAAAAAAAAAAGGGAAAGGAGAATTCCAGGGAAGATGGTGCAGATTTGATGGGAGAGAAAGAAAAAGAAAAAGAAAAAGAAAGATTCAGGGAAGAAAAAAGGGCAGATAATTATGACAGGTAGATAGATGGATGGACAGAATACATACTGGGACGCTTTCTCTTCCCTGCCGTTTGTTGATTGTCGGACATGATGGCTTGCTTAGGGGGGAAACAAGAGGTCGAGTCAAGATTAAGATTAAGAGAAGAGAGAGAGGGAGACAATTCCTTCCGATGTCTCTGGTCCGAGAAGATGCAGACGGATTGATGGTCGAGACTCGAGAGGGACGGGGGAAAAAAGAGATGGAAGTTCAATCGAGGAATTATTCTAAGGGAAAACGAGACAGGCGGAAGGGAAGGGAAAAAAGAGAGAGAGAGAGAGAGAGAGAAGATGATAGAGATTTATTTGGGCCACCGACAAGCGGAAAGTACAAGAATTTGAAAACACCAGACGAAGGAAGAAAATGCACAATATGGATAGTTCCTTTTGGAGCGATTATTGGTGTTCGGTTGATATTCTTCTAGTTCTGGGAAGGTATCTAGATGGGGATCACAATCCTCTTCACGTTCATGTCAAATGATCAGCCCGGTCTATCTACTAGGTATCTATCTCCGACCTCCGTACTTCCAGTCAAGGATTATTTCTTCTAGAGTTCTAGTAGTAGTAGATAGTCCCAGTGGATGGAGATGGATTAGTTAGTCAACTTTACTCCGGGACGGAGAGTTTGGTACTGATAGTACGGAGTAGATACTAGAGACTACTATATGTACTACCTAATAACTAAGTATCTATCTAGGTTCTAGACTAAGAGCCATGGGAGAAAAAAGACCACCGTATTCCTGTTCATTAATAGTAGTAGTAGAGACTACTTAGTAGTCGCCTTCACAATTCATATCGATCAAGTTCTATCGGGGTCCGCCCCAATAAGATCCTGTGGTTCAGGCGTTATTTACTCCGTCTGGTGTATTATCTACTAGATACCTACCTAAGGTACCTACTACCTAGGTACTAGGTAGACTGCCTAGGTTAGGAGTTTTGCTTTTGACAACTCCGTAACCAACAATAAGATTAATGACCAGAGTGGCAGAGTCAAGAGTCAATCTTCCGTTCGCCTAGCGTCGGACCGGGGTAACTGAATCTCATCCGATTAAACTGTCAACGGTTTTGATCATTCTTGTCCATAGTTCTGATGCAGGTTTCGCTTTCCGGAGACACAGTCCGTTCAGCCCAGTTATCGATCGCCTAGTTAGCCCCCGACGCCTTTCAATGCCTCAAATAGACATTACAACTGTGACAAATTGCCATCGTACTCCGCATACATACTCGCCGAATACTTTGGAGTAGCGTGCTGCGGGTGAGATAATCGGTGATCAGCGCTATTTGCTGACAAGCATCCACAGCAAGTTGGACGGTCCATCTCCCTCCAGCCAGCGATCTCAAAGTCATGTCAAGCGGACTCCTCAGGGAGATTGGGATACCCCTGGTGTCTGGATTGTCCCGGTACCTGACTAGGGAGAGTACATACACCGTACGGAACTCATCTCCTGTTCCATGAATTTTTGATTTGACAAATTGACAAAGACAAAGGTCGAGCCAACTCTATATCCATCTGCAGCTTTGACCCTTCGAAGTTTCGAGATCGTTCCATTTCTCTGACTTGGACTTCTCGTAAGCCACGCCCCGGCTGATAATCGCTATCATATCAAAAGTGCCTCTCGCAAGCAAGGACGGGAAGTCATGCGTCTTGCACCTATCAATTGGGTTCCCAGCGACCCAGCTGTCTGGGGGCGGAATTGGATCATCCCAGTGACATCCTTGACAAACGAGTGCGGTCTCAAATGAGGGGCACGTACGACTTGAAGCGGTTGCATGGGGGCTGGGGCGATTCAACGCAACAAGATCATCGACGGAGCTTACTGTAGATACGTGATGACAAAGATCACGTTGCACTGTTCAGTCTGATGCCAGAGTCGACGAAGAACTCGATCGAATCGAATGTCCAAAATTCAGGCGTCTGTTCGTACTCCCTGCAGTCCGTCATTCTTCCTTCGGGCGGGAAAGCTTTCCATGGCATGCAAGGAGTAGAATCGGACGGTGGGAACTCCCGAAAGGGCGGTAATAGAGTACCCTCTCTTCATCGTCTGCTTGGAGGCAGACGGAAGACCCTGCCTGCCAGCCTGCCTGCCAGCCTGCCTGCCAGCCTGCCTGCCGGCCTGCCTGCCAGCCTGCCTGCCGGCCTGCCTGCCTGGGCAGAGCTGTGTGGGAGGTCTGGCGTATTGAGGGAGAGAGGGAGAAGACAGAGAGCCTTGAATCGACAGTAGGCTGGCTCCAGGGCCTCCTGGAAGCTTCAATTTGCCCTGCTATCCTCCCAGCTCATAAATCAGGTGAGGCGCTAGCAGTCTGATTGTCTGACTGGTAAGGCAGGCGAGTGTGATGCGGATCATGCGGTTAGATGTAGTACAAATGCTTCGGATTTGACATCATTCCTGCCTTCTATCAGCCGTGGAGAAATAATGCCAGAGCGATGCTGCGGATGGATGCATGAGGGAGGAGGGCGGGTCATAGTTAAATTTGCTGTTTTCTCGATCCTCCAGTCTTCCTGAGCAATGCAGGCAGAACTGTCGGTGCATCGCAGCCTGATCACATAACCACGAAGCCCAGGTCGTTGTACAACGACAGAACCAACTGGCGTTAAGAGAGTCATTGGTCCACCATCATCCTGCTGCCTATTGCCTACTCTCAGGTTCTTTTCTTTTTCTCCCCTGTACTACTACACTTAACACTATCCCGTTCATCCCTAGATGACAGATTGTACCAATACCCTTCGAGAAAGCACTCGGGCGGATCCGATGCTCAAGTAACGCGAGCAAACCGGCCGAGGCAGCTTACGACGCGAGAGTGACCAAAAAAGGCGCGCAAGCCTGTACACCTCATTTCGTAGCCCACCCAATAAGGCTGTGGGATCGGCCAGCTGTAAGGGCATAGAGGAGGCTGGGGCAGTTGGGGGAGGATCCGCGACGCCTTGTGCATCACGACTGCGGCCGATCTCTGGCCTCTGTTCTCCCCCAATGATGTTTGGTATGTTACAATTGCCATCGAGGGAATGGAAGCGATCGCGGACACCTCAGGGAAGGGCAAATAGCAGGACTGCGAGACGAGATGGAGGACGATGACATGGAAAGGAAGGGGAAAAAGAGAAAAAAGCAAGGAAGAATCCTGCCACCCCAATCTATTTTGTCTCTTTTGATTCTTGACTCTTGATCTCTTGTTCTCTTGTCTACTGTATCTATCCATTCTGCGCACTTTTGTTACCTACCTGTATGAGTGACGATTATGGTTGGTGGCCAAGGTTTCAGAACTCAGGAGGCGAATTTTATCATCCCTACCAGGCTACCAGTAACCAGAGTCGAATACTAGGTTAGTTACTTACTTAGCCTCTCAGGTATAGGAGCCAGATGGCAAAACTCTATGGAAATGAGGCCATGCCACTAGATCACTCAGTTAAAACTAACAACCACTGCTGTAACCAGTCACCACTACTAGCTAACTCCTCTGTACCGGCTGTTGAGTGCTGTTCGTGTTTCTTGTCCAGTCCCACACAACTTGGACTAGATACTTCTTCAGCTGCCCAAAGACACCACGGTGAGCTTTCAACTAAACGGACTATCTGAATATCCACTGTTTGGTTTGATTGTCGCCATCATCATCATCGTCATCATCACTAGACTAGAGTCATCGCCCCGTCCCATTCAGACGGTAGCCTGGAGATCATTTCCATCTCTATCAAATTCATATATCTATTCCCCGACTGTCACTGCCTTCCCCTGCGATTCTTCCTCTTCTCATCTTCGTCTTCATCGTGTTTTCTGGAATTACCATCGACGAGATATTATCTAGCCAAGTCAAGGGTGTCTCTGCTATCTTCCTCTGTGGCTTGGAACTAGCATTCTCAGCTAAGGCGAAATATTCGCATCAACAGCACCAACCGCATCTGCGATCGTTGAACCCGAGCCACTTGGCCTGTGTCTATCGAGTGGTATCTATAGAGACCTAGCTCGGAACGAAACTCCTTGAGGCCTAAGCCTAAGCCTACGGTATGTGATGTGAAGATTAAGAATGATCCCTGTCAAGCGCCCGAGCGAGCAATATGACTAAATCTGGGTTAGCGCCTGAGGCACGCGTTCCGTCACTCGTCGATCACGCTTACATTATTATTATTATTATTATCATTATTATTATTATTATTATTTATTATTTATTGCTCCCGCCAACAGCCGTCGTGTGTTGTGTTGGAAAGGGAGAGAAAGAATAAATAATAATACCTCCATCATAGGTAATATAATAATCACCAATAAGAGCCCGTTGCTGGTTACAAACAGAAAAAAAAAAAAAAAAAAAAAGAAGGATCGGTTTCTTCGTCTCCTTTTTTTTTATCTCTCGGAATCTCTTCGGCTTCACTCTCGCATCATTCGAACTGAATCAATCCGCTCACACACAAATGGTCTTGATGCTCGACTCGGTTCATTCCGTGCTCTGAAGAAAAATCAGGGAGATGCCGTGGGCTGTAACAAACTCATTCAAGCGGTACGTTTGGTTCTTCGTTCGCCCCCCCCCATCTTCACTCTACACGCTTTCTTCTTCTTGCTTTCTATTCCTACTCAGAACGCGAAAATAAAAAAATTTAATAAGAAATACTTGGTCCCTCTAACTTGATCAGCTCTAGAGGCCTCATGAAAACATACGGAAGATCTATATGGCGCGTCTACGATGACGATGACCAGGGCCCTGCCGCCAAGAAACCACGCGTCGAGTCCGGCAACGAGTCTGACGATGCGGAAAACAGCCTTCAATATGCCATTCGCGAGTCCTCCGCAGCCATTCTTTCCAGTCCGTCACGTCGAAATTCACTAGTCCTCTCCGAGGGCACGCATGACGATGATCTCTCCACGCCCCCCTCATCGCCACCTCCCAGAATAACCCCGCCACCCGCGAACACGCGAAAACCGACCTTTGCCTTCCTGAAACGCAAGCATGCGGCGGCGGCAAAGGACGCGAGCAATGGCTCGCCGCTCACCGAAGTCAATTCCAATAGCGTGCGGGCGTCGGCTGATCCGCCGAAGAAGAAGTCGGCGGCCGCGGCGCAGCAGCAGCAACAACAACCACCCGTGCTGAAACAGATGCAGATCGATTTAGGTCATGAAGTGAGAAAGACCTGCGCCGCCTGCGGAATGGAGTATATCCCGTCGAACGCGGAGGATGCGGCGCTGCATAAGAAATTCCACGACATGAACTCGACCGGGGTGGACCTGGGGAAGGCGTTCATGAGGGCAAACGCATGTCGCTGGGTCTACGAAGCTACTCGGTTTGATGAAGGATACGTGGTGATTGTCGATCGCAAGGCGTCGCCGACCGTCAAGAACCAGGCAAAGAAGGTGCTGGAAGTGATCAGCAAGGAGCTGTCTTCACCAGAGATATCCGACGATGTGCTATGGAGCCAGACGGAGCCACCGGAACACCTCCGGAAGGATGGCGTGGACGAAAAAGTAGATCGCTATAAAGTGTTTCTGCATATGAAGGATAGCCGGTGTGTGGGGGCCTGTCTGACGGAGCGCATCTGGGAGTCAAAGCCGGTGGACAGCTCGGTGGCGACAACCAAGGACGGGACAGAGCCGCCGAACGATTCGGCGGTGACCGTCCGGGATGAGGTGCACCCAGCCATCGTGGGTATCTCTCGCATCTGGACATCGGGATCCTCTCGACGCAAGGGAATTGCGATGGATCTCCTGGACTGCGTCGTGAGCAATTTCATCTACGGCATGGAAATCCCCAAGGAGCAGGTTGCCTTCAGTCAGCCTACAGAGAGTGGGAAACGCTTAGCGCTGGCCTTTTTTGGGCCGGGGCAGCAGTGGCATGTCTACAACGAAATCTGATCCGTGGCATACCTACCACCACCGGGTCCTCGGTGGAGGGGGGGAAAGGGAGTCTGCTTTTTCTTCAATTGCTCTTTCTCCCCCCGAATGGGCCAAATGATACCCTTTTCTGTCTCGGATAGTTCTATCCGAGTAAAGAACCTGTTGTGATGATTTTATAACTGTTTGTATAACCTCTGGTGTTTGGGAAGGAGGTCTTTTGTCTGTTGCCAACTTTTCTCTGCAAAGCATTCGTCGCATTGTTCTTCTGCCCCCTTTGGATACTCGGGGGGGGGGGGGGTTTTTTTATTTTCTTCTCTAATTTCCATGTACCATAGCCTTTTCTGATTTGCATTTCCGGTCTCTGGTTCTTTCTATGCATGATTGGGAGGGGACGCGACTACAGACAGAGTACACAAGCTCAGCATCAATTTGACAATTCATCACACTAGAATATTACGTTCATTCTAGGCAGCCTTTGGAGCCTCTGGACACTCTTGATGACTACTTGGGACGACGGAGCCTACTGGCCGTTTTGGGCCGTCTCTGCCTAGACCGGAAGCCGCGCGGATGGCCGGTTCTCTCCATAGGTAGCTTAAACGCCACTGCTGTTGACATCTTCCCCTTCTTCCTTCTGGTAACTCCCCTCCCCATCTCATCTATTTTCATTGCTCTCATGATCGGCGAAAGTTATCTTCTTTGCGATGTCTGGATTCAATCCTTTCCGCCCTAAAAGGTTAGAGAGCGAGAACGATCCGCCGCTTCCGAAGTTTGGGCTAGATGCTACCCGGCCCTCGAGAGGTTTGGCTTGTCTCTCGCTGTTCCCCGCGTTTTGAGGTTGATGCTGATAATCGTGCATCTGTAGCGTATCACAATTCATCCCCATCGTCTGTTTCCACGCACTCATATTTTCCTGCTCCTTCATCAACGACGGCGTCTGTGACGAATTCTTCCTCGACGCCCTATGGCTATACCGGAACCCCTCCTGAATCTTACACGTCCGACGTTGACGACTCGCAATCCTCGGATGATCAATCGCTATCGGATCCTTTCCAAAAGAACTTTGACGTGACCGACCGTGACGTGGAGGACGGGGCGGCGGTAAGGGATGGAATTTGGAATTCGTCCCGTCTCCCTCGCTCTGCCCCCGCGGATGATCGTCGTTCCTCGATGTACGCCAACGCCGCTCCCCACTCAGCGCCAGCTCTTCCAGGTTCATCAAGCTCAGTCTCATCCGCGCCGGTAGCACTACCGACCAAACATGATGCGAAGAGGGAAACCAGCCGTTATTCACTGGAATTGGGAAATCAGACAGAACCAGGAAGCCTGGCCGTTGATCGGCTCGGTGTACCTGCCACCTCATCTCCTCGTGGAATGAACTCTGCAAACAGTGGCGCTACGCTCACATCGCAATACCACACATCGGCTGGAGTAACCAGTCGCCCCATGGTGGGCACCCCATCTTCATCAGAAGCTGAGGTAGACTCAAGAGCTCTCGCTGCTCGCTCAGGCAACCGAGAAAGGAAACCCCCACCTCCACCTAAAAGCCATCATGGAAAGTTGATCAATCCCAGTCCTCAGGCGTCGCCGTCTCAGTCTCAACCGAGACTCAGACTGACCAATCGCTTTTCTTACCACGGCACCTCTTCTGAGACATCGCTCTCACTCACACCCGATTCACCCTCCAGCCGGCCATCGCAGCAGGGGGTTGACTATTTCACTAACCTCGATGATACCCAATCCACACAATCGACAGAGTCCCTCAGGCGTAGCCAATCTCAGCACAAGCGGCCTCCGACACCGCCGCTGAGTAGGCGGCATAGCCAAATGAGACGATCCAAGAGCACCATGTCCCGGACTAATCTGGTGCGACTGTCAATGCCGGTGGAGGCTTCAGAAACGAATTTCTCTTCTCCTCCGAGCCCCGGCCCTTGGCCCACTGCGTCACCACGTCTTCAGGAATCTAGATTGGGTCCACCGCGGCCGGACGAGGCTGGACACGGGTCCGGCCCTAGTGAGCTCCCTTCATCCAGACGAGCCTCGCAGGTCAATCCAGTGCCGCCGCTTCCACCTCCCAGGAGGACGCGAGTTTCCAGCAGTCATAGTAACACCGGCGGTCCGACTTTTTCTCCGGAAAAGGAGAAGCGGGCGCCGCAGGAGGATTTCGTTCCTCATCCATCCAATGCCAATGACATCTTGGCGGACCTCTCCCGTCTCCAGAAAGAGGTGGATGACCTTCGTGGGCACTACGAGGGCCGGAAAGTCAGTCAGTAGAGGACTAACGGTTGTTTTACGCTAGATCAGGGCTCCGTTGATGTGTTGTGATGAAGGGTTTGCTTGAATGATCCGCGATCAATGTGTTTATGCTTCTGCAGGCCACGATCCAGGAACTTAGTACATATTGTCAACGGTAGTAGTACAGTAATGAGTTATGACTACATCGCAAAGCCAGTCCAGAGTAGTGCAAGTCTGCCCCTTGTCTTTGTACCTCTGTCGAACTCGTTTGCCAATTGAAATGAATGCCTTCGATTCCAGGTGTCAGCGCTAGTAGCTTCCTGAGTATGTAAGATCGGGGTGCAACCTCATTCTGATTGGTTGATGGGGGGGCTCTTGAAAATAATGACGTCATCCCCCTCCGTTCCCATAGTATTTCAGAGGTACTGGTATATACCAAAGCACAAGGACTACAAGAGAAGCAAAGGAATACGATGCAATGAAGATAGATGGTGGAGTGATGAATGTAAATCAATACTCTTTGGCCGCAGACAAATACCGGAGGGAAAACAGAGTGAGATTGAAAAGAAAGAAAGAAAGACATCACCAGATTCTCCAACGGGGGCTCTCGCCTCACTTCATCCGATTATAGAAGAGATGAACGCCTCACTTGGGGGTGCCTTAGGTTCCATGTCTGAGAAAGTAAAGTTACATACCATTCCATTATCCTCCTAGTCTGGGGGGGGAAAGGAAATTAATTTTTTGTTTCTTATAAGAAAAGGATTCTCTGTTCTATCGGTCTGCTGCGAATTACTGACAACACAACCGGTGATCTTCTTCTTCTTCTTCTTGTGTTCATTGCTATTATCCCTGCCCATTATTATTATTATTATTCTTAAGTATCTCATTCTCCGCCCCCCTCTTATCTATCTACCTAATCTATCGTTCGCTACCTTATCTACCTACTTCTGTGATCTTCTGCTAGAGCTTCAACAGCATCAACAGCTTCAACTTGGCGTTTCAGCTTCAGCTACATATATACATCTACCTACCTGTACGACACTCGGTGCCTACTGGCAGACTGATCATCATGACTACGCCGACCCTCATAGACATCCCTCCCCCGCCATCGGATCCGGTTACCCCTTCCGACATGGGACCGTAAGAGCACCTTTTTCACACACACTTTCTCTCTATACTCTTGCATTTATCGCGTAATAGTTGACACCGATGTTGGCAATTCCCAGAGGCACTCCAAACTCAGGCACCACATCTCTTTCCGCCCTGTCGACCACCGCAATCAAAGACGGCCATCAGGGCCAACCGTTCCCACACGGGCGCCATGTCCACCATTCCTCGTCTGCCTCGGCAACCTCCACGTCCACCCTTGAAGCCGAGCGAGCCGATCGCATCTCCCGTCTCGCCGGGCTGGAGCGCGTCGCAACTGCGCGCGCCGGCGGGGTCCCGCAGCCGAGTCTCGCCTTCGCCGCGTCGCACGGCCTCGGCTACTTCGACAACAGCCCCGGGATCAAAGAGCGCAGCACGGTGGGCAGCGCCAGCGCTACGGGCAGCGTGGACGCGCGCACCACCTGGGCCAGCGGCAGCGATGCGCTGGACGCCGACAAGATGAGCGAGGACACCGACGCCGACGACGGCACCTCCAGCGTGGGTAATATCAGTGAAGGCGATGCCAGCCTGGTCGCGTTCGGCGAGGGCGCCAGTACCATCAGCGGGCCCATCTCGCACCCCAGCTTTAACCGCTTGTCCTTGTCCTCGGCCGGTCGGCCGGCTTCGCTGGGCAGCCCCGGCGTGAACCGCGCGTCGAACCCCATCGCCTCGTACCAGCAGGGTCTCGAGGATACGGCGCCTATGGCAGCCTCCGTGTCCCCTGCGGGATCGAGCACCCCGGAGCAGTTGCAGCATGATCGCATGCTGGACGGCATGACCTATGACAGTGATGTGATTGATACCACGGTGCGCACCCCGCGACTGGCCACGCCGTTCGACCAGAGCTATCCCATTGATCCAAGTAATGGGCCGAGTGCTACTTGAGACAGCAACCAACAAAAGAAAAAAAAAAAAGGAAGGGTTCGTCGGGGAAAATGTGGCGTTTTGTCAATTGATGGTAATTAATTTGTGTACTTATATGGGAGACATGGGGAATGGGGATTTCTTCAAGGAGGATAGGATACCTTTTGAGTATGCGCACGATCGTTTAGTGTAGGATAGTCAACCAGCAATTCTGACACAATCCATTCAATGTCCTGTCATTTCCCCAGTTCATGAGCTATACAATGATACTGTACAGGCCTATAAGGCTATAATAATAATGGGGATTGGGGGAGATTCTCTGGATGGCGGGACCGAGAATAGCGCATCCTGATGGCAAAAGACAGAGAGGCTGATCGAATGATGAAGGATCCCAATTCCCAAGGCACATTGAAAAAGCAGAATCTCAACGGTCGAATAAGACCCAGATTATCAGATAGAGCAAAAGAAATTAAGAATGATTAGCATTTAGCATAGAGAGCCAGTGTGTAGCCAAGCATCCCAGCGTCTTTTGCCGCCTCGGACGGACTGACTTTTTGCAGCTGAAACCGCCTAAATTTTCTGCTCTCTCTATCTTTCTCTTACTTCTACTTCTTCTTCTTCCTCTTCCTCTTCCTCTCTACAGCACCTTCAATTCCACCCCCTCCCACCTCTTCTTCTTCTTCTTCTTCTTTCTCTCTCCTCCCCATTCATCCCCACCTCTCTCCTCCTCCTCCTCCCCACAGTCTTCCTTCGTCTCGTTCATTGCTGGCATTGACTTGTCAAGCACTGAAGTCCTGGCAATTTCCCCCCACCACCACCTCCTAAACTGTCAAGCTCAGCTGCCATCCGCCTCTTGTTTTCTTTGTGCGAGAGTGTCTAGTGTCTTTTTTTTGACTCTTCTCTCCCGCTGCGTCAGATAAAAACAACAGCTCGCCACAACGCAACAAAGCATCAAGTATTCGAACCAAAACGCCTCTGTGTGTGCCCTTTGTCGCCTCGGCTTTCGTGACCCTGTCGACCTCACTTGGATTCTCCATTTTGTGTGCCTGTCTGGTCTGATCCAGTTGGATTGCTGCGCGACTTTGCAACTGCTATCTGTTGCATTGGAATACTCTTGAGGGATCTGAGATCAATTTTCTATAAACGGGACGAACGGTTCATACGTCAATTATGGCAGCCCCTACACAGCTTGCTTGTGAGTGTTTGCTTGCTCTCTCTTTGTCTCTCTCTGGAGGCACTGGAAGAACCTGAATTTGTTGAATGCTGACTCGCCACAGTCCGAACGGTCAAAGGGATTGGCATCTTGGATGCGGCCCCGGTCTATGAGCCCTTGCCAGGATTTGCGAAGTATGTTTTAATTTTTAAAGTAACTTTTCTGTTTGTGGACGTGGCTAACTAGAACTTGTGTGGTTTGTTAGGCCTGATGGGAACCTTCGCTGTGACGCTTATTCTCCCTGCGGTCGGTATTTTGCGTGGGCTTCTCCCGATAAGTATGCGACACCAGAGATCACACCAAGTGGGAAATCAACATGGGAACAAGTCGCTGATTATTTTACCACCAGGGTCACCATCATCGATCCCTCTGTCGGACACGTCATTACCACCATCGCTGCCGAGAATGTCTTCGAACTGGGATTCTCGCCTCTCGGGACCTACCTGATCACCTGGCAGCGACCGTCGAAGGATGCCAACGGAGACGCTGTGAAGAACCTAAAGGTCTGGAAGGTGATTGAGACATCGCCCGACAGCAACGAAGATGAGCACACCATCGTGGGCAGCTTCGTTCAAAAGTCGCAGACCGGCTGGAACTTGCAGTACACCGCTGACGAAGCCCTCTGCGCTCGCACCGTCACCAACGAGGTCCAGTTCTACCAGAGCGACAACCTGTCCAAGGTCTGGAACAAGCTGCGCGTGGAGGGTGTCTCGGACTTTGCCATCTCGCCCGGCAAGAACAACTCTATCGCGGTCTTCATTCCTGAGCGCAAGGTTAGTGTTGACTGTGTCTTTTCGCAAAGGCTCAGCTAGTTTTGATTCTGCGACTAACACACCTTTTCATTGTAGGGTCAACCAGCGGCGGTCAAGGTCTTCAACGTGCCCCAGTTCGGAGCCCCCGTCTCCCAGAAGAGCTTCTTCAAGGGCGACAAGGTTCAGCTGAAGTGGAACGCCAATGGCACCACTCTGCTTGTGCTTGCGCAGACCGAGGTCGATCGCAGTGGCAAGAGTTACTACGGAGAAACTACTCTCTATCTGCTCAGCGCGAACGGCGGCTTTGATTCGCGCGTGGACCTCGGTATGTCCCAGATTCTCGAGTTTCCTCCTTCTTTTTGACATTTCACTGACGGCTACGTAGACAAGGAGGGTCCGATCCATGATGTCTCCTGGAACCCCAACTCCAAGGAATTCGGCGTTGTGTATGGTTACATGCCTGCGAAGACCACCATCTTCAACTTCCGCGGTGTCGCCAAGCACAGTTTCCCTCTGGGACCCCGCAACACCATCCTGTTCTCCCCTCATGGTCGCTTTGTCATCGTGGCGGGCTTCGGTAACTTGGCCGGCCAGATGGATATCTACGACCTAGACAAGAACTACCACAAGGTGGTCACCGCTGAGGCCTCGAATGCCAGTGTCTGCGAATGGTCTCCTGATGGACAGTACATCCTGACGGCGACGACCAGCCCGCGTCTGAGAGTGGACAACGGCATTCGCATTTGGCACGTCAGCGGCGGTCTGATGTTCAACGAGGACATGAACGAGCTCTACGACGTGATCTGGCGTCCCCTGTCGACCACCCAGCATCCTCTGACCGACCCGTTCCAAACCCTGCCGGCTCCTCATCCCTCCGCGCTCGCTTACTTGAGCACGAAGAAGGCTCCCGTCAAGCCCGTCGGTGCTTACAGACCCCCCGGAGCTCGTGGCCAACTCACCCCTCTTGCCTTCAAGCGCGAAGACGAAGGTGGCGCAGCGTTCGTTCGCGGCGATGGCGCTACCGGTGGTAGCGCGCTGAACGGATTCGGCAAGCCCCGGCGACGCGAGGTTCCCGGCGCCGAGCCCGTCGAGGAGTATCTGCCTCCCGGAGCCGCTCCCGGAGGCGGCGTCGCCCTGCCCTCAGGAGGCGACCAGGAGAAACTGTCCAAGTCTGCCGCGAAGAACAAGAAGAAGCGCGAAGCCAAGAAGCAGCAGGGCGATGGCCTGGCACCCCCCGC
This sequence comes from Aspergillus clavatus NRRL 1, assembly GCF_000002715.2. Taxonomy (NCBI): domain Eukaryota; kingdom Fungi; phylum Ascomycota; class Eurotiomycetes; order Eurotiales; family Aspergillaceae; genus Aspergillus; species Aspergillus clavatus. The sequence continues at coordinate 211,851 of NW_001517097.1, read as the reverse complement.
CCACGGCGGCCAGCCCGGACACAGCCCGGACCGTCGCAGCCACGAGCGCAGCCGATCGAAGAACCAGAACGGCGAAGGCAACTCCCGCCGGAACGGCCATCAGGCCAACGGAACCGCGAATGGTCCTTCGCATTCGGCCAAGGCCGCCAATAACGCGCCCGCTCCGGCCGCTGCCGCTGCTGCTGCCGCTGCCGCCGCCGCCGCCGCCGACGCCGCGAACCCCACCGCGCAGGACAAGAAGATCCGCGGCCTCCTGAAGAAGATCCGGGCGATCGAGGAGCTGAAAATGCGCCTTGCCGGCGGCGAGAAGCTGGAAGATACGCAGGTGAAGAAGATCCAGACGGAGGACTCGGTGCGCAAGGAGCTGGAGGCGCTGGGATACAATGGATAGAGAGACAAGACAAGATGAGCGGGACTGTATTTTGGTTGGATGAGACAAGACAAGATCGTGATCGTGATCGTATCCATCTTTGTTTGCCTGAGAGAGAGAGAGAGAGAGAGATAAAGATAAATATTCCCGAAATTTTTGAAAGTTGAAAGCCAGACCACAAATACCTTTTTTTTTTTTTTTTCCCGCCCTCACTTATCAGATAGCTCCGCTGCTTTCTTTTGGTATGTAAGCCATGGATTGATAGATGGCTTGGGGTGTAAATAGCGGTTATTGCAGGCGTGATATTGCGTGCTCTATGGAGTGTTGCTATCTGGCATGGCATGGCCCAGCTGGCTGGCTGGGAGGAAATCTGTAAATAAGACGCTGACAGTACAGGTAGAGGAGAGTATAAAAGATCACTTGAATTGACGTGACTTAGGAAGAAAAGAAAGGAAAATGAGATTTGTCTTTTTTTTTTCCCCCCCTACGCTTGCTTGATCCTACAGAAACCTAGTGGCAACTACGGAGTACATTTGGAATGAATGTCCCATCTGAAATGCCACCCTGCTCCCTATTCTTCTTCCACCCGTCCTGTCTGCCTACTTTGCCTTCCACTGACGCTGAAAATGATGTGAGAGCGTCCAAAGACCTGGATGGCAAGGTCTTCTGAGAAGCCATTGCCATCTTTCAATCTTCCCCGCGAGGCGAGGGAGGGACAGATCAGTATCAGTGTCGGTGGAGAGACAAGGGTAGGTGAGTCAGACAGATCCGGGTGGAACAAGTGACGACGTAAAAGTCCTCGATAGAATAGTCGTCAAGGGTCGGGAACAGGGGGCCCAGCAGGACTGGGGTTCAGATGGGGGGAGAGAGGAGTCTCCTGCTTGATGTCTCGCATCCGATACAGAGCTTATCCCTTCGACGAGGAAGGGATTTCAAGGCATGATCCTCGCCTTGCGCTCCACCTTGCAGCGCGAATTTTTGTATAAAGTTTGAACGTTGGGAAAAGAGGGGGGGGGTGTAGAAGGAAACTTAAGGATGCTGGATGTGGTGGTACTACATTGATCATCAGTACAAATTGCTCTTGTAAAAGGTAAAAAAAAAAAATAGTGGGTATCGCTGTTCGGAACTCCATGTAGATTTTCAGGCATAACTCCAGACGATGGGTCGACTTCAGGTGAAAATGCGTGTTCGTTTGGTAGGACTTCCCATCCGGAGAGATCGGTTGCCGCTGGCCATATCACTCAAAAGACGATCCATTCCGTCCACATCTAGTTCTCCTCTGCGGAGCATGAGCTGATCAGCCACCGTGGTTGTTGCTTCACTGACAGATTGTCGAGACACCGGCGTTTCCTCTGGTTCGGACAACCGCGGAGCAAGGATAATGATGCGGTGCTCTGCGGTGATCAGAATGTCAAAGCTCTGGCTCTCCGTGGCCCGGGAACGGCGAGTAGCCGCGGGAAGATGACCGATGCTAGTAAACTTCTCGCCCATTAGATGCACATCTTGAATGGTGGAAACCCTGCAGCGGTTCGACGCATCAAACGTGCCACTGGCCTTGATGGCGTTTCGCCAAAGGGATAGCAGACTGGGGATCATTGCGCTTTGACTGCCGTGCCGGAGGAAGATTGACTCGTCCGGCAGCGGGTCTCTCACAGTGTTTGTCTGGTAGACCGAGATCTCCCCGCATAGAGACGGAGCAGATGCACTCGCTGAGCCTTTCAGAAGAGTATCCTCTCGAAGGCGTTTGGTCGAAGGAGTCATGGGTGCAAATTTAGGCCGTGACTCGACAGCAGATCCATTGCTGTCTGCCTTGCTGACCCTTGTCAACGGATTCAGAATTCGGCCACTGACCGAAAACGCAGTCAGTGAACCGCCAGACACCCCCTGCACGCTTGACTGGCGTTGAAGAGGCCCCTTCAGACTCCCTGGCCCTGCTCCCTCGATGTCCCACACGCCCCACTCACTGTCAGCCATAAGGACCATGACAGCGCGCCCACCTAGCACCCACTCCGCGTCGATGATGGTTTTCCGCCGCGCCAATCCAGAGGATGGTTGTTCAAAGCCAGTGTAAAGAGTGATTAGCCACTTGCCTTCCGTCTCCGAATCTCCAAGGTCATTCTGAGCACCCGAGGTCCTGCGCGACGCTCTTGCCCGCTTTTTGGAAAAGCAGGAATAGATCTTGACGCATCCGTTGTGGAATGAAACTAGCAAGGTCGAATGGCGAGGGGAGGGATACCCAGAGGGATTGAAGGAGATGTTATTCGCTGGCGCCGGCAAATAAAGTCGTCTAGATACGATATCATCGTACAAACAATACTCGATGTTGCCACGGTTGTTTTCTTCCACAACAGGAATTCGATGGATCAAAAGCAACCCGGATGCTTCTGCGGAATGAGTCGCCACCAGGAGGTCCCAACTTTCGCCATCGCGGTAGACCGACTTGCTTGGTGACATATTGACATCCTCAGTAGCCTCGATTTCCTGGCAAGTAAAAGTGATACTAACCCCCCTCGGAACTTCCTGATGCGTCACTCCGCCAGAAATAGAGAGAATTTGTACCTGCCAGGAGGCAAGGTCTCTTTGAGTAGGGTGGGGAGGGGCCAAGGGGAGAGTCACAACGCGTGTCGAATAATCAGCGCATACAGCAGAAATGACCATCTGTTGTTTCAAAACAGGGGGAAACGAATCGAGGGATGAGCGAGCAGCCTCGGGTAGAATGTGAGGCACAGCCAGTTCAAGAACCCTGCTACCGAGAGGTATGTCGATCTGGCGAAGAACATCTTCATAGGGATGAGCCGCGTCAATCTCCGCCTCATCTTCCTCGAAATCGTATGTAGGCGCGTCTTCCTTTGGGGTCTCTGCCGTGCTCTCCTCGTCGGAATCGATAATCATGACCGCGTCATCATTGCTCCCGTTAACCTTGACTGAGGTCTTGTCGACTTTCTGGGTGGACAATTTCTGCGTTGAAAAGCGCCTACCGCCCCTCCAGATCACTTTCACGCCATTTTCATAGCCATAGATTATGATAGACGAGCCGTTGGGTGCAAGGACTGGATATGCTTTCGCCGAATGGACACGCTGGGGCAGTTGGTAACTAGAGAATGTAAGCAAAGAGAATAACAGATTGGGAGGAGAAATGCAATACTTCAGTTGCAGCCCGTCATCCCTCGGCTGCACCAAAGGCCTGGAGGGGAATGAGGACATTCTGTCGTGAAAGGTGGTGGCGTTTAGCTGACAAGGCACACTTGGTCCAACCACAGTCTGAAACTGGCCAATAAAGCTTAGATACTTGGTCAATCAATTCTCATGGACCAAAAAGAGACAATAATACAGTTTATAGAGAAAGGGAATAGAATTGGGTGATCTGGAAGGAGAGAGCAACGAAGGGAAGAGAGATGTTGTTGGGTTGTTTGGGACTTTGCGGCGAGAGAAAGAAAATAAAGTCATTCCGCCGCGTCCAGCGCGTCCACCTTTCTTTCCCTAGAGATCTACAAAATACAACTCTCGCCTGGCTCCATCAACAGAGGTCAACAGAGCTCGAATTTTTTTTTTACTGCATAGACCGACAATGAAAATGATCTCGCTGCTGGCTTTTCTTGCCGGAGATCTTACACACACAATTACAAGTCGGCCATAATGGCGTGCGTCCGTTCCCTTGGCCGCCATGAACCCTCGGCCGTACCTTTCCTTGTCGCAGAGGGCCTCCTGCCTCCGGATCCTTCAAGCGACCAATACACATGGCATACGACTATCGACGAAGGCCCCAACGGCCCGGTGGATGATGAGCTGGTCTGGACAACGAGCTGCGTCGTTTGGTCTCAGGCGGGAGTCGTGAAGAGGGTATTCCGGGTGGATATTGAGAGGGAGGAAGTCAAACATGCTCTCTTCACGAATTTCTCCGTGAGCAAGGCTACAAAACCGGGTAGAAAGACCGCGCAAGGGCTCAATGGAAATGCTGGCCAGAAGCACGGCGACACCGAGCACAGTCGTGGATTGCAAAGTCAGGCCGCACATGAGGTGAAACTTCCAAACTTAGGAAGGACGCTCGGTGCGAATGGTCAACCGGTTGAAGAATTGCAAACTGCTGGGGGCAGTGTTCACAGTTCAAGAGCCCTAGTGGTTGTACTCAAATCCCAGGCGCATATCTTCTTTCTTGCTGGCAACAGCCACGTTATTCCCCTGCCATTTGAGGTTGAATCGGTATTCGCGACTCCTCGGGGCCTTCTCTTCCAACGCAAAATGCACGAGGACGACACCAATGCCTACCCCATGGCGCCTCCAAATTCATTTCTTTCCTCTTTCCCTACGATTGTGGATTTACGCGCATCTCAGTCAGCGGAGCTGCCCTCGGGTAAAGCGAAACGACCATCCTTGATCATATCCCCTGCGCAAAATACTCGTCTGAAATCGCGGACAAACAAACAAGCGGACCTCCCCAGGGTCTTTTCTCTGATGGATCCCCATTCTGAGATGGGCCTAGTTGTAACCAAACAGACTTCCCGCTGGCTACAAAGTAGTATCACCAGCACTAGCAGACTTTCTGGCTTGGACGTCCTTGATCCTGCTGACGAGATTGTGTATGTCTCCCCAAAGAATGAACTTTTGGGATCTAGTCGGAGTCTAAGCAAGATCCCGTTGATACTTGTGATAACCGTCAATATGAATACCGGATTGTATACCATCTGGACAGCGCGGTATAGAGAGGATGAAGCTGGCCCTTCCTCTAAGAAGCAGCAGAGGCGAGACACGGGAGGCACGCGGTCCAAGCGTCGTAGTTCGCATTTTAGCATGGCGACGGGGTCAACTACACCTGCTGCGCGTCCGTCTGCGGCCAGGGAGAGCTTTGGTCCGCGCGGAGACAACTGGAACGCTTCTGGCTTCTCTCACTCTCAGTACTCTGTCGATAGCAAACCAGATGATGACGACCTCGCCGCTAGATTGGGCCAGGACTTTGGCGACATTGGTGTACCGTCGAAGACATCCAGACGAGTGAGCTCTTTGCTGGCGCGGACTGATCTTGCAACAAGTCAGGATCGAATTACATTTTCAGATCTCGCTACAGGAAGTCAAACAGGTCCCGCGCCTCACACAGGCCTACGGCAATCTATCGGTGCGGCTAGCACTCGGGCAAGTTTTGGATTCAATCCTCGGGGATCCCTGCCACCTGGAAACGGCTCGGTCTACAGTACCACGAGCAGCTTCGTCGATGCTCCCGTTGATCGGCTTCTCGAAGAACTCAACAATGACAGCTTATTCGAAGGATTTGAGAACATGGACCTCAAGGGGGCGACCTCTGGCCTTCCTGAAGAAGTTTTGCTCTCGAAGGTCGAAAGCTTCTCATCGAGGTTTTCTGGTACATTTCAGACTCCCGTCAAAGCAACCAAACCTTCGAGGAGGGTCAAGATTATCACTCTGTGTCCCTCGGAATGCGGGATTACTCACAATGGAAACTCAGCTGTCCTGGCTGTTTATCTCGTGGATCAAGATGCAAAGTCCATGACCGTTGTGCATCTGCGAGCTGACAAAGTAACATTTCCAAAGAAGGATGCCGTAGTATCGAAAAAACCGAAGAAGAGAGCATCTTCCGAGGAGCGCTCCTTGCTTGTACAGGCAACAGGCATTCACCACTTTCCGAATGTTCACGACGCTTGTCGAGTTGCCGATGGACAAATCTCACGCGTGCTGACTTTGGGAACAACGGATAGTGGCAGGAATGAACTACACCTACAAAGCCCATGGACCAACCCTACCAGAATTGACATTCCCGAGAAACTGATGCTCTATGAACGATATGGATTTTCCTCCACCACATCCATGCTTCGTCCCCGCGAGAGTGGCATGAATCGGCTGATGACAGATGGCCCGATAGTTATCACCGGACTAGACCATCCGTCTATCCGTGGCAAGTTTGATGTAATTGACACCATGAATCAAAGGCACAAACTGCAGGTTCAGATGGAACCCACCAATGGACTTGTCAAGGACGTTTTGCGAATCTGCAAATTCGTCTTGCGTGACTTTGAGAAGGCTGGGGATGGCATACTGGCCGGTTGGTGGGAAACTGTGAAATGGCTCAGTGCTAGAGATTCCGACGAAACTGACATCGAATGGACTGCACTGACGATCACCTTGTTCGCAATGGCAGTGCCATTCATTGAGTGTGAGCAAACACTTAACAAGCGAGCACGCAGGAAGAAAGCCCTGCTGAGGTCGAGCAGCGGTAGCCATGTTGACCTCGAGAGCTGGGAAGCCATGTTAGACAAAGAATCAAACTCCTCCGGCGTTGTAGCGCCCTGGATGGCCACCAGTTCCTGGGGATGGATTCTTGAGCAGGATGCACAGGAGGATAGCGAGGGGAAACGGGCAAAGGATGCCCACAGGCCAGACCAGCTAGGCTCGGGTCGGTCGACCTTCCGCAAAAACACATATCTGACGCGGTGCATTGCTTTGGCTCGAGAATTTCTACGTACTCCGGAGGGCAACTTGGCGTTAGGATCTGATGGCCATCTCCCAACCGCTCTCGCCTGCAATGGCACTCTACGACGTACTGCTTTGTGTACGATTGTAGCTGGGTTACATCTATTCCGTGAAGAACAGAAGCTCTCGGTTTGTGAGGCTGAACACGCACAGAAGCCCTTGGGACTTCTCGCACCCGTCCTTGCCCAGATCGGCGCTTGGCTAGGGTGGACGTCCTGGACATGGGCGGATGACTCGTACTATGGTTCAGAAATGGCTTGCATGGACCAGTGGGAATTTGAAGCTTCGAGGATTTCAATGATGGACATACCTCCTGAGCCTTTCGCCCCCCCCTCAATTTTCGCCCACCTGGAGAATGCATGGCGCCAACCGTCGCCTTCGTTTTTCACACTCTTGGACTTGACCAACACTTTGGAAAGCACTTCTCGCCATAGCAAGTTATGGCAAGAGTGTTTCATACTCACTCCACGGACTCTGGCTCTGAATGGGTTTCTTTCGGAGATTCACGACATCTCGACATCGCTCGAACGGGTCAAGCTCCTCAATCGTTGGAACTTCACCAAGAGTGTGATCGAATCATTCCCAGAAGGCGTCAGTGGGCCGTTGTACGAAGCAATCATGCGAACACAAAACTGTGCCTCAGCGTCTTGGAGTGTGAATCTTCTCGAACTCATCGACCGAGAGGACCTCAGCATGTCAATGGATACCGACAACTCCTCTCCCGCCTCAGTACCACCCCAACCAGCCTTATCACATGATGCAGTGCGCGACTTCCATCACATTGGTGGCTCAGCACTGGATGTTGACTCCATCAATTCCTTCGAGGCGTCTGCGGAAGCTGACAGATTCTCAGTGACGCGGTTGATCTTCAGAGAAGACAAGCGCTTCATAGAAGCCGCCAGGTTGCTAAATCAGTCCAAAGCCCCAGTGGCGGAATGCATTCCGGAACCCGAGTGGACTGATTCGGACCTCTTGGAGGCGCAAAAGGAAGTTGTGCAACTTGTCACGCTTCGGACATTATCGGTCCCTACTGGGCGGGCCATGCTCGCTTTCAGTGGGCGTTTGCCTCTGTTGACAGAGAAGCTTCCAATTCCTTCGTTCTCACTCCAATGCGTGATGAAGCCATCGAACGTTACAATCAGCGCGGAAAGGGCCTCATTCAGCGAGGAGAAGGTGTGCTGGGCCTTTTTCCACAACGGCGTGTCGACTGGCCTCGCGATCTCCAAGAAGTCCAAAGGCATCGACACGTCGTGGATTCTCTTCAACAAACCACAAGAGCTTACCAATCGGCATGCCGGATTCTTGCTGGCGTTGGGTCTCAACGGACATCTTAAGTCGCTGGCAAAGTGGGTGGCCTTCAAGTATCTGACTCCGAAGCACACAATGACCTCTATTGGTCTTCTACTCGGGCTCTCGGCATCGTATCTGGGTACCATGGACACGCTTATCACCCGGCTGCTGTCGGTTCATGTCACCAGGATGCTGCCTCTTGGGGCCGCAGAGCTTAATCTCTCACCACTCACGCAGACCGCCGGTATTATGGGCATCGGCCTTTTGTATTGTAACTCTCAACATCGGCGGATGAGTGAGGTGATGTTGTCCGAAATCGAAAAGGCCGAACAGGAAGAGAGTTCGCCGGCACACGAAGACCTCCGAGACGAAGGCTACCGCTTGGCTGCCGGGTTCGCTCTGGGATTCATCAATCTTGCCAAAGGGAAAGACCTGCGAGGCATGCGGGACATGCACATCGTGGAGAGACTCCTGGCCATCGCGGTTGGGACCAAATCTGTTCATCTGGCTCATGTTCTGGACCGGGCCACCGCTGGGGCCACCATCGCGTTGATGATCATCTTCATGAAGACCAACGACGAGAGCCTGGCGCAGAAGATTGACATTCCAGATACCACGGTGCGTTTTGACTATGTGCGTCCAGATCTGTTCCTTCTACGAACTTTAGCCCGACATGTCATCATGTGGGACAGTATACGTCCCAGCTTTGATTGGATCATTGAAAGTCTCCCGAAGATCTATCGGCGTCGTTATCGGTTGACGGGCGTTGGCCGACTCAAGAGTGACGATATGCCTTTCTTCAACATCATCGCCGGGCTCTGCTTTGCCCTCGGTCTGCGCTTCGCAGGCTCTGCGCAGCCAGCTGTACGGGATCTCCTTGTATCGTATCTGGATCAATTCATCCGCATCTGCAGACTTCCGGCCATGAACTATGACGGACGACTTACCCGCAATTCCGTCCGAAATTGTCAGGACATTGTTGCGCTCTCCGCAGCCACGGTCATGGCCGGCACCGGTGATCTGGCGTTATTCCGACGGTTGCGTTCTCTGCACGGCCGTGTGGATAGTGACACGCCGTATGGAAGCCACCTCGCTGCGCACATGGCCATCGGGCTGCTCTTCCTGGGTGGCGGCAGCTATACCGTGGGAACATCCGACCTGGCGATCGCCTCGCTCATCGTCTCACTGTACCCTATCTTCCCGACCACAGTGCTGGACAACAAATGCCATCTCCAAGCGTTCCGGCATCTGTGGGTTCTGGCTGCGGAGCCACGCTGTCTCGTGCCACGGGACATCGACTCTCGCCGGCCGATCCCGCTCCCGATCACAGTGACAGGCAGGGACGGCGGGCGGCAAACGGTCACCGCGCCCTGCCTGCTTCCCGATCTCGACAGCATCGCGCGAGTCGAGATCCGCAGCCCCGACTACTGGCCCCTCGTCCTAGACTTTACGCACAACACGCCACTGTACCACAAGTTCCGGCACGGAGACCAGTCCGTCTACCTGCGCCGCAAGACGACGTACAACCCCGGTGGATCCAGTGTATTTGTGTCGACTCTGTCCAGTCTCAGCGAGGCACAGGACGTGCTCCCGTCTCCGTCATCATCGTTATCGGCCACCGCAGCCCAGGGCCGAAGACTCCTGTCCGCCGCACCGCCCAAGCTCGTGGCACTGCTCTCCTCCGAGTCCTCCAGGGCGATCACCCGTGCATCTCCATCCCAGAATCCATGGGACTGGATCTTCAGCCTGCAGTCCCTGCGCGGGCTCGATATCCAGGAGCGGGCGCTGGTCCTGCCGTCCTCGTTCCCGTCACGCCCGCGGGGCGCCGGCCCCAGCAGCCGCGGCTCGGCGGCGCCCTGGCTGCGCCTGTCGGCCGTGGACAGCAAGCTGGTGATCGAGAACAGCGTGCGCAACGTGATCCGGGCGGCTCGCGGGCGCGGCGCAGACCCGGACGAGGTCCAGGATGGCCTCTGGCAGCTCCGGCTGCTGTACAGCTGGCTTGACCACGCATCGGGGCGGGTCGTAGATGATGCCGCCACGGTGGGCGACGACGCCGAGGGACGTGGAGACGAGGACGGTCGATTGTCCAAGGGTCTGTGGCTGCGGCGCGACTTTTTGGAGGAAACCCGGTGGAAGATCTGGGGGGTGCAGATGGGGGGAGGTGAGTGAGGGGGGGGGCCGTGTCATATGTATATGTGTCCATCAGTATGATTATGAATCAAGTCGGTTGACAAGGGCTTGGGATCTTTTATGATTGATGATGAAATGGGTGTGGGTGGGATGGTTACCCGCAATCGATTTTTTTTTTCGGATTTCTACAAGGTAGACAGACGATATGAGATGATTGCAGCCAGAAAAAATCAATGAGTTTGCCTTGTGAAGGTGATTTGATGTTTGTCGATCAATGTAATGTGAAGTATTTTGGTTGTGCGTTATCATGCCATCGTGATTCCATCATGTCATATCTATCTATTACAAGACGCATTATGCCCTCTCTCGGTCCAACCGCGGTACATCCAAGAAATCAGCAAAAGCCGGAGATCACTGCGATCGGATCTGATTCTCCTTGAGAATGCCCCGGTCGCCACTTCCTCCCGTCTGCCACAGCCAGACGCCCTCGACGGCCCAGGCAGAGGCACTTGCGTGCCGACCTATCCCGCTGCCACTTGTTGCTGGTCCTGCAGCGCCGCCGGCAGAAGACGAAGGATCGGTGCGGTTCGCTACCGCGGAGGAGGAGGAGGAGGAGGAGGAGAAGGAGGAGCGAGTCGGCCCGGCCGAAGCGCCTTCGGCTTCGGTCAGCATCCCCGCGACGACGCCCTCGTGCTCGATGACGGACCACAGGCCTTCGACGAGCGGGCTGCCGGGTTCTCCGAACTGGCCCTTGCCCAGTCGGTAGAGAATGCGGCCGAGGACCTGCCAGGCGATGCAGCGCTGGGCGGGGAAGGACGAGCGGCTGAGAATGGCGAGCTCGGGGATGGTGTAGCCGGCGGCGTGGGGATCGTTCCCGTGATGGTGCAGGCCGAGAGTGGTGGGGAGAGAGAGCGAGGTGGAAGGGGAGAGGATCGTCCCGATGAGGGAGAATCGTAGCGCGGAGGGGTGGATGGCCGCGGCGTTGCTGGCAGGGTGGTAGGCGGAGGTGGAGTCGGGGTCCTCTGCGTCGGCGGAAGGCGGTTGGAGCCATGAGATTGCCGAAGGGTTGTGGGAGATTTCCGGAAAGTAATGAGCTTGCAGGTCGGACAGGAACGAGGGAGACGAGGGATCGAGGTTGGGGGCGGTGCGCTGCTGAGGCGGCGTGGGGAAGTGAAAGGCATCATGGTTGGGGAATTCCGACGCGGGGAGAAGGTCGCTGGGTGGTTGAGCGGGAGCACGATCCTCGGGCGTGAGGACGGACGATGTTACGGAGGGATTGAACTTTCTTCTGTGCTGGGGAGAGTGCTGCTGAGCAGTCTGTGTTGTCGCTTCCCCTGGGTTCTCTGCAATATCAAACGAGACGGATTTCCGTGGTTTCGCAGCCGGGTCTTGGGTGGAAGACGGGGTAGATGATGCAGGCATGGCATTGTCGTCGTCAATCTGAGCTCGACGGAGGAACCGCTGGAGTAGTGACGAATCCATTGAAGCCATTAGCTCTTCCTTTTCCAGCTCGATTTGACCGGGGGACATGGACGCCAGTTGCCGGCGATTCTCTTCATCGATGGACTTTTTCTCATCGGAAACTGCCCGCGGTGTGGAGGTCGCTGATTCCAGCTGCTTGTTCGCTCGTCGCTGCTTGAAAGCCGACTGATTGACTCGACGCCGGTGTTGAGGGAAGCCTGTCGATCCGGTGGGAGGTTTGGGTGCGGGGGGGACTGCCGCTGACGGAGAACGCTCACGAATCTCGCCGATCAGACCGAAAGGCGAGATGGAGGACGGGTCGAAGGCGGCAGGTGTGTTGTCAACATTGATACCTTGCTCGTCATCGAGGTCGACGACAAACCGCTGACCGGGGATTGCCATGTTGCCCGGAGATTTCTTTTGTAATGAACCGATGGAGTTGATGAAGTGAGTTTGAGAGCGTTGAAAGAGTTCCAAAAAAAGTGGCAGATCATCGAAGATCGGGGATTACTGCTTGCGGTTAGACCGGGCTGACTCAGAGGCTTAGTCAGGATGCGGCTCAAAAGCCTAAATTGGAATGCAGAACACACTAGTCCGGATGGGGACTAGTGTGTGATAAGAGCGCTATACCGAACTGGGGTTAGTCGCTCTCTACCTATACATCGGCATCTCATCTGGCTTCACTTTCCCCCGGATACCGGTCTTGGTGGAGAGGACTATACAGTTTATATCCTTTTGATCTCGATGGTCCAGTCAGCTTGGATTTGCAGGGTCTGTACGATTTCATTTGTCCGTTGCCCCGTCTCTTCTGCCCCTGCGTGGTCGGAAACGGTCCGATCATCCTCTCTCGCACACCACACCATCAGGCAATGCAATAGAATGAGTAAGTAGGAAACAGAAAGAAATCAAACGATCCGCTGGTCTCCTGATGGAAGTGTGTTTGATACACAAAAACATAGGAGAAGATCTGTAGGGTGCTGGATAGATACCGAGGGATCTTCTCTCGCTGGACCGCACCAGGGTCGTTAAGTTGGTCAACATGCGGGCCAGATATTCGGACACTCGGGAGTACCTCTGACCTAAGAGGGATCCTGTTTGGTGGTGAATGATTAGTTTGAACTGTTGATTGAATAATATTACCACCGAGGCACCGACGGAGGATGGAATTGTCATGGAGAGGAATTGAACCACCGTCCAGCATCAAAGTCACAGAGGATCAAGTACATGAGGATAGAGGTCTCTCTCTCTCTCTCTCTCTCTCTTTCTCTTTGTCTTCCTATATCTACTACAGTTATACAGTCCATCTGATATCAGATCCTCTTCAAGACACTCGACTCTAATACAATATCCATACTCTTCTTCTTCTTCTGCTTCTCCTTCTCGGCCTGAATCTCCTACCTAAAGAGTACAGACAGATACCTAAAAGAAATATGCTTTTTAAAGTAGTAGCCATTTCCCATACTTCCTGTCCTCTTGTCCTTCTTCTTCTCTTTTCTTCTCCTCTTCTGTTCTTCCTTCTCGGTCGTCTCTTTTTTTCCCTTTTGTTTCTTTTCTATATCCTCTTTCCTCCTCCTCCTCTTCTCTCCCTCTCTCTCTCTCTCTCTCTCTCTCTCTCTCTCTCCTTCTCCTTCTCCCTCCCCCCCCCCATTCCGTGTCTCAAACCCGTCCGAACCATCGCTCCCATCCAATCCCATCCAATCCAACCCCCAAATCCTCTCTAATCTATCTATCAATGATCCATTCCTGATCACTTTGTTTTTTGACCCTTTTCCCCCTCCCCAAATCCAACGTTTTTGTTCCAGGGAGGAGAAATAACAAAAAAAAAAAAAGAACGCGCAACATCACCGCATATCCATCCATCCTCTATCATTCCTATTTTCATCTCTCCCTTCCCTTCTTGGTCCATGCAATTTCCTTCCTTGTTTCTTTTCTTTCTCCTTTCCCTTTCTCTCTCTTCCAAATTTTCAATAATTAAATAAATAAATCATGTCGACGGATCCGCCTGGACATCCCTGGCCTCCCAAAGAGGAAGACGAGTCTCTCTCGTCCATCGACTCCAACGCCAGAGAGAATCGACCCCGACGAGTCTCCGCCACCACAACTCGCCGGTCGCGTCGCAAGAAGGATGACGATGCCGACATCGATCGCAAGGACCACGTCAAGACAAAATCCCAGAAGGACAAGGAGAAAGCAAAGGATAAACCCATCGAGAAGGAACCGAAAACCCGAGGGAGTCGCCGTCAACGGGAAAAGTCCACCTCCACCGTCAGTGCCACCACCAGTCACAGCAATCCCTCAAACGGCACCAATTCGCGCAAGAAACCCAAGTTGGAGGCCACTCCTCCCGATGAGATTCCCAATCATCTCGCTCTGAACAATATCAATCACCCCTCCGCCTCGGCTCCAGTGGCTCCAGCCGCTCCTGCTCCTGCTCCTGCTCCTGCTCCTACCCCTGCATCAACAGCACCAGCACCAGTAGCTCCCAACCCTGCGCAGCCTCCTGCCCGCTCTCCACACATCACAGCCTCAACTCCATTACAACAACAACAACAACAACAACAACATCATCATCTTCATCATGAACCACAGCATCGTCCCCAGCTCAATCCTTCCGCCTCGCTGCCATCCTTTCCCAATAACTCCACCCAGACTCAGACTCAGACTCCTCCTCATGGTCCATCGACCCCGTATGCCATGAACCACCATCCTCTGCCTCCGCCGCGGCCTCAATCGCAACCGCCAGCCCCGACTCCTCCCCCGAGGAGGAGTGGTCAGAATTATGATCCCATTCGATCTGCCTTCGATACGACGTCGTCCGCGCCAGCTCCTTCCTCGACCACCAGTCCTCCGGCCCGCAATCTGTCTCCGCGCAACACGTTCCGTGCAAGTGCCTCGCCGGCCATCGCCAGTATCATCGACCCCCCGCACCCAACTCCAACACAACCGGTTTACTCGCCTATCCCACGTCCCTCGCCGAGCCATCTTCCTTCAACCCGCTCTTCGCCAGGAACCCATCCCGTCGTCGCGCCGACAACACACCATTCCCTTGCACCATCTCCCTTGCCGGCCACCTCCCCGTCTCCCGGGTCGATCCTCGCTCCGCAACACCCCCTGTCACTGGCGTCGCAGCCCCAACAATCGTCCCCGCCGTATTCGCTTCGTTCTCCATATCCGCCTCAACCGCCGATACCACCGTCACAGCCGCCGCGGTCCCCGCGCGAGGAAACCAACCCGTCTACAGAAATCCCACCGTCAGCTCCACCACACCCGTCTCCCAAGCAGGAACCGGAACCTCCGGTCCAGCCACCGACGCCGGCGCAGGCGAAACCGGTCACCCCACCTCGGGAACCGGCGGTCGTGGAGAGCGAGATGGACCAGCCGGTGCAATCAGCGGCTCCGGGCAAGCCCTCCAAGAAGGAAAAAGGGACCACGACCGCTCCGCCCTCGAATGCGCCATCGCCGAAACCTGCGCGTCTGGCCAAGGAGGCGCCTCCTCCCCTGCCTCAAGGTTCGGGCTTGATCTCCAACGCGCTGTTTGGGACGGATGACACCCAAGCCTCGAATTCATCGCGCACGACCCCCAATATCGTCCTTCACATTCCTCTGCAGCGCGACGGCAACCAGATTGTCAATTTCGCCCGCTTGGCCGAAGAGCAGTATGGGTTTGCCGCCCTGCACCCTCGCCTGGCCGCACACAAGGAGCGCCTCGCGCGGGTCGCGGCGGCGGGGGCAGCCTTGGAGCGGAGCGATAGAAGTGGCAAGTCGGCGGGAGAGAGCGCCGACGAGGATCTCAGTCTCGAGGCCGATCGGGATAGCGATCTGGACGGTGATGTCGCCATGAGCGGAATGGGCCCCAATCTGGCAGCGGCCACCAATGGCGCGACCGCGACAGAGGCGCCCGACGGGAAGAAAAAACGGCGCAAGAAGAAGATGGAAGAGTATGACCGGGACGACCCCTTTGTGGACGACAGCGAATTGGCATGGCAGGAACATGCGGCGGCCAGCAAGGACGGATTTTTTGTGTACAGCGGCCCATTAGTGCCCGAGGGCGAAAAGGTCCAGGTCGAACGGTTAGTTCTCCTTGCTGCCTCGAGGGCTCGTTTCTCTTGCTCTCCCGCAATGATACTAACCAACGGATCCAATAGGGCGGATGGAACGATCAAGCGAGGTCGTGGCCGGGGCCGCGGTGGACGCAGTCGCGGGGCCGCCACTACTCATCAAGTGCCCCTTGCCGCGGCGATCCCCATCTCTCAAGAGACGGGTCTTCCCCTCAGAGGTCCCGGATCTCGGGGTGGTAGCACCACGCGCCGTCCGCGTCCGAACAAGTCGCGCCAGCAGGCCGAACAGGACAAGCCGGGCGCGCCATCCGCGTCATCCCAGGGCCGAGGCGGCGGCACCGCCGGTCGGGGCGGAGGAGTCGCAGCCCCTCGTGGAGGCAAGGCCCCCTCGATGGTCGAGCTTGCTCCTGCGCCGCGGCCCAGCATTGCACCTGCCCCAGCGGCACCCAGTCCCCCGACCGGGACAGAAGTAGCGACGAAGTGATTTGCACTGGGCATGGAATCTTACCGTATTGTGTCGGGGCAACCCACGCTGAAAACGATTATGTTTCAATTTCCTGACTTGCTTCCAATACATGGATATTCTCTCATTGTTCTGGTGTTTATAGGTATTCTGTCATGTCCCTTTTTAGTTTTAGTTTTTTTTTTTTTTTTTTTTTATGTTTTGAATTTGGGGCGTTACGGTCTCTGTTCTCCCGCACCCGCAGGTACTATCAGTATCGCAGGAACCGGTTGTGGGATGTGATATTCCAAGGAATGGTTTGGTGGTTGGAGAAGAGAGAGAGAGAGATTTGAGTATCTAGTTCGCTTCTACTATCGTACACTCTATTTATCACGGTCATGGTCAATTTGCCAGGCAGGTCATATCCGTTGATTAAGATGACCCAGTTGCATAGGTACATATCCCGGTAGCAAGTAGATGGGTAACCTACAGCAGCAGGTCTCTTGGAATCAATTGCTAGCAGGGATTTCAGACCATATCGTATCGACAACGGTGTGTAGCATTAAGCGTATCCACCTACAGAAATACCAGACATATCAAAACAATCAATTAGGGACGATCTGGACGCACAAGAGAGAGAGAGAGATAGAGAGAGAAAAACGACACAATGCAACGAGTTCCAGCCTCAGGAGGGAGAAGACAGGCTATAGAGCATCAGAAAGAAAGAAAGAAAGAAAGAAAGGAGGGGGGGGGGGTGAAAAAAAAAAAAAGATGATACAGAATCGGGGAGGAAGAAAGGATAGATAATGGATGGAAGATGGAAGACGCCCTGTCGATGCAAAAGTCGTGAGGAGCAATTTGGTCTCGTCTGGTTCGGGGTTCGGTCCCATCATGATCGAAGCGGAGAGGATGGGTCGCGTTTCCCATGGAGAGTTCAACGGAAAGCCAAATGAAGCCTGTCCAGGAGGAATGAATGGTTGGAGATTGGCTCGAGGATGGGTCTGGGGTGGGAGACACCCCGTGTACCGGAGCATAGTATGCGGACGGAGGCGAACCAATATGATGGTATATTTTCCTGTTTTTTTAGCAATCTTTATAGAAAATAAAAGATTAAAGTGGTATATCCCGACGGGGATATAAAATAGTTTATAAAACTATTTGGCGATGTTAGTGAAAACGATCAAAGAAGTTTAACAAACTTTAAGATCGTCGGTCATATAAAGGATCGCGACAGACTGGGTCACTAATGGGTGTCTGAAATGATGCTTAATGCACAGTCGGAGCTTTTAGTTAAAATTAATTTAGCTAATAGAATATACGAATTCAAAGTTATTCTAGCTTCGAATTATTTTCGAAGTAAGTTTGTATGTTTTACCTTACGGTCAAATGAGTTTATGAGGTGCTACAGTTATTACTAACCTTATGAGTGCTATACCTTGAATAGGTCAAGATATAGTTGAATTTATATGAGGTGGTTTCTCTGTAAATAATGCTACATTAAATAGATTCTTTGCATTACATTTCTTATTACCTTTTGTTTTAGCTGCATTAGTAATTATGCATTTAATAGCTATGCACGATACTGTAGGATCTGGTAATCCTTTAGGTATTTCTGGTAATTACGATAGATTACCTTTTGCTCCTTACTTTGTATTTAAAGATTTAGTTACTATATTTATTTTCTTTATAGTATTATCTGTATTTGTTTTCTTCATGCCTAATGCATTAGGTGATAGTGAAAATTATGTTATGGCTAATCCAATGCAAACTCCACCTGCTATTGTTCCGGAATGATACTTATTACCTTTCTATGCAATTTTAAGATCTATACCTAACAAATTATTAGGTGTTATTGCTATGTTTGCTGCTATTTTAGCATTAATGGTTATGCCTATAACTGATTTATCTAAATTAAGAGGAGTACAGTTCAGACCTTTAAGTAAAGTAGCATTCTATATTTTTGTTGCTAATTTCTTAGTATTAATGCAATTAGGTGCAAAACACGTTGAAACTCCATTCATTGAATTTGGACAAATTTCTACTGTTTTATACTTCGCACACTTCTTTGTTATAGTACCTGTAGTTAGTCTTATCGAAAATAGTTTAGTTGAATTAGCAACTAAAAAATAATTAACTAGTTAGTTTTTTATATATATATTTATATATATATATAACCTATATAATATTATATACATATCATATACATACATATATATGTATATATTAAAAAAGGTTAGGAGCTTGAGCAGAGGGTTCTGCGGTTTTGAGGAGAAATGGTCATCGGGATGTTTCCAAGCTCGGCTTTCAAGCAGCCCCCGTCATATCACCGCGGGACTGGTTCATTTGGCGACGCCAGGAGCCTCCCGCCGATACTGGCGCTGGTGGAGGTGGCCCGCTCGGGGGAGGCACGGCACGAATGGGAAGCGTCGCCGTTTGGAGCGGCATTCTCGACTTGTTGTGCGAGCTGGCCGAGCGAGAACTGATGTGCTGTCGGGTCGGCGGCTCAATGGCAGAGACTGGGTCTCCCGGATAATTGCGTGACGGACGGCGGCCGGAGCGGTATTCATCCTCCTTGGTCTCGAGCGACAAGTGTTCCAGCGATATCGGTGGAGGAGGCGAGCGCGTCGACCGGGCCAGGTGCGGCGACGGGTTTGAGGACCCATTGTAATGACGGTAGTGGGCAGCAGACGTGTCGTTGGCAATGTTGAGGGGAATCTCCCCGGACGTAGGAGTGTAGCCTGGCGTCCGAGCAGGCTTGCTCGCACTGGGTTTGGGAGGCGGGGCGGCGTGCCCGGTCTCCTCCTTCAGTGATTTGGGAGCTGGCGGAGCCAGATAGGATTTGCGGTTGTGCCGCTCCATCATGCTGATGGCCCATTCTTGTAGATCAACCGGTGTACGTTTGGCGGCCTGCAGGAAAGCATCTTTGTCCTATATCATGGTCAGCCACCGGCTGAGAACCAAACCATAAAACCCATCGGGTCTGAAGAAAAAAAACTTACGTATAGCTCTCGAGGAGTCGGTCGCTCCTCGGGTTTCTTGAGTAAACACTTGGCAACAAACTCGTGTAGAATGGGCGGGAAAGCGTCACTCTTCGGCAGCTTGGGAGCCGGCTCATGCACGATTTGCTGCAGCAAGTCAAGAATGCCCATTGGGCCGGCACTGGCGCGATCTCCCGCAGACGCATCAGATGCATCAAAGGGAAAACGGCCCACAGCCAATTCCATCACGGTCAGACCGACACTCCAGACGTCCGATCGCACTGTGTAGGCGCCACCTTGGATTCGCTCCGGTGCCATGTACGTAGAAGTTCCGACGAAAGTGTCGGCGATCGAGTTGACTGTCTCGGTAGCGACACCAAAATCGCAAAGTTTGATATTACCTCGCGAGTTCACCAGGATGTTGGAAGGCTTGATGTCACGATGCATGATCCGGTGCGCCTCGTAGAGATACACCAAGCCCGCTAGGATCGACTCGGTGATCTTGCCCAACACATCAACCCGGACAGGACCAAAGTCTTTGGAGATGCGATCGAGGGAACTATTTGACAAGCAAGGCAATCAGAAACAAGGGTCAAGAGCAGAAGCTTGCTTTTGAATGAGGGACAACTTACCCGCAGTCCATGTATTCCATACACAGAACAATGTCCCTCGCTTCGTTCTGGAACGCTCCATAGAAGGTCACGATATGAGGGGAGTTGCAGTCATGTCCAACCTGCAGCTCACGCAGGATCTGCTTTCTCACATTCTCCTTGGCATCCACGCGAATTATCTGTAGCCAGCCATAATCAGTGACCCTTGATCATCAACTCTCCCTCTTTCCCTCCACAGGGGACGAATGGAACCCGTACCTTCCTAGCCATCACGACCTTTGTAGATGCGTGCATCACTTTGGAAACCGTTCCTCCATTTCCGGCTCCCAGTTCCTTCAAAGTGACCAAGTCTTCGCTACGAAGATCCAGTCGGAATTCCAGTCCAATCTCCAAAGTATCTGTGCGGTTGTTGTCGGTATTGCCGACAGCGCCGGAAACTTGAGCATCACCGTCCGCGGGTTTAGACGCAGGCTTGGGCGCGGAATTCAAGGCAAGGCCCTTGACGTTCTTACGTTTCAACGTGCGAGCTTTGAACTGATCGGCCATGGTTGAGGGAGCGACGCAGCGACTGGTGCTGCGATCACGATGGAGAGGTGGGGTAGAAGGAACGGTATACACAGGGGAATACCGCCAGTGTCGAGCTCGGAGATACAGCGAAACGGAGAGGATAGGAGATTATTCAAGCAGTCGCTGGTCGAAGAGAACCGGAATAACTCTCTCGTGGTACCAACCCGATGATACCGCGGTCGCGTCTGAGGATTAACTCAACCGGCAGCGAGTCCAACCAAGAGGGGGAGGGGAAGACCGATAGGAGACGATCTTAATCGACAAGAATTGGAGTCTTTCACGAGGGATTAATCGCGGTTTTTTGCTGACAAGACTGGCCCTGGCTGTGCGCTCTGTCGATTAGGCATTGATTTGAGAGTTCATTTTCTGAAGCTGACGGGCGACTAACTAAGTGTGAGTGGGAAGACTTGTGGTGTTGTTGGTGGACAAGTAGATGGATAGTTGGGCGCTGAGAATGCAAGACAAGCGCCCAGAGACCGGATCGTCAAGCAGTCCAGTGGCTGCCGAGAAAGACCTTGACTCTGTTCTGTCAGGGATTTCAAGCACTCTTTTCTCGGTCTCTTTTGCTCTGTGAGTGAAGAATGTATTCTCTTCTGGTGGAAGGTAGCAAAACGCAAAGAGAATCACCATACAAACGAAAGGGATCGCTCTCGATAGTCAGTAGCGCTCAGGAGACAAGTGAAACATCTACAACCAGACTATGGATATTACTCTTGACTAGTCTATACACTACTACTAGCCATGTGGAAACAAGTAACTATCAAGAGTCCATATATTTCTTATGGGATATCTAAGTGGTGCTGTTTGTTGTTGCCAGCCACAATCCAAGCTCTTTTGCCTGGTGGGAGCAATATCGATGCTCTGTAGCCTTTAGATATCGCGGTACAACAGCAATTATTGGACCTAAAAGTGATCGCTATATGTCCCCCAGTAAACTGAGGCTCTCTATATCGTCCATAATACATAAAAAAGCACTCAGACACCAACATCCTCAAGACAAGTGTTAGGTATTTGACGCTCAGAGACTTGACCAGTTGACGACGGTCACCCTCATACTTCTCTAACCGGTTAGCGCGTTTACACGTGATGTTGAGAGCCAAGCCACACTTGAGCCACTCAGATCCACCAATCTGGAAGCGGTGGCAGAACAGCGCCACAAGCTGCTCGCTTTCTGGTCAGTGTCCCCCCATAGACAACGGAGAAGCCGAGTAACAGCAGCTTTCTTGCTCTCATCTCCATTTCATCTTTTACTTCCCACACTGAGCTCAGCGAATTCGGGCTTCATCTGGTGTCGCTGTGCTTGGCGCGACTCTACCCCTACTTTGGAAGTATCTTTTTTTCCCTTTCTTCTTTCGAACTCCGCTGATCCAGCCTTCCTTTCTCATCCGTGACAAAAACACCCTTCCTTTCTCCCGACACAATGAGCGCTCGCGATCTTGTAGAGGGTGAAGCCATGCTGGATGATGACGAAAATGAGGAAGAGCAGGAGGAGGACTATGAGGGAGAAGTCCGTGAGGGTGCTGGCACCGTGAATCACTACAACGACTCGAGTGAGGAGGAAGAAGAGGATGACGACGATGAGGAGGCCGCTCGGGCAGTATGTCTCCATTGTCCTTTCTAGCGCAGTTTACAGTTGGAATGGTGGACATGTCACTAACGCGAGTCCACCCGCCAGATTCGCGAAGGCTTCATCGTCGACGAAGATGAAGAGATCGAAGAGCGCGCCGAGCGCCGACGAGAGAAGAGGAAGAGGCGTCGGGAGGAACGCGAGCGCGAGGATGAGCATCTCGATGAGGAAGATTTGGAGCTCATTGGGGAGCTGAATCCTGCTCTTCAATCTGCTGCCGCTGCAGAGGTAGGTCGAAGGGGCCCATCCATCATTTACTTGCTACAGGAGACAGGAAGAAAGCTAAATTACGTATTTCTGTTCTTTTCCTAGTCAAAATTCAAGCGTCTGAAGCGTGGTCACAAAGACCGTGACCACCGACAACCCTCCCAGGGCATCGATGACATTTTCAACTCAGACGAGGAAGAGGAGGCGGCAGGCGATTATGGAAGACCGAGTCATCGAAGGCCCTTGCGCGATGAGATGGATGATTTCATCGAAGAAGATGTCTTCACAGATGACGAACTGGAGCGCGAATGCGAAGATCTGGAAATCGCCCGTCCCGCCAAACGGGGCATTACTGGGCTCGGAGCCACTGAGGCAGCTGGTTTGGACGAGAATGCTCTCGAAGACATGCGCGCGGCTTTTGGAGATGGAAATGAATATCTGTTCGCCCTGGAAATGGAGGAGCAAGAACAAGAGCAGGAGGAGGATGAAGAGAAGCACCTGGACCTCAAGGATGTTTTCGAGCCCTCGCAGTTGGCGGAGAAGATGTTGACCGAAGAGGACAATCAGATCCGCCTGCTGGACGAACCCGAGCGGCATCAAATCGCTCGCAAGCCGTATCGGAACCTCGTTCTGACAGAGGAGCAGTTCCGCGAAGAGGCCGCTTGGATATCCAATCTCATGCTGCTGAAGAAGCGCATCGAACCCGACCTGAGAGAGCCTTTCCAGCGGTCGGTAGCCAAAGTATTGGAGTTCCTTGTGACCGACGACTGGGAAGTCCCTTTTATTTTCCAGCACCGCAAGGATTACATGATTCATGCGACCAAAGTCCCCATAGACGGCGCACCTGCGGATGGGGATACTTCTCAGTATACAGTCAAGGCTGAGAAGCTGTTGAACATGACGGACCTTTGGGACATCTTCGATCATGACCTCAAGTTTAGGGCACTGGTCGAAAAGCGTAACACGATCCAGAAGACATACGACAATATGCAGAGTCTGTTCAACGTGAATGATAGTGTTGTGGAAGAGATGCTTGCGGCCGCCGTGACCATGGAGGAGCTCCAAGACGTGCAGGATTACATTCACTTTCAGTACTCCTCACAATTGCGCGATATGACCTTGATGAACGGAGAGGCCAACGGTGAGACTCAGCGCCGGAAGGCGACCGGAAAATCCTTCTTTGAGCGTGTCCGCAATGGCAAGGCATACGGTCTCGTGCGCGCGTTTGGAATCTCCGCCGATGCTTTTGCACAGAATGCCTTGAAGGAGGGTCGCCGTCAGTACACCGAGGACCCGGCAGACCGGCCAGAGGAGATGGCGGATGGTCACATTGACAGTGACTTCTCCAACTCTTCGCATGTGCTCAAAGCCGCGAAGGCCATGTTCGCAGAAGAAATCGTCATGAGCCCCAAGATGCGGAAGGTGATTCGACAGGCATACTATATGAACGGCACTGTCGATTGCTTCCGGACCGAAAAGGGCCTGAAGAGGATCGACGAGCAGCATCCTTACTATGAATTCAAATACCTGAGAAATCAACAGCTCAGTGATATTGCCCGTCAGCCCGAGCTGTATCTTCGGATGCTCAAGGCCGAAGAGGAAGGTCTGGTTGAAGTTAAGGTTCGATTCGAGAACTTCGATCATTTCCGACAGCGCCTCTATCCCGACATCGAATCGGACAATTACAGTGAAACCGCTGATGCATGGAACCGCACTCGTCGCGAAGTTCTGGACATGGCCCTTGGCAAATTGGAGCGGCTGATCAATCGCAGCGTCAAGGAGAATATCCGTCAAGAGTGTGAAAACCATGTGGCGAAGGAGTGCCGTGAAGCATTCGCCCAGCGCTTAGATCAAGCCCCTTACAAGCCCAAGGGCATGGTCCTGGGTACTGTTCCTCGTGTTCTGGCCATGTCGACAGGGAACGGGATTGTTGGACGGGAGCCAATCCACTGGGCCTACATCGAAGAGGACGGTCGTGTCTTGGAGAACGGCAAGTTTGTAGATTTGTCCGTCGGCGACCGCGATCGCGGCATTGCTGATGGCAAAGATGTCGATGCCTTGATCGAGCTTTTAGAGCGTCGTCGGCCTGACGTTATTGGTGTGTCCGGAATGACTCCTGAAACTCGCAAGCTTTACAAGCTCTTGACCGAACTGGCGGAGAGGAAGGATCTTCGGGGTGCAACTTATACAGACGAGCGGGATGAAGAGATCAGCGATCGCCTGGAAGTAGTGATTGTCAACGACGAAGTGGCACGACTCTATCAGCACAGCGATCGGGCGAAGAAGGACCATCCTGGCTTTGCCCCGTTGACACATTACTGTGTTGCTTTGGCCAAGTACCTCCAGAGCCCTCTGAAGGAGTATGCCTCGCTGGGTCGGGACATTGTTTCGATTCAGTTGAAGCGTGGCCAACAGCTGGTCGCCGAGGAGCTGCTCTTGAAGCATTTGGAGACGGCGCTGGTGGACATGGTCAACCTGGTAGGCGTTGATATCAACGAAGCGGTCACCGACACTGCAACTGCCAATCTTCTCCCCTACGTTTGCGGCCTTGGTCCTCGTAAGGCGGCCCACTTGCTCAAGATCGTCAACATGAACGGCGGCGTGGTAAACAACCGGGTTGAGCTTCTCGGTGTGAACGCGCAGTATCCGGCGATGGGTGTGAAGGTCTGGAACAATTGCGCCAGTTTCATGTTCATTGATTTTGAGAACGCGGATCCGGATGCCGATCCGTTGGACAACACCCGTGTGCACCCCGAAGACTACGATATTGCGCGCAAGATGGCAGCCGACGCTCTGGAGTTGGATGAGGAAGACATCAAGGCGGAAACGGATGAGAACGGACCAGGAGCTATCGTGCGGAAGCTCTTCAGGGACGAAGCGCAGGACCGGGTCAATGATCTGATTCTGGAGGAGTACGCGGAACAGCTCGAGAAGAACCTCAACCAGCGAAAACGTGCCACACTCGAGACGATCCGGGCTGAACTCCAACAGCCGTACGAAGAGCTACGCAAGCAGTTTGCCTTGCTCAGCACTGATGATGTCTTCACCATGCTTACGGGCGAGACATCTGAGACGCTGGCGGAAGGCATGGTGGTCCCTATCTCGATCAAGCGCATCTCGGATGACCACATTGACGGCAAGCTGGATTGCGGTATTGATGCGCTGGTGGCGGAATCGGAACTCACCGATCGCTACGACATCCCCGTGCGCGCGCTGTACTCGATGCACCAGACCCTCCCCGCGAAGGTGCTGTTCCTGAACAAGAAGAGCTTCCTGTGCAATGTTTCGCTGCGAGAGGAGCAAGTCAGTCGACCCACGCCCAGGGCTCGTGATCACATGCGCGGTGAATGGGATGACCGACAGGAGCAGAAGGACAAGGAAATGATGCAGGAGAAGACGCAGAGCGGAGGACGGGTGATGCGTGTCATCAAGCATCCTCTGTTCCGGCCGTTCAACTCCACCCAGGCGGAAGAGTTCCTGGGATCCCAGAGCCGTGGTGATGTGGTCATTCGGCCTTCCTCCAAGGGACCAGACCATCTGGCGGTAACGTGGAAGGTGGCCGATGGCATCTTCCAGCATATCGACGTTTTGGAATTGGACAAAGAGAACGAGTTCTCCGTCGGCCGCACCTTGAAGGTTGGCGGTCGGTACACCTACAGCGATCTGGACGACCTGATCTTCAACCATGTCAAGGCGATGGCCAAGAAGGTGGACGAGATGATGCTACATGAGAAATACCAAGAAGGCAGCAAGGATGCCACATGTACGTTCTGTACCCTACCTTGTTCCCCCCTTCACGGTTTTTTTTTTTTTTCAGCGCTGGGTTTCAATGTGAATGTAAACTGACGAGACATACAGACTCATGGTTGAATACGTACACCAAGGCGAACCCGAGACGGTCCGCATATGCCTTCTGCATCGACCCCAAGCATGCCGGGTACTTCTCGCTGTGCTTCAAGGCCGGAGAGAATGCTCAGTTGCATAGCTGGCCTGTCAAGGTGATCCCTCAGGGCTACGAACTGCAGCGCAACCCATATCCAGACATGCGGGCGCTGTGTAATGGGTTCAAGCTGCTGTTTACCAACATGCAGGCTGGCAAGCGACGATGAATCATTTCAAAGTCATAGAACATGGAGGCTCCTTTCTTGCGCATATATTTCTCTCATTCTCTCGCTTGCTCTCTCTTTTTTTTTTATCACCCATTCTTTCTATCTTTGTATACTGGTGTAATATCATGATGATACTTTGCGATGGTTTGTTTTCCTGTGCTTCTGAACTCGGGCCCTTGAGGTCGAAAAACCTCGCATCTGGCATGGTTTATGGGCTGTTTTTTTTTTTTTTTTTTTTTGATCTGGAATTTCCTTCCTCGGTACCCTCAGAGTGACCTATTGATCTTTTGCATTCTTTCATCTGCTGTGTTGGATACCTAGTTGATCTCGTCTGTGTCCGACTTGTTCCCTCCTCCCTACCGGACAGAATGCGTACTCTAGCAATTGATATAAAGCCAGCAATTCGTGTACGGAGTAGTATCTAGCCACTAGATACCGGATCCAAGCAAATGATCTCCCAATTCCCAACTATCCCTCCGTCCTCAACCGTGGTTCCTCTCTTCTGGTTCATGTGTGAAGATGTGATCCTCGGTCTTCCTCGGGCGCCTCGACGGAATGGTCTTTCCAATATCATTCGTTCTCCTCTTTACACGAGCTTCATAAACGGGCTGGTCGCTTCACTTAAGTTGTTGTCGTCTTCCTGTTTTCCCTGGAGTGAATCGAATCGACCCAGGGTATATCGATCATCTACGGAGTCATACTAAATCAATACTAAATCAATACTAATCAGCGCCAGATCCACCGTCGACAAGGCTGAGGTCAGCGGCTGAATTCCTTCCTCCGCATTCCGCATCCATCGCCGGTTCAAAGTCAACAACAACTCGCTCAGCGAACTCTCTCTCTCTCTCTCTCTCTCTCTCTCTGCATCGGCTTCGGTTGTGCTTTCATCTCAATTGCTCAGATATTTTGACTTCCTAAGTGCCAGGCTATTTCAGTCTCCGTCATTCAACTCTTCATTGTTTTGTGTGCCCCTCCCCCTGGCCCCACGCCGTCATGGCTGCTATGGAGGAGCTGGAGATCCACAGCAAGGTAAGGGGACGCTGTTCCTGCATCGATCAGTGCCTCTTTTTTTTTCTTTTTTTTCTCTCTTTGATTCCGACTCTGGAGATGGCGACTGCAACCAGTGAAGTCTGTTTGGCTGCCGCGCTGACATTGGTTTCCCTTTCCAGTCCTACTTTGTCCGCTGGGTCAATGTGAAACCCGACCATACCATTTCCTGGAGCATCCAGCCGCACAAAAAGTCCATCAACTTCGGCATCTTCAAGCATCCGGGCCACTCCGGGATTCTCAGTTTGACGAATCATCCGACCGGCGACGACCACAGTACCGACTCGAACGAGAATCTACCGTCCACCGCAGTTGTCAATGCCAATTCTCGGGCTTCCGTCGTCGAGAAGTTGACGGGGATCGGTCTCAGGCAGGTCCAGTGGATTGGCAAGTGTGAGGCAGACAAGATCGTCAAGGGTACCTACGATGTACCGCCTAACGAGGGGGGGAACTACGCGCTCGTCTTCGACAACACCTTCTCCAAGCAGATCTCCAAGACGGTCACTCTGGTGCTGCTCACGTATCCCACGCAATCGGGCCCGACGAGTCACTCTACAATCCAGTTACCAAGAGAGATCGACAATGCCGAGTCGTCTTCTGGGTTTTCGGGCCGCAAGCGAGGGAACAGCATCCTCATCAAGCCGCCCTCGCAGGTCGCTAGTACCACTACCGCGACGTCCCATAGTGGTATCCTGCACAAGCGGCGGAGGAAGCGTCATCAGGGCTGGGCCCGGCGGTTCTTCTCGTTAGATTTCACCTCATCAACTCTTTCCTACTATCATGACCGCAACTCGTCTGCGCTGCGTGGTTCGATTCCTCTCTCTTTGGCAGCGGTCGCGTGTAATGAGAAGTCGCGCGAAATCTCCATCGATTCAGGTACTGAGATCTGGCACTTGCGCGCAAGCAACGATCAGGACTTCGTCGCGTGGAAACGGGCGCTGGAAAAGGCCTCGTCCAAGGCATCGGCCGAGGACGCTCACGCGTCGGAGGTGCTGCTTCGTGTGCCATCGCAGCGCTTTCTGACCAATGCCGCGGAGGAGCGTGAGTGGACCCAGGTGGAGCACCTGGTGAGCAAGGTATCGGGATCCCGTGATGCAGTGCGTCGACTGGCCCGGGATACGGATCCAAAATACTTGAACAATAGCTCCGTTGTGTCTTCGCATGACCGGACTCGCGGTCGCTCGCCCAGTCCTCATCGAGAACAGGCCAATGGGGAAGACTACTTCGACGCGCGCGAGCGCCGTCCGTTCTGGAGACGCAAGGCCAGTTCCAACTCGAACTTGGGGACCAAGCGCCCCGCGGCGACGGGTTCCTCGGCTACGCAATTGGTGGTCCCATCGCCTGGAGCAGATGTGGCCTCGCTCGCTGGCGATCGGAAACCAAGTAGTATCACCAGCCATCCAGATCAGATAGAGGATATTCATGACCATCTGATGGCTCTCCTCCAAGACCTGGACTCTGTGGTCGGCGAATTTTCAAACTTGATCGTGGAGAGCAAGCATCGGCGGCACCCTCCGGGGCTGACTGGCCAGTCTCGGCTCAGCATGGAATCCGAAATGTCGCAGGAGTTCTTTGACGCCGTGGATGGAGGCAGCCCTATGTCTCCATTGCTGACCCTCACGGGCGACAGCGACGACGAACGAGCGGATACGGTTGCCGCCCGAAAGGCCGAGGAGGAAGACGTGGCCGATGATGCACCTTCAGATAGTGACGAAGAGGTGGCCGAACCTCTCACGCCTCATGGTGGGGAGAAGGACCGTCTCTCACCCTTGTTCCCATTGCGACCCAAGTCGCTCACGCCGCTACCTCTCAGCCGCGTATCGCGTCGCACCAATATCACCGCACCCACAGTCATGCCGCCTAGTCTGATTGGCTTCCTTCGTAAGAACGTGGGTAAAGATCTATCGCAGATTTCCATGCCCGTGTCCTCTAATGAGCCGTTGTCACTCCTGCAACGAGCAGCCGAGGTCTTGGAATATTCTACGCTTCTGGACCAGGCCGCGAGTGCTAGCGATGCAGTGGAACGGCTCATGTATGTGACAGCGTTTGCGCTCTCTTCCCTGTCAAGCAATCGGGTCCGGGAGCGCGCCATCCGAAAGCCCTTCAACCCCATGCTCGGGGAAACCTACGAACTTGTTCGAGAGGACCTAGGGTTCCGTTTTATTGCGGAGAAAGTCTCGCACCGCCCTGTGCAGCTGGCATATCAGGCCGACAGCAAGGACTGGAGTCTTGCCCAATCGCCCATGCCGACGCAGAAATTCTGGGGCAAGTCCGCGGAGATCATCACAGAAGGGAAAACCCGATTGACTCTACATACGACCGGCGAGCACTTCAGCTGGGCTCCCGCCTCGTCGTTTCTCCGCAACATCATTGCGGGCGAGAAGTACGTGGAACCAGTCGGCGAAATGACGGTGGTGAACGAAACGACGGGCCATAAGAGCGTGTCGACCTTCAAAGCCGGCGGCATGTTCTCCGGTCGCAGCGAAGAAGTCCTCACCAAAGTGGTGGATTCATACAACAAGGAGCTGCCCCTCGGCTTGTCGGGCACCTGGACCTCCTCCCTGCAGCTCACCAAGAACGGCTCCGCCACGGGCAACATGGTATGGAAGGCCGGACCCTTGGTCCCCAACGCGCCCAAACACTACGGGCTGACGGCGTTCGCGGCGACGCTGAACGAGATCACGCCCATCGAGGATAAGAAACTGCCTGCGACGGACTCGCGCCTGCGGCCGGACCAGCGGGCGCTGGAAGACGGCGACGTGGATCGCGCGGAGGAGGTGAAAGTGCAGCTGGAGGAGGGCCAGCGGGCGCGGCGGCGGGAGATGGAAGCGGCGGGCGAGATGTGGACGCCGCGGTGGTTCAAGCCGGTGGATGGCGACATGGGCGTGGCGGACGACGAGGAAGTCTGGGCCTTGAAGTCCGGCAAGGACGGATACTGGGAGGAGCGCGCCAGGGGGACGTGGACGGGCGTGTCTCCTGTCTTTGAGCCATAAGTCAGAAAGTACATCCATCGTGGGTGACTATGACTGTGTACAAAGTCGCATTCCGTATATAGAAAAGGGGGGACGAACTTACGTGAACATGATTGAGCATTTTGTTGCAGCCATTGGTTATGATGTTATTCCGGATACCTGCTGCCTACTGCCTACTGCCTTGCCTACCTTACGGCTTCTGCCTTCGAGACCTGGTTGTATCACGGTCATATTGTACTCTATAGGTTGTCGAAGTGTAATAGAGACATCACACGTTGGATGAATCTGACCTCAGAGCCAACATGCTGTGTTGTGTCTGTTAACGACCGAGCACCTACTGATGAAGCGGCCTATCTACATAGTTCCTAGGAGGGAAACTACGCAAGCAAAGCATTTACTTGGAGAGACTATAGATGTGAAGAAAGTAGAAGATGGAATGGCGCAGAAATATTTTCATTCGATTGTAAATTATCGCGTAGTGATTCGGTTCGATTGGCGTCGGTATCGGTAACGGTATCATTTGCTGAAGTAGCAGCTTTGAATATAGACTCTGGCGTATAGAAGATTCGACAGAAAGCCGGCGGGTGGATATATTGCGTAATCTCAAACATGGCTGTATCAAACACGGATAGTAACAGATCCACGATTCCCCCCTCAGTCTAATTTTCATCAGACTGATCGTGAATTGCCCACCGGTGATTGTACTTCGCCTTGGCTGCCTTTCGGGCGCTCGCACGGTCAGCGCCAAAGGATTGTGCGTGCACGATGAGCGGCAGGCTGTCCAGCACGGCGCGGTTGCCTTCGAAATAGTGCACGGCGAAACCGCCCTGGAGCACTCGGCGGAGGGCGTTGAGGCGGATCCATTTCCACCAGCGGTCGATGCTCATGACGCCCTCCTTGCCGATCTTCACGCGGATCTTGCTGCCGTAGTGGCGGTTGGTGTCCTGGTCAATGGCGGTGTTGTACATGGGGCCCCGGCGTGGGTTCTCCACCGTCGTCAGGATCGAGGCGAAATTGCTGTGCAGATTTTTCTTGTCACGCTTGCTGATGCGCTTGTGGTGCACAGTGGCCAGAGACTGCAGCTGTTGCTCCAGTTCGTGGGTGTTGTGGTAGGCGTTGTAGCGTTTGACCAACTTCGGCCCATCCGTTTCGTCATCCGACTCCTCCTCTTCTCCTTCCTCGTCCTCCTCTTCGTCGTCGTCCTCTTGCGGAGTGTAGCTCTTTTCGTACAAAAGCGCAATGTTCTCGCCGGCGGCGATCTGCAGGGCGGGATCATTGCTGCTCAGCTGGTCCATGAAGATTTGAATAGCTTCCTCGCTTTCCGCTTCCAGGTCTTCAATTTCGGTGGCCAGGTAACCCCATTCCTGGAGGGCAGCGGTGACTGTGGCCGCGTCGTCGGCAGCTTCAATGGACTGCCCGTCGGAAGCGATGATATCCAGGAAGAAAGTCATCTGATCAAGGATACTGTCCTCGCCAGCACCGCCGAAACTGGTGCATACGCTCAAACAGTGAATGGCGGCAGCCTTGACTGCGGTGGAGGTTGAGTCGCGAATCGTGCGGGTCAGCAACGCCTCCGTATTCTCGTAGACCGTGCCATCGACGGCTGTGATCGTGAGGAGCCCCAAAGCTCGCAGGGCCAGAGTCGTCTCCCGCACGCTGGTTTCAAATTTGATGCTTTTGGCAAAAGCAGCCATGAGATCAAGGACGCGACTGCGGATTCGTTCTTCGATATAGTGTGACTTAGCGAGACGGCAGAACGCAGCATAGGCCTCTTCGCGGGCCAAGACGCTGCTGCGCTTGCGGTCTAGGATATCTTCCACAACATCCTCTAGTTCCTCAATCCAGTTGCCACTGGTATCGGCATCTGGGAGGTCAGCCAAGTCATCGAGAGAGCCGAGACTAGATTGAGATGGTTAGCGATTGTTTTTCTAGATCAATAAGAGGGACAGTATGACATCATCCCGCCACTAGCAAGGAGAAGAAAAAATAAAAAATAAAATAAAAAAAAGAAAAAAAGAAAAAAGAAAGAAAAGAACCCACCTGAGTGCGGTATCATCGCTGAGATTTCCCTCGTCCTCTTCGTCGGACGGATGTCTGCTCGCATTGCGAGAGGAATTTGTGGAATTCTGAGCGGAAGTGGCTCGTGACGGACGACGGGAGCCTTCACGAGAGGCAGCCTTGCGTGACATCGTCTTGCCGCTCTCGAAGATTTGACGGCGCAGGTCAGGCATGGTTGCGGCGTATTGATGGGATAGTGCGAGTAGAAGATTGATATAGAGTCGAATTTATGATAAATTCTGATGATTGATGGTGGGTTCTTGCAGGGTTTAAATGGTTTAAGAGTTCTTAAGAGATACTGAGTGTCTCAGATACTAAGGTATGAAGGGAGTTGGAAGGAAGAATGTTTTTACAAAGACGATGGACATGATAAGTCTTGGAATGGTCTAGGCAGACGAGAAGGGCCGAATTGAAGATGTAATCGAAGGCTCAGTTGATGCCTACGATGAAACAGAGAGAGAGAGAGAGAGAGAGAGAGGAAGAAGAAGAAGAAAAAGAAGAAAGATGGTCTTGGGAGAGGCAAACCAAGAACCGATGACTACGTCAGACTGTTCGGACAAGGGATCTCCTGATGGGTTCTCTTGGCTGGATGTCATGTCATGGATTCTGCTCTGACTACAAGTCTTCTCTTTCGATATACACACACACCTTCTAAGTCCCCCATCCAACACCTCAGTTTCTTTCCTCCATCGTTGACTCTTCTCAAAGTCCATTAAATCGTTTGATTCCAAATTTTCCGCCGATGATTGGGCGTCTTATCGCCACGTGATGCGGGGTGCTTATCCCACTCATCTGCATAAAATTGTGCAGCGTGTGAATAGTTACAAACTTCCATGATACAGTGAGATAGATAGACATCGTTCAATGTGGCCTGATTCTCGCCAAGAGACCCTCGGGTGGATATTATCGCGAATAGATCAATCCAAGAGCAGCGATGATGTAGATAAGTGTCGAATGGCTTGTGTCTACGGAGTACTTCGTATCAAATCTCTCAAACGCCGGTTGGATTCAAGTGGTCATGGTCAACGACCTCGATGAATTCAAGGGTATCTATCTAACGGGAATCATCGTTTTCTTTTGTGTCCCAAAGTAAAAGCACCATACCGCGCCGTACTCCTACTGCTGTGCCATGACCAGTTCGAGAATTCTTTGGGATTTGTCGCCCTCGAGATACTCCCGTCCTTCTTTTCTCCGGTCATCCTCATCCTCATCGTCTCCAACCTCCAGATCCACCTGTAAACTAGCTTCGTAGGCCGCCATCACCGTGTCTTCATCCACGCGGATGCCCCCATGGACCAGAACATGGATACATTGCGCCAGCCGGGCAATCTCCCGTCGGGTCTGCGGCGGGATCTCATCATTCTGGCTGGAGTAGATCGAGCTGGATACCATTTCCTCCATTCGTGTGATCGACACACTTTCCGTCGTGGAAGATGCCGCGGCTGCCCCATCGGCGAGCTTCTCAATCCAGATGTACCCGTTCACCCCAAGGATGATATTGACATCGCCGCCGCCGTTGGCGGTGCTGATTGACCAGACCTGTCGTCGAGAGCGCACCACACCACCAGTCCCCGATGTGCCCGCAGGTGCTGTTCCCGTCCCGGCAGCCCCCTTCACCGTCGAGCTCGAAGCGCCGCTTCCACCAGTGCCCGCAACAGCCAGGAAAACACCATTCCTGAGCTTCCCGTATTTTAACGACCGCGTATGTAACGATGCGGCGCCATCTGAATGCACGCTCTGAACCTCCGCAACTACCAAATCTCCTTCGCTGAAAAAGGTCCGAATCTGCAACTCGTCCGCGCTTGTCCGCCGACGCAGGATACCGCCCGGCAGGTTGATGGCAGAGAGTGGTAATTGGGCAAGCAGCGGCGCGGCGACATCGACCTTCCATCGTCGTGACTGGACCTCCACAATGCGCCCGACCACCAGATCGCCGATTTCGGGGGTATACCGGGCTCGCAGAGGCTGGACGGAGAGTAACTTGTTGGTTTTCTGTACCGTACCGGCGACGGTGGCAATGATGGACGTCGACAGAGGGTTTGCGTAGGTACCGTGACCTCTGCAGATGGGTCAGTCAAAGGCTGAAGGAACATCGCGCGACAAGAACTTTAGAAATTGGTGAACCTACCTCATCCACTGCGGATCATCCGTCACGACATCACCAGGAGTCACGATCCCTGCGCCAACCTTTGTTCCTTCCACAAGACGAGGCCGTTTGCTGGGGCGAGAGGCCCGTTCTGCGGCCAACCCGACTCCGCCGTCTGAATCTATCGACATCGAATCGAGGTCTGAATCGGGATATGGGACAGTGACATCCTCCACAACGGGAGGGAGAATAGTGATCGCCATTCCCAGTAGTTGAAGATGATTGTCTTTACCAAAAAAAAAAAAATCTGATCAAAAATTATACGAATTGATAATTATGAGAAGCTCGAACCGAAGCAGTGGTGTATCGTCCACCAGCGCAAAAGCTTTGGCATTTGAAATGTTCTTGAGCAAACAGAACAAACTGGATGCGGAGAGCACGTGAAAGCAGTCTTCTTTCTGCAGTTCACGAAACAACTCTAGAAAACAGGAGATTGAGATTGTAAGAAACTATCAAGTATCTAGTGATTAATATTCGAGCATAACAGTAGTAATTATTCGGCTTCATACTTTGGAGAAAACATCTGGAGTGTCATGTCCCAATTTCCTTATATCCGCACCTCCCTCTACAGGAAACAAGATAGAGAAACTACCAGATAGCTACCAAAACCAGAGAAGAAAAAAATTCGCCAGAAGAGGCATGTAGGAAAAGCTAGGGATAGTAAAAATACATGATAAATAAAAGGAAAAAGCAAGCTAAACAGTAAGACTATCAGCACTCAAGCACCTACGCCGGATGGCCTTTTTGCCGGGCGCTTTGTGCTGGAGTTGTTGTCCTCCTTCTTCTTCTTGCTTGGACGGCTGCTACCACCCTTTGGTCGGTAGCCCGAGTCATCGTCGCGCTTGCGCTTGCTCTTGGAGCTACTGGGAACTGGTCCGGTGTCCATTGGAACGCCGTCTTCATCGTATGTATCCTCCTCCTTCCGTGGTTGGGTAGACATTCGCTTCGAGACCCGCAAGTTGGAGGGCCGAGAACCCGACTTCTCAGAAGCATTTTCATTGTCCTGGAGGAAAATATGGGGTTGGTTTCGGCGGAGCCAGTTGTATACGGAGACTGGGTTTCGTAACGTAGATTCTCTCTCCCGCTCGGCAAGCGAAGGCTTCTCAGGGATGCGACTCAACTGAACAGCTGCCCCCTCGTCACCCAGCTTGGCGTCCATGCCCAGGTAATACTCAGTCTCATGTTCAGGAGTCAAGAAACCGAGTTTCTCCTCCAGGCTGACATTCGTAGGCAAATCTTGCGCCTCGGATGGTGGCGCCGTATGAGGAACCTGAGTCAGAGTAGTATAACTCAATTGCGGCGGCAATGCATTGCTTCGTTTCACATCATCTTCCAGTCTGCGGTAGGCTCCGACTGACATGCTGCCGGCCCCCATTTGTGCTTTCGCATCTTGAAGAATGGCTCTGGCTGTCGCGGAGGTGAGGTGCGCGGGAGAGCGTTCAGGAGTCGGCAGGAAGGATGTGTCTCCCGGGGCACTCAGATTGTATCGCAGACTGCCTTGGACGTGTAGACTCTCGTTGAACTCGAGAAGGACTTCTAGCAACTGACTGTGATGGAGTCAGTATTTACCAACTCCAATATCGGTAACACGCTCTGGGAAATCTACTTACTCGTTCTGTTCCTGGATTCTCTTTGACAGATCTTCGATGCGCAATTCTTCCCGAATCAGAGCTTCGCTTTCTCTCATCCCCAGTTCAAACTTGACCTTGAGCTTTGCATACTTCTTCCTGGAGCACCGCGAAGTCGACGGATTAGGTTCCATATCTAAACATATCGCATGCCGAAGAACTTACTTGAAAGAACGGTATGACTGCTTAGCAGGGGCACTGGCCGATTCGTCTGGCAGGCTATCGGGCACAGAGCGCGTATCATCAAGTTCCTGCGACATTTTGTACTAATTGTAATTTAGCGACAGGGGATAAGTGAGTAACGAGACTGACGATAAGACAGAGTCGAACCTGATGATTGTTGGTGTTGAAGATGGCTGGCCACGGTTCGCTCGAAGCTTGGATAGGATAATTGCCAAGTCCGCGAAGCGGAACGGAGTCGATTCTTGCGTGCCCGGGTGATTCTGCCCACCGTAAAAAAAAAAAATGTTTCCTCACTCTACGACAGTCCTCAGTGCGAATACAGTAACTGGTTGAATATAATTATCTGTCATATTACGATAATTGTTTCTTATTGCGACTTGGCGTTGCATATTATATTACTTTTCACTTGGGTTGTCTGATCTAGAGAACATCGGCGAGATTTCAACTCCCGCCCAACATGGCTGACCTCACTGAAAAAAGTCATAAAAAGCGCAAATTGACAGACGTCCCCGAAATTGAAATCGATGTTTCGGCTCCTGAACCTCCGTCGAAGAAGGCTCTGCGCAAAGCCAAAAAGAAGTCCGGCGACTCGACCACAGAGACTGCCACTCAAGAGTCGACAACAGTCCCCGCGAAGGAGGCGAAGGAGCAAGATGCGTCAAAGAAACGCTCAGAGTATGGCATTTGGATCGGGAACCTGCCATTCACGGTGACCAAAGATGACCTGCGCAAGTTCATTACGAGCAACTGCACCTTTGCAGATACGACCATCACCCGCATACACATGCCCAAGGGCCCCGAAAAATTCGGCAAACCTCAGAACAAAGGGTTTGCTTATATCGATCTTGCCACCGAGAAGGCTGTGCAGGAGGCATTGGGAGCCAGCGAGCAACTCCTCTCTGGTCGCCGCGTCCTGATCAAGGATGCGAAGAATTTCTCTGGCCGACCTGAGAAGTCTAAGGAGGAAGGGCAGAACGATTCCGCGGCAGCGTCCGGCAAGCCTCCCTCAAAACGAATCTTCGTCGGCAACCTCGATTTCGATGCGACAAGGGAATTACTCGAGGAAAACTTTTCGCAATGTGGCCCGGTAGCGATGGTACATGTGGCCACATTTCAGGATACTGGAAAATGCAAGGGTTATGCGTGGGTGACGTTTGAGGATCTCGCATCAGCCGAAGCAGCGGTCAAGGGTTTCGTCATGGTCGGCGAGGATGATGAAGATGACGAGGACATTGAAGAGGAAGATTCTAAAAAGAGCAAGAAGTCGAAGAAGCCAAGGAAGAGGAGGGTATGGGTGAACCAGCTGCTCGGTCGACGAATGCGCATGGAGTTTGCCGAGGATCCCACAACGCGGTACAAGAAGCGGTACGGGAAGGATGGAGAAGGCAAAAAGAGGACAACCTCGGATATCACTGAGGTTGAAGATGGTACCTTTGATCAGGGTGCAAGTGAAGAAAAGCCCCAGCGGCCACGGTTTGAGAAGCCGAAGCGAAGCAAGCCGGATTACACGAGATACGACCAGGATACCGTGCAGAAGCTCAGCGGTGCCATTGTCGAGTCCCAAGGAAAGAAGACCACATTTGATTGAGATTCATTCCCGAATACTGTCTGTTAGAGTGGAGCTCAAGTGTCTCGATACCAATAGACCGTTGTG
This sequence comes from Aspergillus clavatus NRRL 1, assembly GCF_000002715.2. Classification (NCBI taxonomy): domain Eukaryota; kingdom Fungi; phylum Ascomycota; class Eurotiomycetes; order Eurotiales; family Aspergillaceae; genus Aspergillus; species Aspergillus clavatus. The sequence continues at coordinate 173,836 of NW_001517097.1, read as the reverse complement.
TACTACATGAAGTCTCCAGTGCCAGTGTGAGCTAAAGCTGGCGCAATGCTGGCCGTACAAGTTGAGAATTGCTCCTCGACAGCCCACTGACTGCCGTCAACTATGCTTCGGAGAGTCTTCCTACCATCCAGTACCTGCGCTTCGACATTTTCTGCCGCGTGCGTGGGAAAATGACCTACATTGTGGCCTGTTGAAGACGGACGTCCTTGGTCAGTACACCGCAGCTGCAGATGTTTTGATCGTGATTCTTGAGATCACAGATACATGTTATCCCTACAGCCATTTTTTGTGCGATCTTCCTAAATCTGTTAGCGTCACAATAGTATATAGGTGACATCGAAATCGATAGAAATCTGGATAGTGTGCTCTCAACAATAGTTTCAAGCAAGTCGATCAATCAGGGTGATTACATGAGTGCTGAGTAACACCGAGGTAAGAATCCGCTGTCCACATAAACAACAACCCAAGCTATGGCCACTCGGTACTATCAGCTCGAGTAGCTTGCTCCCCCTAGAACTAGAGAGTAGAGAGTACTTGCACCTTCGACATTCTTTTTGTCAGGGTTTCCAAGGATTCAGTAGTACTGTTAGTCTGATTTAATATCACACAGGGTCACTTCTGATAATAATCATTGTGATTCCAACTGATGCTCTATACCACACAACAACCGCGATAAATACTCCTGAGTCTAATCCGTATAATAGTTCTAGAATCACTGAGCTGGTTTGAGTGGCGCTAACCCGATTTAGGTAGTCCACAGCGCTCTCGATGTCATGGCTCATGTTCACCACCATCAACTTTGATAGTGGAGGTTCCGCGTTGCAGTATCATCTCGATCAACCTGCCCGACCGTCCCACCCTTCTTGCCCTCGTTCTCGAGGTGCATCTCCCCTTCATTCTTCATTATACACCTCGTCATCCACCGACCTCTCACCGTACACGTGTTCGAGTTTTTGCCGCTTTTGCTCATCGTTCCCGCCCCCCGGTCATTACAAGTTCGCTGATCTCGCCGCACTTTGTTCCTGGTCGGTCCCCCTCCAAACCACCGTAACACAAGGAGGCAATACCTTCGGTGTTTGATCCCTATACTTGCTATCAGCTATCCTCGCCGATCGAGAATGGTCTCATCCCGTCACAATATTGGTGCCAGTCGACGGAGAAGGAGGGACGAGGAAGGCGAGGATGATGCCTCTCTTGAGGGGGAATTGGAGGACGACTCGATGAGCGAAGGATCAGTCATCAGTCATCCGGACGAAGATGATGCTGATGGCGAGGGAAGTGATGAGAGCGATGCGGAGACGACTTCATCGCCGCGTGTCGACAGGATCAACGGCCACCAAGTCAACAGTCGTATACCCGAGAGCAGCCAGCAGTCTCGACGACGCCATTCTGCGTCTCCTGGGAAAGCACTCTTAGCTACTGCTGTATCTGATACGGAGGCTATGATGAATGGGCTGACGATCTCCGATCAGACGAGCGAGGTTGCTGAGATCCACTTTGACGATCTGAAGGGAGAGAGTCGTCAACAGACAGGCAGGACGCCCTCGGCACCACCGACAGAAACTAAGCGGGAAACCTTTGCGGAACGGAAACGACGCGAACACGAGAAATATGCGAAAGAGAGGGATGAAAACCCAGCCTTTGTTCCCACTCGAGGAAGCTTCTTCCTCCATGACAAGCGTTCAACAGAGTTGGGAGCGAATGGTTACCGGCCGTTCAACAAGTCCAAGTCGAGACCATACGGCCTCATCGTCGACGGCAATGTTCGCAGGTATGTCACTCTTACCGTTCTGGCTTGGCCATTATTGATGGGTCGACATTGCTAACCATGTGCGCTCGAAGGTCCTCTAAGACGGATGCTAGTGAGGGGCAGTGGACACACGATTTGCATGAGACAGTGGCAGGCGATGATGCACCATCCAACAAGTCTGCTGCTGCACCAGTCGCCGTGTCGAACTTTGCCCCCAAGCCTGTCCCCACTGCTCCTCGATCCGCCCCTCCCAACAGGTCATTCTCAAGCACCACTCTTATTGGGAACGTACCTGTGGTAGTCTTTCTGCCAGGCATGGCTCGGCCGGTGCCTTTCCCCGCTGTATCAAAGAAGCAACACACCCGACTCCCTCACCACCGTCCTCCTCTACGCCGAGACAAGCCCGTGCGCATCTCAGTCCCTGGGCAGTCTCCAAGGTACATATTCCCTTCGATAGAGCGCTCCTTCATCTTCATCCCACGGGCATTGAGACCCAACCAGCAAGGATATCGGGGGAGGGGCCGAGGTGGATTCTATGGAGGACGGCGTCCAAGTATATACGCGAGCTCTGTGTACACTCCAAGTGTCACTGCTAGCCGCAGATCATCGTTAGGAAAGGCAGCGTCTCAAGAGGGGTTTCCCTCGCCGGCCGCTTCTGTTATATCGAGACACACAGTGATCACGACGGAGAATGGTAAGCCCGTTGTGCGTCTGCCTCCCTCTGCTCGACCCCTTGGGGGTGTGCCTCCAGCAAGCGTCGCTGCAGGCCCAGGAGCTGTGATCGCACCAGTGGCACCGCCTATGCCTTTCCCACAGCCTCAGCATCCCTCGTACCGCGAGAGCCGTCCCGCGCCCATTCCCATGCATCAACCTCGTCCGCAAAAAACAGTCTCCGTCGCTGATATCGAAACCCCTGCATCCCTCTCCTTCAACGTTCCTCAGCCACAGCAAGAACAACCTTTCCAACATCAGGTCCCTGTGCCTATCAATGCTTCTATCTACGGTGCGGATGCTTCGGGCCATCCTTCTCACACTGCCCATGCCTCTGTGACGCCGTCGTCCCACATCCCCGAGCGTGCCATTCATGCTCAACCTTTCCAACCCTACGGCTTCCAACAAGCTCAGCCATTCTATCCCACCGCTTACCCTCCTGGTGCAGTGTACTACCCGGTGTCTGGAGCAGAATATCCGTCCTATAATGGAGCCGGGATGCCCGGGCCATCGGCCGTGCCGTATCCTCCTCCGGGGCAGCACGCTCCTTTTGTGGTTCCAGGATCATCCGCAGACCAGGCCCCGCAACCCGGCACCGTTGCGCATGAGGCGGGTGGTACAGTGTATTTCTATGATGCTGCGCAAATGTATCCGAACGGATCGTACTCGATGCCTTCTGCACCTGGACCTGGTGGTGTCATTGGCATGGGCGGAATGATGACACCTCCTGGCACAACGTACTTCTATCCTCAGCCTCAGGGAGGTGTCTACTATGCGCCACAGTGAGGATGACATCGTCGAATTCTTTCATTTTTCTTTATTTCTTGATGTCCCTCGAGAGAGGAAGAAAAAAAAAAAAAAAAAAAAAAAAAAAAAAAACAGTCCCGGTCTTTCTCCCCATTGTTTCCTCCGGATTTTCTTCCCTCATGCGTTCGTCTTTCCACCTTGACGTTATTATGATGGCCGGCATCTAACATTTTTCCCAAAAACTCATGACATTTATATCATCGGGAGCTTCGTCCAAAAATACCTGCATTTGATTATTATGATTTCTTTTTTTTTGTTTTTCCAGTTTCATCCCAGTTCCCATTCCCTTTTCTTTCTCTTCTTCTTCTTCTTCTTCTTTTTTTCATTTTTATCCGTTTACTGTTTTTATCGTCGCTGTCTATTTATTTTCGATGTTTTATTTCGATGGAACCCTTCGTGATGCCATTTATCTTCCTGTCTCTCTCTCTTCCCGGATTGTGTCTTCACCAGGTAACCTTGCATCCTTAGCGATTGTCTTGTCATTGTGTTGTCAGCCTGTTTGTGTCCGCATGCTTCTTCCTCTGTTTGGGGAGCGATTCGGCCAGGACTCTTGAGATTTCTGTTTTGTTCTTCCTTGATTTCGTTGCACGGTCCCGATGGTTTCCCTCCAGTACCCCCGAGGAAGGGCGGCCGTTGAGGGCGAATTTTCGACCATCGTATATTTTGCGCTGGAGCAGCATCAATTCCTTAGATAATTCCCAACCCGTTGATTGTCACGCCTTTGACGTGTTTGAGCATCGAATGATGAATGGTTTCCATGTTGTCGCGTGGATTATGGAAGGGGAGGGATCCTGACAGAGGAGAGAAAAATATTGAGATATGATGAGGTCAATAATTCAATCCCTAGCATTTCCCGCCCCCTTCCTTTTCCTTGCTGTAGAATAATCAATAGAGATAGTAGGAAGTATCTATCTACTTCTGGATTGTCTGTATCGTATGGCAGCCAGGCTTGGATGCAGTAGGAGTGGAGGGTTATCCCTGTTATCTAATTGCTTTTCGAACTGCTGGACAACAAAGATTGATACATCCACGCATCCTGGAGGGATCGGCCTGCCGGTCTCAGCTCGACGTGAGGCAAACGAGGCGGCAACATACTAAGTTCCATACTTTTCCTTCTACATACCCAGTAGTCTTTCATCTAAGTTCGTTTACCAGAAGCGACGGTCTCGGGAGATGCTGCAAGCACTCTGTGACTCTACCAATGATCAACAGCGTCCGGGTATCGCTTCACCGCCCCTCATCGCTTTCTCCAGCACGCCGAATGCAGCACAGCAGATGACCTCTCTAAGCACTCCGGACTTAAGGTAGCTTATAGGTAGTGTAGCCTTGTAGCCTTGTAGCCTTGTAAGTTGTAGTGGTAGGTACTAGGTACCTCAGCAAGTACCTAGTACAATCACTAGTATTACTTACTGTATTGTTCCTTGTAATAATAATATGAAGTGTACCTATGCCTAGGCAGCCTCTTAAGTCACACACCTTACGAAGCACACCTCACTTTCTCTCCTTCTCTCTCTCTCTCCCTCCCTCTCCCTCTCTCTATCATTAATCAATCGATCCATTCCACTCATCCCCCTTCCCCCCAATTTCTATCCATCTACCTCATCCTCTCCTCATCTCCATCATCGTCATCCATCACTATTTAAATAATAATAATAATAAAAAAGAGACTTCCCTCTTTTCTCTTCTTTCATCATCTTTGGATTCTGATTCTCATCTTCCTCTCATCCTCTATTCTGATAGATAGTCTTATCTCTCTCTAGCTTGTCTCACTCGTCATCACCACCATCACCACCATCACCACCCATTTGATGAGTCGGACCTCCCTGTCTACAGCCATGTCTACTACCCTCCCGCCGGCTAATCCGGTCGGTCCGGCGACTCTGATCACTGTCAAGGTGCTCTTGAATGATAGCACTCGACGCTTCAAGGTTCCTCTGAGGGATCTGGGTGCTCGTGTCCTTCCCCAGAAGGTAGGTAGATTAGTCTCCACCCTAGCTAGCTTCTCCGGTCGGAGCTAAAGCCGCCCCCCATCTCGAGCATCCTGGTTCCTTCAACCTTGCCCATCCATCTACATCCTGGAGTCTGGCGAGCTATTCCATGATCCACCGTTTCCTGCCAAACGTATCTTTCTCTTATCGTTTTCACTCCATCTTGGACTCATGCACAAGATAGCTTTTTTTTTTAAATCACCAAACTCTCATCATAATACTAATGATGTTTTGTTCTTTTTAGCTTCATCAACTCCTAAGCATCCCAGCGGATAGTAACGTCATCTTCGAACGTTACTCCGACAGCGCCGGCTGCTATGTCCGCCTGGATAGCGAGAACCAGGCCGTATACAAGCAGGTTTACCGTGCTGCCAAGGCCAAATTGAAGCTGCGTATCAAGGCTACTGTGGTCGATGAAGTAAACGAGCCTGTTTCACAGCCTTCCATGTCCGAGGATGCTGCCGAAGAGCCAAGCCCGGCCCGATACAGTTACCTGGAGACTGTCCTGAGCTCTCCCACCCCCGCAGTCCAGGCTGAGATCGTTCCTACAGCCATCTCAGAGTCAGTGCCCAATCTTTCAGCTGAGCCGGTTCCAGATACCTCCGCTGGTCCTCAATCCGTCCAGTGGACCAAGGATGACGACGCTGTTCCCGCTCCACTTCGTTATCGGGACTTTGTCCTCAACCCGGACAGCGTCGATGTTCCCATTGTTTCTCACAGGTCCCCCACGGGTGTATTCTGCATCGACTGCAACCACTGCGGGCGCTCAATCCCCAATGAGCATTTCCACTGCAGCATCTGTGATGATGGGGACTACGATCTTTGCCCCCAGTGTGTCACTTCGGGCGTTTCGTGTCAAGCCGAGGATCACTGGTTGATCAAGCGATTCGTCGATGACGGCGTTGTCACCAATAGCACAACGGAGAAAGTTGCACCTCGCAAGCTACAAGAAGTGGAGGAAGTCAAGACAGCGTCTGAGATTCTGCCGGAGCTCGTTCCCGAGAAGGACCCAGAGCCTTCTGTAGCTCCGGTAGAAGATCATTCTCTGCATTCTGTGGAGCGGATCTGCAATTCCTGCCTTAAAGGTTCGTAGCCTCGCGTCCTACGATTCCTCATCCCATCAAAACTTGCAATTCTAATGTCTCGGACAGATTTCGATGAGACCAAGATGGTCACGTGCACCGACTGTGATGACTATGATCTTTGCATGACCTGCCTGTTGAAGGACGCACATGGCCACCACCCAGCGCATCGCTTTTCGTTGCTCAACGATGGTGATTTCTGCCTGAAGAGCCTGGTCGAATCCCGTTGCAACCCAGGCCGCCACCATCAACACGCCGCGATCTGCGATGGATGCGACAAGGTCAACCCGCCCACACCTTTGATTCATATCGCATAGAAGCTGACGTTCCTTTTAGCGTATTGTTGGTGTCCGCCACAAGTGTCTTACCTGCCCCGACTGGGACTATTGCTCCAATTGCGTTGCCAATTCCTCGCAAAGCCATCCCGGCCATCGATTCGTGCCCCTCTACGAGGCGATCTCGGAGCCACTCCAATACCATGAGGTGCACTACGGCATCTACTGCGATGGCCCTCTGTGCCAGGACAAGCCGTGCCCGGGTTACATCACCGGGGTCCGGTACAAATGCTCCGTGTGCCACGATACTGATTTCTGCGCCAAATGCGAGGCTCTGCCGACGAATACTCACAACCGCACCCACCCAATGCTGATGCTGAAGACACCCGTTCGCAGCCTCACGATCTGTAACTCTGTCACGGAGAATGGACGCAATGGGCCTGTCGTTGTCACTGGCGACCGCATTCAACGATCCACGTCCACACAGATTAATACTTCGCTCGAAGCTGAGAAATCCACCGAAATTCCATGCGATCTGGAGGAGGTTGCGGCAGAGGAGGCACAGACGGCCGAGCCATCTAAACCAGCTCCCGAAGAGAAACAGGCCAAGGTGTATGAGATGCCTACTACCGATCCAGCTTCCAGCTATCAAGCCCTCTTCATCCGTGACACGACTCATGACGGTACGGTTATGTCGCCGAACAAGATATTCCTGCAGACGTGGACACTGTACAACCCAGGTCCTCTTGCCTGGCCTGCGGGAAGCGATGTGCGCTTTGTCGGGGGTGATTCCATGTTCAATGTGGACACAAACCGCCCCCTGAGCCTCGATTCGATTTCCGCGGCCATGGAGAGCAACAAGCTGCTTGAGCCGCTGGAACCTGGCCAACGTGCCGATTTTACCGTCACTCTGAAGGCGCCCAGCCGGGTGGGCACTGCTATCTCGTATTGGCGGCTGAAACTCCCCAACGGCATGCCGTTTGGCCATCGACTCTGGTGTGACATTCAGGTCCGGGAAGAGGAGCCATTGTCGACTGAACTGGCATCGGTGAAGCCGACGGCGCCCGAGGATGACCAGAAGTCTGAGGTCGCTGAGGTCGACGGCTCCGAACCAATGGGAAGTCGCATGATTTTCCCTACTCTGGACAAGGAGTCGCCGGTTTCGAGCACTCATCAAGGCATGAACCCCGTGCCCCGCGCTCCCTCCGTGACTAATCCGTCGGAGCAAGATATTCTGGAGGACGTGGAGAGTTTGACCTTGGAAGATGACCAGACAGAGGCCGGGTTCCTCACGGATGAAGAGTACGATGTGCTGGATGCCAGCGACCAAGATTATCTGGAAGCGCAGCAGTCGCAGCACTGAACGCGCTGGTTCGGATTTGCCCCCGCATCTGTTGTACCTGTTGATTGTTTTGTTGTTGAGCATTTGGGCGCGATGGAAACGGAAATTGGGAGAAGTTGAATTTGAGTGACCATCTCTGTTGGCCTTCATTTGGCTGGCATCCAACCCAGTGGAATGAATATTGAGTGTACTTTCTATTTTTTTTTTTTTTTTTTTTTCTTTCTCTCTGTTCTGATGTATTTTCCATAATCACACGGGATAAGGCCATAATGCATCCATCATGCTTGATGATGAAGCTCGCTGGAGGAATCGGGGGCATCAGTCAGTCAGTCAGTCAGTCAGTCAGTCAGTCAGTCAGTCAGCTTCGGTTCGCCTTTTGTCAATAAAATCCAGTCAGTTGGTCCTTGTGTAGATAATGAATAGTCATTCTCCTCGGTCGGATATTCTGGACCTTCCGCTTCTATGCCATCACCAGAAACCAGTTAGACACACTCACATCCCATAAAAGTTCCACCCTGCGACGGCTGAATCTGACTGACTGACTGACTGACTGACTTTCAGCTGGGATCTCTCGTCTCTTGATCCTTTTCTCTACTAGCGCCCTTTCTTTCGGCCGCAGCAAGAAAATATACAAAGAAAAGAAATATATATATATATATATGATATCCTGCACACGCCTCTGTCTCGCTGTCTCTCTCCTCTCTCAGCGTTTTCTCAGCCCTCTGTCACCTGAGGAATACAAACTCCCAGCTTTGGCTTGGACGGTTCACTTCGCCACAACCCATCCCTAGACTGCGACGAGCCGTCGACACGACAAAATGCTGGGTCTATTGAACCTGGCCTTGCTGGCCGTTCTGGTCGCGATGCTCTACGGCCCGGTGTCTCGCCAGATTACCATTCTCGGAGTCCTGCGACATCCCGCCCCTCTGGTCCTTGCTGAGGGGCAGGGCTTCTACAAGATCGAGGATACGATGCAATGCGAGGATCTGCACTACTGGTCGCCCACGAACAAGGTCTTTGCGGTCTGTGAGGACTCGGTGCTGCCGCGCTTCAAGTGGTTTCCTCCCGTGGGGAACTTTGAAGGGCCCGCGACGACGACGGGCTCGATCCATGTTATTGATCCGCAGGTATGGCTCTTGTTGACGGTGCAGTGCGTGCGGATGCTGATACTCCGCGTAGACCATGAAGGCGAGTCGGCTCGCGTTCGAGAACTTCGCGGGCCCCTTTGTGACGCATGGATTCGATGTCATCGAGGATCCGGAAACCCCCAACGCCGTGTATATCTTTGCAGTGAACCATCTGTCCAATCCGGACTTCTACCAGGCCGCTGCGGTCGGCGAGGATGTCCCCCGCGCACGGTCGCAGGTCGAGCTCTTCCACCATGTCTTGGAGTCGAGCACGGCCCGACATGTTCGTTCTATCCGGAACCCACTGATCGCGACGCCGAATGATATCTACGCGGAGAGCCCGAATTCCTTCTTTGTCACCAATGACCATCTCTACCGTACGGGCTACAAACGGATGATCGAGGATGTCCTTCCCCTGGCCAAGTGGTCCAGCACCATCCACGTGCAGATCCACGACTTCAACGCCGAAGATGCCGCCGCTGGCATTGACGCGACCGTAGCGCTCACCGGACTGTACAACAACAACGGCTTGGGCCATGGCAAGACCAAAGACGAGATGCTGGTCGTCAGCTGTATGGGAGGAACGCTGTATCGCGCCCATGCGAACAGCGGCAACCATACGATAACCCTGGGAGATGCGATTCGCCCAGGCGGCCAGTTCGACAATCCTAGCTACTACTCGGATCCATATCGCACCGCGTCCCACGACGCCAGTGGCTACGTGCTGGGGGGCATGGCACGTCCCGTTGACCTAGCGAAACACCACAGTGATCCCGCGGCCAAAGACGGGGCGATTGTGTTCTACGTGCGGCCCAAATCTGGCTCAGGTGCAGCAGCAACAGAATGGGAGTCGCGCGTCATCTTTCAGGACGATGGGACTCTCATCCGGACCGCTAGCTCGGCCGTCCTGGTGCCGATTGAGACCCAAACTGGACAGAAGAAGAAAGCATGGTTGTTTGTGAGTGGCTTCTTCTCCGAGAGCGTTATTGCCGTGGAGGTTGAGCTGTAGTGGTGATGGTGGTGGTGGAGGAGGATCACCCAGTTATTGCCTAGCTTGTCTTTGGTAGAATATCACTTGAATCGTATTCTTTTCATACTACTCAACCAAGTCCGATTCGTTTTCTCTTGAAGTATCAGTCAGTCCCTTTACAGAGAAGGAAGCCTCATTGCCGAGGCACGCTGATTGGTGCGTTGGTGCCTCACAGGTGAGATTCCTGCCTGAGGCACCTAATTATTTCGATCTGTCAACATCGGGACCATCATCAACACTGGACGATGCCAACACCCGTGCTCTAGCTTCCTCCCATCGATTGGGCCTGTTCCACATCTCTTCCATTCCCCTGGAATGCCCGTATAATGCCTTTCTCCGTCTCGGCCCACCAAGGCCTGCGTACGCGGGTTCAGCGTCCCGCCATCACCTCCGTGGCATCGGTGCTTGTCCGGCGTCAGCATCAGCATCAGCATCACCATCACTATCACTATTACCATCAACCCGCGGCGATTCGCGATTGCTACAGTTACGACTACAGCTACGGCTCCAGCTCCAGCTCCAGATTGCTCGCCCGAGGCTACGCCACGCGCTCGTCGCTGTCCAAATCCCACTCCCGCCCTCCCTCTGCCGGCCAGCCAGACACACCCACCGTGCCCTCCACCACCTCGACCGCGACAACCACGCTCGCCAACGATGTCAACCCGCCACCGAGCACACGGCCCGCCGACCTCAACCTCCCCGAGCCCGCCAGCCCGGCCGCCTCCCCCGCCGACAAGCTGAAGCGCTACATCGCCGTGGGCCGCGCCTACCTCGCCTTCTACAAGACCGGCCTCAAAAACGTCTACCACAACTACCGCGCCGCGATCCCGCTCCGCCGCGCCCTGCACCTCCCCGCATACCTCCCCACCTCGCCCCCGGCGACCCGTTCCTTCGAGGACTCCGCCCGCGCCCTCACGCCCCCGCTCTCCCGCGCAAGCTTCCAGCTCGTCCGCCGCGCCGCCTACGACCTCCGCCGCATGATCCCCTTCTCCCTCCTCCTCCTCGTCTGTGGCGAACTCACCCCGCTCGTCGTCCTCGCCCTCGGCAACGCCGTCACCCCTTTCACCTGCCGCGTGCCGCGCCAGCGCCAGAAGGAGCGCGCCCTGCGCGCCGCCCGCAAACGCGCCGCGCTCGCGGCCGACCCGCAGACCCTGGCGCTGGCCGCCGGGTCGGATGCCGAGCGCCGTCGGCTGGTGGCCGACTTTGCCAGCCGCGAGTGGATCGACCGCGCCGATGATGCCGCCGTGCTGCGCGCCTGTGCCGCCCTGGGCCTGGTGCGCTCGCATGTCCGTCCCGCTGTCCTCGTGGGCGCCGTGTATCGCCCTCGCCTGCGGCGGTATGCCGAGTACCTGGCCCTGGATGATCGGTTGCTGCGCGCCGCCGCCGGCGGCGTCTCGGCGTTGGAGGCCGTCGAGGTGCGCATTGCTGTGGAGGAGCGCGGTGGTGTGGGCGTGGCGGATGGGCTGGACGGGTGGGAGGCGGAACGCGAGGAGAGGCGGTGGTTGGAGAAGTGGTTGGAGAGGTCGTGATGGTGATGGTGATGCGAGCTTGTTTTGAAATCACATTTACTTTCCTCTCCGTGTACACCGATGTTTAGCCCCTTCCGGCAGTATCTCGTCTTGTTCTAGAGCTGTACATCCTAGGCACTCCAAACCCCCTGATTATGTGGTATATATTCCGACGGCTTATATATATTGCCAGTCGTAGCGGTCCAAGGACATCTCCCCGTCATACTGTACATCTCGTAAATTAACGTCGTCGTCCGTCTTTGTGGCCCCGGTTTCCTTGTCCCTGTCCTTGTCCCTCCTATTCCTTGACGCCGGCATTTGTTCACTCAGCTCGATCCTTGATCCTTCCGTATCCAAAACCAGCCCATCAATTCAAAAAAAAAAAAAGAAAGAAAAAAAAAAATCGTTTGTTGCCTGCAGAAAGACGAATCCCCCTATCCCGCCTATAAAAACCACCCCCCAAAAAACACATATCCCGAATTTTGAACGCTTGAAAGTGGAAAAAAAAAACAAAAAACAACAAACAGATTGGCATCGTGGCTCACGCCGCTGCCTGGGCTGCGTTGCGGACCTGTTTGGCCCACCGTAGCCCGCAGCTGTTGCAGAGATCGCGATTGCCACTCGGTCCCCTCCGCCATTCGGGCGTCGTGCGCGTCTGACACATTGCGCAGCTCTTCTCCACGGGGACCGTGCTCTGCTTCCTCTTGCGCTTCTTGCGCCGCGCGAGAAGCCGCTGCACTTCATCCGACAGGATGCGGTTTTGTTTCTCCAGTTCGCGAAGCTCGAACTGCCAGCTCGACCCCCGGGTCGGGCTCAACTCCGTGAAGAGCGATGACTCCCCAAGATCGGGTATGTACTGATTGCCAGAGGGCAGGGAGTTCGAACCCACCAACGCTGACATATCGTACGTGGATTGATCCGCCGCCGCGCCGTCCTTGCGTCCCACGACGCTAATGTCGCCGGTAGACATCACAGCTGGCAAGTCCGTGGAAACAACATCTTCAGCCTGGGGTGACTTGGGGAAGCGCAACTGCGCCACCAAGAAGGAAGGTTTCGTGCCCTCCTTGGTGTCTCCCGGGTATAGGACGGTTTGGGCTTGCAACATGTGACCCTTCTTGTGCCGGATCTTGTGGTTGAAGCTCGTCTGTTGACCCGTCCGAGCCACCTCGAGCGCCTGCTGTGCCTCGAGCCGGGAGTCGGGCCCGATCAAGTCCTGGATGCTCTTTCCAACGAGATCATCCGGAAGTCGGCCCAACACCGGACGAGCCTTGGAAGATATGAAGAGAATGATGCCCGAGATCGAGAGCTTGGCCCAAAGATCGTTCTCCGCCAAGCCCCCGTCTCCAATCTTCGCAATCTGGTCGAGATGGTACACCGGGCGGACCCTGCCTGTCATGACCATGTACTGCCGACCGCGATCGCTGATGTGCCACGCGCCGTGGCTCTCGAACCAGACGTAGCCGCTGAACTTGGTCCGGATCCGGTACATTACACTGATCGGATCCGAACTAGTACACGATCGCAGTTCGCGGATCACCGGACCGATATCGCTGGGATGGCAGACGGTTGATAGAGTCTTACCCACCAGCTCGTACGAGTCGTACTCCAGCGCTTTGCGGCAGGACGGGGATAGATACAGGAATTCACCATCGAGGGATAGGACATGAATGACGTCATCGGTATTCTCGACCAGCACGCGGTCGAGGTACTGCTGATGATTCGGATCGGAGGAGGCCAAGTTATCGAGAATCGTCGACACCTGGTCGGGACTGAAGTAAGTAGCGAGATCCGGGTGCGTTCGATAGATATCAGGAGGCGGCACCACGTAGTTGGGCAGTTGGTTGCGTTGGTAGTTGATCATATAAGTACCATCTAGTCAAACCGTTGGTCAGCTCTCTACTTGGGATCGGATCTGGCCAAAAACAAACATACTTGGATTCCTTCTGGTAATCGCATCGGGTTTCTCCACCAGGTCAACCTGAAATCCGACATAGAATCGATAGTCGGGGGAAGTCCACCGAACGGGAATCATTGTGATCAAGTTCATGAATGGCTGGCCGCCCTTTCTGTAGTTGATGAGCGTGGCCTGGATCTCATTGCGGTCCTCGATCGTCGACCGCAACCGAAAGGCGGTTTGTTGATCGACGAATTTCCGGGCAGTGCCCGCTTGCACTTGACCGTTGGGGTCCTGGAGGAAACGACAATTATGGCCAACAATCTCGTCTTCCGTATATCCAGTTAACCGCACGAAGGCATCCGACACGTATACGATGGGGTGATCCTCTTGGTAAATGTCGCAGAGGACAAATGCACACGATAGATCTACAGCACCGATGTTGATTTTGGGGTCCGGTCTCGATACAACCTCGGCCTGCGGAGAAGGGTCAACAACACCGCTTTGGGATGGCGGTTTCCCCCGCGCGCGAGAAGAGACAGGGCCATACCAGTATACTCATCATGTTGATTCCACTGCTGGAATATATGCTGGTGTAAGGGGTGGTTTCGCCGCCAGTCGCCGACTTTCCACTGGAGTCTATTTTTTCCACGTATGAGATGTAAAGCCTCGCTACCTCAAGAAGAAACGGTTGGGAGGGATGATGGACTAACTCTTCATCGGCGACGGCCTCTTCGGCTGAATATATCGATGAGAAGCCCCATGGCTCGACACCTGGGTGGGGGGTGGAGGGTCCGGTCGTCGCCGGTGCGGTAACTGCTGGGTTCGCGAGGAATCCGTCGATTTGGAGTTACTCGAGTTGGATCGGTTGGTCATGGCCGCGGCTTGAATCGTGGTGTTCATTTCCTTTGCCTCCAACGACGATGCCCAGTATGAATTGCGGGTCGACCCCTGTGTGTACGAGACCGAGGGCTCCAGGCCCAGGGTCGGGGGGTGGAAGGACGGTCGCTGGGGTATCGCTTGCCGATTGAAGGGATTTTCGAAGGGGGCGGTGGCTTGAGAATATCCGGAGGAAGGGTCGTAAGCAAACGCACTGGCAGCGTCCAAGGCCATGGACATGGAACTCCCGATGCCTGAGAGCGGATCGTAGGCAAACAGAGCGTTGGACAGCCGGTCCGCTAGATGCGCGGTACTCACGGGAAGGTTAGAAGCGGATGAAGGAAGCAGTTCGTTGGCGTGCGATTCGAGTGCACCTGGCGGCACGCTGCTCAGCAGCATGTCCGATCCATGAGGTTGTGAAAAGGCATAGTCCCCCAAGCGAAGGGGATCCGACGGCGCAAAGGTCATCATCTCGGGGTTGGAGCGGTCGAAGGCACGCTGAGACTCGTTGGGTTGACTAGAACTCGTTGACGAGCCCAAGGGGAACTGAGGGGAAGTGCCATAATAGGCGTCATTATTGTAGTTGTTGGCCATTGCTGCCGAATTGAGGCGGCGTCCGATCGATTCGATGAGGAGCGTTCCGGCCAATGACGGAAACGCATCGACACCGCAGAGAAGGGTGGAATACTGGAATGACTAGTCCACGAGAGCAAACAGTCCTGGTCGAAGACAGTTATTGGGTAGAATCAGTCGAAATGGAGGGACCTATTATTGCTCCCCTGTTCCGTTTGACTGACTGATTTCAATTCAAGGCCGTTAAGGTTGATAGTCGATAGGCGATAGGATGATAGGAAGGTTTGGGAAGTCTGGAGAAGGCGAAGAACGGGAACTGTGGGAGTGGAGTTTTTTTGAGACTGACAAGCGGAGACGGCCAGCGAGGGAGTCCCCGACTGGGTATAGTTATTTTATATATAGGAGTGGAGTATTGATTTCCTTCTTCTTTTTTTTTTTTTTTTTTTTTTTTCTTTCTCTCTCTCTCTCTTCTTTCGTCGCGGTCTGTAGATAGGTAGATAGCAAAGAGAGAGGGAGGGAGAGAGGGAGAGAGCGGGATAAGAAGGGGAAAAAGAGATGAGATAGAAGGGAAAGAAGAACTGCAAGAATTAGTGCTGAAGCGACGGGAATAGTTTCCGAGAATTGTCCAATTCAGAGCGACGGGGAGCTGTCAATAATTAGAATGTGACAGCCGATGCTAAAATCAGTATAGAGGATAGAGGACTACAAGTCTATAGACTATAGTACTACTCCGTACTGTGTAAGTCATCGTCCGGGTGGCCAAGCGGACCGCAATCATTCAAGTTTAGTCGATGTCCTAACTTCTAAGGCAACTTTCCCCCTTCAAGAACCAATTGTTCGCGAACAAATGATGCGAAGAGGCAAACGACGTGGGAATCCCATGAGCATAAAACTGGATAGATCATCATGGTTACTTGGGCCATGTGTGATGCATCGCATTTGGTGATGAAAAGGGGCGCTAAACATGTCTTCAATCCTCCCAATCGCAGGGCAGCGTCTCAGAGGGATATCCCATGGATATATCGACTAGACTAGACAATTACGGGAAGTAAGAAGAAGAGCTGAACGAAGGTTCCTCTTTAAGTACTTGTGTTCTGTTGGCAAGAGAATAAATACTCCGTAGACTAGAGACAGACAGCTAGCGAGTACGCCAGTTGGTGGCATCAGAGCCAGTTGACCCTATTACAGACTATTCTTCTTGTGCAGCTACGGGTGATAGAGACCGTTGTAGACCGTTGTAGACCATTATTGTTCACCTGGAAACCTCGAAACCTCCTTTACTTGTAGACCTGAAAGTTGACCCCCTGATAAGATACGTAGATGAGATTCGGACCAAAAGGGGCTCCAATTTGGTGTCGCACGGCCTAAGCGATCAATCAATATTGATCAGAACTTCCTCTCCTTTTCCAATCTCAGGAGTATTCTTGCAATCTGTCTTTCTCTCTCACACAGTCGGTGAAGAGAGCATATCCATCTCTCCCCCCCTAAAGAAAGTCCCCAGATCGCTGGAACTTTCCTGTCGCCTCGTTTTTCTTCAGCTGTTCAGCATATACACTTACCTTACACATTCAACGAATCGTCGTCCCCCTTGCTATCCTTGCTATGGTCGAGTAGCACCTGTGTGACCCAATAATAGATCCTCAACCCTCAACGCCAAGCAGACTCGAGCAGCAACAGAGATCCAAACTCTCAGGGATGCATTTCGCACCGATATAAGCTTCTCGCCAGATAAACCCCTTGCTGGATCGGATCCCCCCCCTCGTGGTTTAGTACACGAGTTTAAAATAAAGACAAAAACATTTACTACAATGGCAGACACCCCAGACTCTGAGAAAATCTCCATCACGATATGTGGGGACGGAGGATGCGGTATGTCTATTGTTTGTCTGAGTGTCTCACAATGCCGATTTGTCTTGTGAAAAAAAAAAAAAAGAAAAAAAAAAAGAAAAGGAATTCTCATTTTTTGGAGTGAAATCCTCGTCCATTGACTGGTTCTTTTTGTCCTGCAGGTAAATCATCGATTACTTTGCGACTGGTGCGCAGCGAATGGGTTCATGAGTGAGTTGACAAACTGGGGTGTTTTTTTTTGTTTTTGTTTTTGTTTTTGTTTTCAGGGAGGCCCAGGAACTATATAAATACTAATATGCGGCGGCATTCTAGATATGACCCAACCATCGGTAAAGCACTGTGCCCTTTTCTTGTCCTCAATGTGAGCAATTCTAACGCCAAGACCGGCTCTGTCGGAGGATAGAGGATTCATATTCAGTCACGCGTGTGGTCGATGGCATTCCCTATTGTCTGTCCATTACCGACACGGCCGGCCAAGAGGAATACCGCGGGCTCTTCGCGCTGTCCAACTTGAGATCAGATGCCTTCTTGCTTGTCTACGATATCACCAACACGTCGAGTCTGACCGCGCTGGATTATTTTATGGACCTGATCGACATCGAGGCAGAGCAACGCGCAGAGGATAATGCCCGCCTGCTCAGAGAACTAGGCGACAGTGCCCGCGACTTGCAGGTCGGCATGCCGCCCCCGGTGAAGATTGTCGCGGGCAACAAGTGCGATTTGAAAGACAGTCGAACGGTTGGCGCCAAAGAAGGGCTGGAATATGCCCGTCAACATGGCTGTGGCTTCATGGAGACAAGCGCGAGAGATATGGTCAATATCGAGGAAACCTTTGCCCGTGCGTCCAATCCCTCCTGCACTCGAGTGGCACACCCTATGAAAAGATCAAAAGTGAACTAATGTGCTCTCAAGTCATTGTTCGTCGCGTTGTTGAAGCACGTCGACTCCACTACCAGCAGAACCAAGCCACTGCTGATCCCGCTATAGCCGGGGCACCCTCAAGCGTGCAGGAACCTGCCGTATCGGTAGCCGATGACGCCGTAGCCGTGCAGCCACCCAAGGATACACGGCCCCGGCACAACCTTCTTTCTATTTTCGGAACGAAGGGGGGTAAGCGGGGAGCGCCAAAAGACGACCAGACAAACACGTCGAAAGAAAGCGCATCGGCACCGGCAACGACGCCGAATGACCAGAAGAAGAAACCAAGTCTCTGGAGACGTCTGCGTTGCTGGTGATCAGACGGTGGTGATCATCGACGTGAGTTGCAGTCTGTATCATACCTTTTTCTTGCATTGTTTTTTTTTTTGGTTTCCTTATACCCCCGCCATCTGCCTTTTTCGTCGCAATGACCTACCATGTATTCTAGATCACTTTCTTGGTACATACTTCCACAGGATCTTCTGAACCTTCTTCTCCTAGGATGGATATAGGTTCCATGTAAGCTAAAGAACTTGGAAATCAGGGCAACAACTCGCATTGCCACAGTGGAATGCAATCAACATCATCTTCACGAGTGGCACAGGCCCTGAATGAGATCATCAGGGGAAATCCGTTGACAGCCTCGGCATATTCAACGGTATTCTAGCATGGATGTAGCTTGAGTGAGATGACGAGGTCGACTTGGCCCCCCCTAAAAAGCGATCTGCTAGGAGATAATATGGACGGAATACGACCACGGCATTCTTCGTTGAACAAGCACTTTCGTTGGTAGCTCACGAGTCATGTCATGTCAGTCTAACTTGGAGTCTGTCGATCTACTTTATTGTAAGATAGTTTCAACTGCACATCAGAAGATTCTTTTGTTCAGTTGTCCAACAAGGACGGTCCCCTAGAGACAAGATTATCCTGCAAGCCTGTTAGATCCCACTTGTTCTTCTGTCAAGACCAAACAAGCCTGATTTACCTAACATCAACCATTTTGATCAGAATGGACTACCCAAATGTGGAGATTCATGCATTCGGGATAGAGCTGCATCTTGAGGATGCTGAATCAGGCAGACATCGACAAGAGAGACGAAAAACGAATTGTTCGAATCACCATCCATCCCCAAATGAATAGTGACAGCAACACTATCAACTTCCCCTCCCTCCCCCCTTCAAAGGACAATGTGGCGCAAATATGAAGTCAGCTAGCCAGGAGGGAGTCCAGCAGAGTACGTGACTCTGACATGTGTTTGGCCTGTCAGGAGCTGAGCGTGACAAATCATACCGCTAGGAAATGCTTTACTAGAGGATCACAGTGTCTTAGATAGGTTGTTGTCAATATGATTCAAGATCAATCCTGGGTTCTTTCTTTCAACATTTGAAAGAAGCATTGGCGAATCATCCAGATCGTTAGCATGACATGACCTGTGATCTCGGTTTTCGTATCAACGTCATTGACTTGAGATAGCACGGGTTTGAATCCCGCTCGGCGAACTCTAGATTACAGAAAAAGAAAGAACAAGAGAAAGAAAAATAAAATAAAATAAAATAAACTAAAGCAATCTATGGTCGGCCGATAGCCAGTTCAAAAGAACTTTCGGGTCTTCTAGTCGTAGTGGCCCGTTGAATGATCAGAATCATGGGCATCTAGACTCTCTCCATAGAACCACTGACTCGAATCGTGTCCATATCGAGTAATATCTGGTACAGTCGGGTCGGTAGGATACACTGACAGATTGGACCTTTCAGCAGACAATAATAGATAGTAGATACTAAATACCTACCGAGTAGAACCTGAGCCGGTCTGCCGCTAAGCTTCCATAGAATGACCCGAATATCCTAATGAACTCGGGAGTCGTGACTGGTTAACGATGAATCAGCGGAAGATGCAGCTTGTCTTGTTTACCTCTGTACAGAGTATGCATGGATGTTGGCATCGGTTGGTATGTGCCGAAATATTACCAGTAACAGAACCCATGTTATGAACATTACCACAAGAATTATGCTCAGAGGTGGAACGCATAATTTTGGATCCTACAATCTATGCCTAGTGCCTACTGTAGACTACTATGAGGATGATGTATGCAGGAGTAAGCATGCATACTACGGCATGTATCTTACGCTATTAGTTCTCAGCTCCTTTCCAGAGAGGATCTGGGTGCATCAAGACAGATATGTCACCGAACAGAGTGTTTTGCGTCTATACACTTGGGTTTGGGCCCCAGAGTCTTCATGATTGATACTCGATAGGGACTCCTCCCCATCTCGGATATACGGAACATGGGGGAATCGTGTGTCCGAGAAAACTTTGCCAATCCATCGACTGACTTGGCAAAAAGACAAGCCAACAAGGAAGGAAAACAAAAGCAGAGAGAACACCGAAGGATCAGGTATTCCATTGTCCATCTGGAGGGAGCAGAAATTCCTGGAAGAGGAAATTTCATTAAAATCAAGGAACCAACGAAGCCCGTGAGTTCTCCGAGGTCCGATCCAAGTCTCCGATCCCGAATACTGTATGTTTACTGTCATCGGTTGTTTGGTATTAATCTGCTTATGCCCAGGCGGTACTGTACACCTTAGGTTTGGATATCAGATTCATCATTCAGAGCATAGCCAAATAATATGGTAAAACCAGTACCGGGAATTAACATACAATACCATACAGCCGGGATTCAGGTAAGTTACCCAACCGGTATGACTACCTAAGTTACCTCTCGTTATGCCTCGTTATGGGGAGCCATACACTCCATACACTCCATACAATCCATACAATCCATACAATCCACAGATCACCCACCAACGCTAGTCCAGATCCATTTTTCCCTCTTTGGGTAAGCGGGCACTGCGTCAATTCGAGCAAAAGAGTCAAGAACCACCACTAACCAGTAGACTCAATACTAAGGACTAAGGACTATTGACTAAGGTACTAAGTTAACTCCCTCCCTAGCTAGCTACGACTAACTACTGTGTAATAATCACATAAAAAGTAAGTATTAGATCCTGATTATTCATTAGATTTCATTCTTTTTTATCTTATTTTTATTTTTATTATTTAATTTTTTTAAAAAAAAAAAAGAAAAAGAAAATCAAGGGAATATTAATCAGATACTAATCACGCCCTCTCTCTCTCATAATCATAATCATCATCACCCTTAGGATCGAAATAGTTTAAAGCTGTCAGCCCTCCCTCCATCAGCATCAGAGCTGACCTTGGAAATCCTCTCTAGCTTCCTTTCGCGACTCTCTGACCTCAAGTGGATAACTATAACCCCATCGACCCAGAACCTTGTCTTATATAATTGTCACACTGCAACCTTGTGCTGTCGGTCTGGTCTATCCTTGGGATTCGGGTGTCATTTCTGTTCTGGTCGACACTCTATTACATCTTCCTTTTCCCCTCGGACGATAGGATTGGTTCTCGATCTCTAACTCGCTTTTCTCTTTTGCTTTTTCTCTTTACTTAAGCTGCTTGCTTTCCCCCTACTCCCAACGAACTCTCGACAGCTTTCGGTATACTATCGGCCGCCTTCCACACACACACACACACACACACAAAACATTCACCTCAACTATTAGGCTGTTGTGCTACCTTCCCCGGACTGGGGATTGAGCTGCATTGGGGATTGCCATCACCATCCTCTTCTTCCAATAGTTTGATACTGTTATATATATTCCCCCCATAATGACGGCACGTCAATCGTCACCTACATCAGAACACTCGCACTCGGACAGCAATGTTCGCAAGCGAGTGTGTAAGGCGTGCGATCGATGTAGACTGAAGAAATCCAAGGTAAGCAAGATCAACGGTTCCCGCATCAGTGCGTCCT
Source organism: Aspergillus clavatus NRRL 1 (assembly GCF_000002715.2). Lineage (NCBI taxonomy): Eukaryota > Fungi > Ascomycota > Eurotiomycetes > Eurotiales > Aspergillaceae > Aspergillus > Aspergillus clavatus. The sequence goes on along the minus strand of NW_001517097.1, from coordinate 152,271 downwards.
GATGCACTGACCCGGTGCAGTGTGACGGCGCCAATCCTTGTGGACGGTGTAGGGCAGACAATGCCATTTGCGTCTTCGGCGAGAGGAAGAAGGCTCACGATAAAGTGTACCCCAAGGGGTGAGCTTGCACCTTTCCTTTTTCTTTCACTCTTCTTTTCTTTTCTTTTCCTGGCAATCTAGCCATTGCCTGCCTTGCGTGTGTGTACAGAACATGGTGGTTGCTAACGCCGGTGTCTGGTATAGATATGTTGAGATGCTGGAGCAACAGCAGGCCTGGCTAGTATATGGGCTACAGGAACTATATCGACGCTCCAACGAGGGAGAAGGCTGGCCTGGCGAACCGTTGAAATGCGAATCAAATGGTCATCCGCTTACACACGACCTGCTCACTCGATTGGGTGCTCTCGACCATGCCAAAGGCGAACGGTTCGAGGAGAACACCGAAGTCATGCAACAGGAACTATGGAAGCAGAACGCCGGCAGCATGTCACGCCAGGATTCGTCGGACGGAAGCTCAGAGAGCGCGCAGTCACCAATACTCACCACCCGCTTCTCGGATCCTTTCTCGCGACATCAGCTCCCTCCTACGCCTCCTAACTTCAGCCCCACGTCACGCACCCAGGCGCCGACAATCAAATCGGAATCGCAGCTGCCTTCTCACCATCCTGCCTATGTTGCGCCCTTATCCATGCAGGGCGTGGTTAATCCCATTGCCCTGCAGGGCCCCCCACAATGGACCAACAACAGCTTCAATGCCTTTGACGACATCGACATGATGGGCACTTCCGATTTCACCAATCTTCCATTTGATGACCAAATATCATCACCGATGTTCAACCGCCAGATTCCAATGAGCTGCATGACATCGGCATCCTATCTGGATACGAAGAACGATTACGAAGATTTCAACCAATTTTTGAATCCGAATCCAACGGAGATCACTTCCATCTGAAATGCAGCTCACGGAAGAACTCTCCGGCAGAGACCCGAGACCGTCGACGTTTTTTTTTTTTTTTTTTTTTTAGACACGCCGTATGACGACGGGACGCATGTATCGCATTTTTTACATGTGCCTTTTTTTTCTTTTCTTACTCTTCATCGACCACTCCAACCCTTGAGAGGGATTGTTTCCCGTTGACGTTCCATCGAATGGAGACTATCCTAGGGTTGAAAAGTGGGGTCAACTACCCCATAATGTACAGTGCTCTTCCTTTCTTTTCTTCTATCATTCATTCAATTATCTGAATGGTGTTTTGGCGTTGAGGGTTTAAAACAGCCGGGAGGTATAATTGATTCAGGGAACTGTTACCCGGCGTGGTTACTATATCTTTTTGATCTACTTTTTTTGTTCTGGGGGATTTCAGCTTTATTTCCCGCTTGATGCATCTCTGGTCGTCTGGTTGGTGTGCCAGTGTTTGATGCGAGATCATCATGCCTATCACCGTTACACCATAGTGACCGAATCCGATTTGATACAAGAATGATCACCTCTCTCCTCAAGGAAGCTATGTCGATTGTCGAATAGTCTCATGATTAGATCACCTCTTGTGGTTTTCGTAGTAGGAGGAGAGATCACAACGATCATAGATTTTAGGTGACGTTGAGATCGGGTATCCATGACTAATCCCACAGTAAACAACGTCATCCATCACCGCATACAGTTAAGAACTTTAGATTGCACACTACCATTGGCATCTAATCTTCCTAGTCTCCTACTCTTACTTCGTGGAGACATGGAGTAGATGGTTCGTACAACTACAAGAGGTACTACGAAGGAAATAATAACGTAGAGGTGTTTGCCAGTCGTTAGCCACTTTTCGAATCGGTCAATCACAAATTCACAAGCCAGGATTAACTCTCTTTGCCGAACTAATCGGTGATTACTTGATGATCGAGGAGGATCCGCTACCAAAGTGTCTAATCAGTACACAGAATGAGGCTATGATTATGGCATCAAGAGGCTCATCCTGGTGCTGCTTCTTTTCTTTAGCTTTCATGGTTGTTTGGTTTGTATCTATCATTTCCATCGAATCACATTCCAGCCACTTCGGTCTGAGTGCTGACTTGCAAATGAGACGAGAGAGAAGAAGAGCAAAAAAAAATACGACGGTCTACTGACTAGTGACTATGGAGTACATACTTCGAATTATCCCCACCTTGAAGGTATTCCAGCGCCGACTTTCCAAGTCTCTAGCCTGTCTCCACGGTTCAGCCAGAAGTCGGCAGGTCGGCACCCTCGAATCCTTTTTCGAATATTACCTGAGTCTCAGAGTGTTATTAGGTCCCGGACAACAAGCGAGACTCACGATGATTTCCCGGCATCGGTTTTCGAGACGAGACTATAATGGAATGGCTGTGGAACTCGAAAGGCTTTTAGAGTTATGGGCCATGGGCCATGGCTCGTTCCCAGTTCCCGATTTTCCATCGGAACTTGGTACCTGTTTTAGGGATTTCAAGGGATTTGGGAATTGACCTTGTGTTGTTGTGCGACTATGCGTACTGCGTAGGTTGGACCACTAGATACTAACTACATATTTAGTATACCGAGTGTACCCTAATGAATATAATCCTACAGAGTAGGATGATCTTGATATCTCTTTTGACTCAGACAACAACAGTATTCTTTTTGACTAATCCTCATGGTCAAGCATGTAGATGCGATTGGTTCCTGTCTAGAATTTAGTAAACCTCGAGATAAGATGCTACTGTATCAACTATCTACCCCCTTTGGGAGCCGGAGTCAACATCTCCTTTAGGAATTCCCCGATTCGCAAAGGATGTGGAAGGATTATTAAGCGATTACTGATCATCCTCATACGATCAATCAAAATGATACAATCAGAGCTCTTTTCGAGGTAGATTATGTATGTACATAGACCAAAACTACCTAGAACACTGTTTCAAGTTGGCCAAGCTGAACCCGTTGAATCACGAATGCTCACCTCATCAGGACGAACCTGCATTAATATGCTGCATACTGCATAGCCTATAGTTCTGCTCGGCTTTCGGGGTTTCGGCGGAGGACGCTCTCCATGAGCCCCGAACCGGGGTCATTTATACTCCAGAGGATCTGGAGTGAGGAGATATGCCTTACTCTGTAGTCTGTACTCAATTAGCGTGCAGCACGATAGAATCATCTTACTAAAGGTTCAAAAGATCTCCCCAACTAACCACAGCACCGTCTGGAACCTCCGCAGACGTGCGCTTCTGTCTTCCCAAGTCATTGTTCTGCCTGGGGCATCAACAGGCCGGAAGATTACTAAATTAGGCAGAGTTTGGTCAACCTCAGGCTACCTATCAACCTCCTTTAGCCTAAAGCAAGTGCCCGTTTACCAACAACAACCCTCGCGAAGGTGTCTCCAGCTCTCACGCGCCAATTCAGAGCAGACAATGCGGACAACCCCTACTGGCCATTTTAGCCGTCGAGAGGACAAGATAGGGCCCCCCCAGTATGGAGAAACCACTGCTCGACGGAGAATCGACCCAGTCGCATTTCAGGCGCCGGTGCTGTTTTTCCACCCTGCCACTATATAAATGATCGCCGGGTTGCGGGGTCACGTATTTATTGTTGCGACGTCGGCCCCTCGCGCCAGAATCAATTGCTTTTCTACAACACACTTTGCTCTTGCGAACAGCAGCTTCACCTCATCCCCGTCCATCGTGTCATATAACGGAAAACAGAGGAAAGAAAAAGGAACGACGCACCACGAGCATCATGTCTGGAGAATCCGAGTTCACCTTCCTGCCTCTCGGGGCCATCATTCAAGAGTTCCGCATCGCGGGCAAGAACATCGTGCTCGGTTTCAACACCCAAGAACAGTACGAAAAGTATAACTCGCCGCACTTTGGCGCAACAATTGGTCGCGTGGCCAACCGTCTCAAGGGCGCCGTCATCCACAACCTCAGCGGCCGCGACTACACCCTGGCCCAGAACGACGGGCCCAACTCCCTGCACGGAGGCGAGAAAGGCTGGGGCAAGTGTGTCTTCGACGGACCGCATACCGTCAGACGCCACGGTCACGATGCCTTGATGTTCAAGTACCTCAGCAAGGACGGTGAGGAGGGTTTCCCGGGGACAGTGGAGCTGCGTGTCTGGTACACGGCTAGCAAGGAGGACGTAGATAGCCCCAGCTCCAAGACCGTTCTCACTGCCGAGTACGAGGTTGAGTTTGTGGGTGATGAATGCGAAGAGACGGTGGTCAACCTGACCAACCACAGGTACGTGTTGACAACGAAAGCCAAAACGCTTAGCTGCTTCGATCAAGTAGTGCAGCGGTATCATCATCTAGCTCCAAACATCAAACTGACCGGGTTGGATGTTAGTTATTTCAACCTTGGTAACGGCCCAACCATTGAGGGCACTAAGGCCCAGCTCGCCACCGCAGACTACCTGCCCATCGACCCCACCGGCATCCCCCTCGGCAACTTTAGCAAGTTCCCGATTGATGTTCTGAAGCCCTTTAACCTCGGCCCATCCGAGCCTCAGATTGACGACGTCTTCGTGATGGAGACCGACCCCTCGAAGATCCCACTGGACACGCGCACCCAGCCTCTGAGGCTGCTGGGACAGTTCAGTCACCCAGACACCGGCCTGCACCTGGAGATACACAGCACCGAGCCCGCATTCCAACTATACACGGGCAAATACATCGACGTGCCCGCGATGGACGGATTGCCAGCACGCGGCCCCGGCGCGGGATTTTGCGTAGAGCCCAGCCGATACGTCAATGCCGTCAACGAGCCGGCATGGCGGTCAATGGTAGTTTTGAAGAAGGGACAGATTTTTGGATGCAAGACGGTATACAAGGCCTGGAAGGCATGAGCGTTGGTTATCCAATAACAACATTTGATAGGAAACAATATTCTGTATACATAACTAAGCCCATTAATTAAAAAAAATAATATATATATATATAAAAAAGCCTTGAATATCGGCTTTGGCTTGAGTCAATGATCCTTGACTTTTTTTTTTTTTTTTTTCTTTTTTCCCCCCTCGTTCCTTTTATCCCTCATGTAATTTCTGTTCCTGCGATTTTCGCCAATTTTCGTGCCCCGCCAAACATCGTCCGATGCTCATGCAGTTCTGCCAGGCTTGCCAGCTAAAACTACTATTATGTGCCGAATACCCTTATCTCCGTGGACATGTGGAATTGTGGATAGGGCTCCGAGAAGGACCCGTCATCACTCATCCATCAGCCATCAGCCATCAGCCATCAGCCATGATCCAGAGTTCCAGACTAAAGCCAAACACTCATGACTCCAGACTTCCAGTACAACTTTGGAAGACGCTAGACTATCCGATGCTGAGAATTTGAGATGCTGACTCGATGATCATGGTTTTTGTGTGTATGTACTATGTAGTATGTACTATGTAGTTCTAGTTTCCACTTCCCACTCCCAGTATCCAGATTCCCGAGTTGAGCCTTTTGACACGGGGATCCACTCCTTTCAGTCTAGAGAATAAGAAAAAAAAAAGAAAAAAAAAAGAATCTTGAGTCTTGACTCTTTGCTTGACCTTTGACCTGAGGGCTGATGGGCATCTGTCAAGCCCTGGAGCCGCACGTGCATTAGGTTCGACACTACCCGTACAGTACGGAGTAGTTAATTACTCCGTAGTTAGAAGAGCGAAAAGAGTAAGAAGCAAGCAACGAGATTAATCCCATTACATAGCAGTTCTGGGCTGGGAGGATCTTGTCCCTTTGTCAGGACTCAGAGACCAGAGTCAGAGGTATCCCCAAGTTCCCAACTAGTTTCCGTACTAACGGTTTGTTTTTTGACATGGACCTGAAAATCGCTCATTGATTCTCTGGGATTGCCAAGAGCTTCGAGAATCCAACTATGATCCTTCTAGCGTCGAGGGATCGTCGCATTTCTTTGACACTTTTGACACCCAGTACGTTAGTGAGCAACAGTGTCAAAAGTAAGATACGGAGAACGGACTAAGTATGGAGTCCTTCACTGTCAGCCTGACCCGACTCTGCGTCTTGACTCTTGGAGGTTGAACAGCTTGACAGTCAGCAGCTATACTGGTTCGATGCTGTGGTACTGAGTTCTCTGGATTATATATCATTCTTCATAAATTGTCGAGGTTTTTTTTTTGGGGGGGGGGAGGGGGGGGGGAAGGGAATGAATGGATCCTCAGTTGGTCGCATAACTTAGTATACAACTACAGTATGCATAAGTTGCTGGATTTTCGAGTGTCGATGGAAATTGATGAAAATGGAGGATGATAGTCTCATCAGTTGCCGGTCTGTAGTATAATCTTCCTCTCAAAAAGAGTAACCGATCATCATCATCATCAACAACAGATGAGTTCCTTTCGCTACTTAAATGACGATTATGCTGCGAATCATTCATTCAGTAGATGCTCGTACCTGGATCAGGATGATGAACCTGGGATACCCTAGGTAAGTATTGTAACCGTATATATTCTTACCAAATACCATATTTCAATACATACCGTATTGATACCAGATACCATACCGTACAGCTGCCGGGACTGTGGAATACCCGTACAAAATACTGTGTAGTTATTATTATACTCTTACACTCTGTATCCCGGAGGGTCTAATCACAACTCATTCCGTCTTACTTACAATTATAGCGTCTCTCATAGTCATGGAGGGATTGGCTGGCTCGGAACGGAGACTTCCCAACCTTCCGAAGAGCTTGGCATGGTTCTTCTGACTCCCTGACTCTGAGTCGTCCTCTCGTTGAACGGCGATACAGAGGAAGGGGATTTCCCAGATGTATCGGCGTCTTCTCGACGAACTAGTTAACTACCCCGTGTTGTGGCGGGATGAAATATCTTTCTCCACGGACTGGGTATTTGACTTTGGTCAGCCCATCGCTGCGGAGTGCGGACGACCGGCGACATATGCCGGCGACATTTTATCCCTGGTCAGCGGTTCAATAATATAGGGCAGGGTTTGGTATATCCGTCCTAAACCCGAAGGACAATCCACGAGATATATCGTGGCACCGTTCAAAACGAGCCGAGCGCCGAGAGATACCAAATCAAAAGAGGCAGTGTACCTGAGTGACTGAGTCGTCAGTGTCCGGCCTGTCTGATTTTCAGGACAGAGCTTCGGCAGTACCAACTACCAACTACCAGGAGCGGTCTGACTCTGACGGCCAGCGGGCCAGCTGGCCAGCTGCAATATTGAATATTCGTATACGGAGTATAGGCTTTCTAGCTAGCTCTACTCGAGAGCCCGGTGGACCAGTGGATGGATGTCATACTCATGCTCCGCAGAGAGATCGAACATGCTCTCGACTTCCAATGGCGATGCTGTGCTCCATAGTCCATACTCCATACCACAAGAGGAAACGGTACGAGCTGCATCGGTGGCTTGTAAGTTGTCGTTGATCGAGATCCGTTCCTCGTACGACGTAGCGAATACGACTCATGGCCAAGACAAGTAGAAGTTAAAGAACATCGGAGATCGAGACTCCAGCAGAATGGTTTGCTGCTGCCTGACACATCAGTATATTGCGCCCTTCCTATCCGATGACGATTGACATCTCAGTGGAGTCCCTCGTGGCAGTGTTTTTTCTTGACTTAAAGTCAAATCCCTGGCTCGAGCCTCGAGTTGATCTTATTCTTGTGTTTTTTTTTTTGGTCGCATCTCATATGGAGTAAATGTTTACTATGTAGTTTTAATGGGAGGCTCTGACACTAATACTGTAATACTGTACTCTCTGACACCGGGCTATACAAACATCAGCCATCTGTTCAATACTCGTTTTCATGGGTATGCAATACACACTCTGAAGAGCTTCCAGCGAGATGTCCATCACATCGCAGATCTCTCAACTTCTCAAGTCTTGACGACACTAAACTGCCACGAGGAATATGCCGAAGTCACCTGACTGTTCCGATACAAGCCGATCCACGTGATGAGCCCCGGATCTGGCCGATGCCCCGCGTGGGGTTAAGCCGATATTGATAGCAGTGTTGCAGGCCTCAGATCTGCAGAATCATGTCTTTCCACTACGACAAAGTGCATTACTTCATTCTTAGGGTACTGTACTAGGCTATTGATTGCATACTTGACCTCTCGCGACTTGCACTACACCCTCTCTTTTATCGCTGACAGAATCCTGCCCCGCGCGCTATCGCAACTCGGCCTCGCAATCGCTCACAGAACCCCAATCCATCGGTCAATTCGGTTCTTCTACAAAGATTCAACATGGCATCGGCTTATGGAGATCTGCGTCACTTGCTGCCGAGCAGTTATAAACGGTCAGTCACTGCGTGGCTGGAGGAGGACTGTCCCAGCTTCGACTATGGTGGCTTTGTGGTGGGTGAGTCAGAAGGAGAGGCTCGGTTATTGGGGAAAAGCAAGGTATATCACGCAATAAGCCTGTGTGTGGGTTGGAAGGGATAAACTGACCTAGATAGGGCGTTGTTGCAGGTGTACCCTTCTTCGACGAGGTCTTTTCCCAGCTAGGATGCACGTATGTTCGGTTCAACCACTGGGGACCACCCCCCCGTCTCTTGATCCAAGAGCAAAACAAGACTGATGAAAGGAAACAGGGTGGAATGGCACGTCAAGGAAGGCGAGACCATTGAACCGATCAAGCACTGCGCAACCGTCCGCGGCCCCATCCGCCAGATCCTCCTGGGCGAGCGCGTCGCCCTCAACATCCTCGCCCGCTGCTCCGGCATCGCAACCAAGAGCGCCACGCTCGTCGCCGCCCTCCGCGCCCACGGCTGGAAGGGCATCCTCGCCGGCACCCGCAAGACGACCCCGGGCTTCCGCGTCGTCGAGAAATACGGCATGCTCGTCGGCAACGCAGACCCCCACCGCCACGACCTCAGCTCCATGACCATGCTCAAGGATAACCACGTCTGGGCCTGCGCCAACAACCGCTCCGCCGCGGACGGCGGCTCTGCCCCGGCCTCCGCTAACATCCAGTCCATCGCCGCGGCGATCCCGCGCGCCGTCCACGCGGCCAAGGCCACCGGAGGCTTCTCCACCAAGGTCGAGGTCGAGTGCCGGAGTCTCGAGGAGGCCAATGCCGCCATCGACGCTGGCGCGGACGTCATCATGCTGGACAATTTCACCCCGGACGGTGTCCGTGACGCCGCCCGGCAGCTGAAGCAGGATTGGGCCGGGAAGGGCAAGTCGTTCCTCGTCGAGGTCAGCGGCGGCTTGAATGAGTCCAATGCGGCTTCCTATGCCTGCCCGGATGTGGACATCCTCTCAACCAGCTCGATTCACCAGGGCACTGGCATCGTGGATTTCTCCCTCAAAGTGTCGTTGCGGTAGATACTTATCTTTTCTTTCGGAGGTAGATCGTTTTGTTTATATACTAGCATGGCAACGGGCATGGAAGTTTTCGGCTCTGTATGAATAATGATGTGACGGAGAAGATATCTCATCTAGTAGGCCGCCTTGTAGTATGCATACATATACTCAATTGGCTCCCTCGGTCGTAGGGCAGTACGAAGATGATAGAAATATATGACAGCATGATGTTCTCATCTCGCTCTTTTGTACAACCGCCCAGTGACCATGAAAAAAAGTATTTATTCCAAGCACCAACGAAAATCAATGGGTATATAGTACATGCAAAGACAGGTACAATATAAAATTATGCAACGAATAACACCTTGACAAACAACAGCCGCTAGAATGCATAGAAAACCAAGACTGGAGGGAGACAACGCCTCCACGAACTCCTGATACAGGACGGAGGAGATACAAAATAGGTACACCAAAAACAAAAAAAAAAAAAAAAAAATATCGAGAAGCCCTGCAGAGAAAGGGGTCAGACTTCTATGTCAACACAGATTCCCTCTCCCTCACTTGAACTCTGCTCTTCATCTCGATGACGGCCGTAATCGTCGCCACCGCCTGCGTTGGAACGGCCGGAGTTGTGCAGTCGACTGCGATCGTAATCATCATCAGTCGAAGTTTCCGCCGATATTCCTCGACGCATGCGATGTCTCTCCAGTTCGGCGCGTAGCCTTTGATTTTCCGCATCCCGCTCCTCCAGGCGCTTCCGCGCTCCGTTACGGTCCAGCAGTCGAGCCTCTCGCTCCGCCTTCAACCTCTTCTCCAATTCTCGCAAGCGCTGAATCCACTTGTCGTTGCCGCCTGGGTCGGCGGATACATGTCGGGAGCGCGAGCTGGGAACCATGGCTCCTTCATGGTCGGCTAGTGGCGATGAGGAGGATGCCGCCGAGATCTGCGATGGCTGCGGGATACCTGATGTTGAGCTCCGGTGGAGGATTCTCGACAAATGCGGGCTCCCCGACTTCTCGATGATCGAACGATGGCGCACCAAGGATGAGGGATCTGCATCGGCCCCGGACTCCGCGCTCAATGTTCGGCTGGGTGAATGTGGGGTGCTCTGTCCCATTCCGGCAGCCACAACAGCAGCCGAAGTAGGGCCGCGGATACGCGAGTTGGATTGAAGCAGGTTCAGCTCCGCCTTCAACAGACGGTTCTCGCCGCGTAGCTTGGCCATCTCGGGCGACATGCCAGATTGGCTCTTGCTATGCTGTTGTGCCCGCATACTCATCATCGACTCCTCGAGACGATCAAGCTTCTTGATTCGCAGGTTCATGATATGTTCAAGGTTCTGATACTGCTTGGTCAGATCGCGCTCGACGCCCCTGATGTCGCTCTTGAAGCCTGCTATCTTGCTCTCCACCGTCTTGACAGCTAGCAAGAGATTTCGGCTGAAACCTGGCCAGAAGAGTATGTTGCCAATCACCTCCTGGCTGGGCAAATTTCCGTTGATGAGACTGTTCGAGTGTGCCCAATCTGGCCCGCACATTGCCGAGAGCCGCTTCCACATCGTCAGAAGCATCGAGTTTCGCTCGTTCAGCTGCTCTCTGAACTGCTGTTCGACACTCGTAAACCGCTTCCGATCCTGATTCCGAGCATTCTCCAGCTCCGTAATCCGCGAGTTACTCTGGGTGATGGTACGAGATGCTTGATGATGGGATTTGAGAGCCTGCTCGAACGACTGCTTGTCGGCTCGGCGGGCCTGTCGTTCGCGTTCGAGCAGCTCGGCCAGTTTGCGCGATTCGAGCCCGTGGCTCTCGAGCAGGGCATCGCGGTTCCGCAGCAGAGACTCTGTTTCATCGAGTTTCGACCGGACACTTTCGAGTTCCAAGGCGGTCGATTCGAGCTCCTTCTGGAGTTTCATAATGTTGGAGATCAGGCTGGAACGACTGCCGGTGAGATCGCCGAGTGTCTCTCGCAGGTTGTTCTCCAAGTCCATCAACCGCTCTCGCCAGGTTGCCGTCTCGATCTCCTGCGCTGACAGACTCTTCTTGAGCTTGCGCGCCTCTTCCTTGGCCATGGAGGCTTCCCGATTGAGCTCGTTCACAATACGCTGAACCTCTTGTTTCTCCTGGCTTCCGACGACCTCTCGCTGATGCCGCTCCTCCGCCAGGCGAGCTTCCAACTCCCTGGTCTTGTCCCGTTCGCTTTGCAGACTCAGCAGGTATGTTTTGAGCTCAGACTCTAGATCGCCGATTCTGATCTTATCACCTTCCTGCTCCTCTCGCAGGAACGCAATCTCATTCTGGCTGGATTCGATTTGAACGGTTAGACGCTGCACCTTAGTGTTGGCTTCGTACAGGTTCTTTTCCAAAGTCTCCATCTCCTGGTTACAGTTCTCGAGTTCCCGCTGGACCGCTTCATAGCGCTGCAGGTTGTTCTGCGCATCTTCCTCGAGCCGGATGATCCCTTCACTGGCCGAACGCATCTCGGCTTGTAGTGCTCGGAGGTTCTCGTCCTGGCTTCTGAGCTCCTCCTCGAGTTGTTGGCACTCCTCTGTCTTCTGTCGGACTGTCTCGTCCATCATATCTAATTCCTCCTGAGCCTCGGCCTCCAATTGTGCGTATTCGGCCTCAAGGTGGGCCACACGTTCGGCAGCCTCTTGCCGGACTTGATCGCACTCTTGTCGCGCGGCCTGCAGCCATTCTTCGAGCTGATCCGCCTCCTCCTGATATTGGGTGTCAAGAGCTTCGTATTCCTTGCCCCGTTCCTCCATTTGAGCTTTGAGAGTCTGGTTCTCCAGCTTCAGCGCAGACACTTGATCTCGCAGCTCCCCAATCCGAAGTTCCAAGTCCTCACGCTCCGCATGATCGCCTCGCAACGGTCCTGTGCCGTCACTGACCCGAGACGGTGATCTGCCGTGAGCGCGCGACGCAGAGCGATCAAAGATGCTGTCCCCAGCAACTGACCGTCCGCCGTCGCGGCGTTGACCGAGCTTCAGCTCCTCAATCTCTTGGTAGAGCCGCTCCTTCTCCTTGTTTCGAGAGGTAAGCATGGAAGTCTGGGCGCTGACTTCTCGCCGTAATTCTGCGTTCTCTTGTCTGAGCAGCCGTAGCTCTTCCACGAGTGTTTCACTAGATGAGCTACCAAGAGTCGGAACCCGGCCTATATCCCGGTCGGAGACTGTCGTGTAGGAGACCATGGATCCCACCCGGTCGCGATGCCTTGATAGTGAGGGCGCAACAAGGAAATTCAGTTCGTTCCGGAGGCCCAGTACTTCGTCTTGGAGCCTTTTGTTCTCGTCCTCTACCTGTTCCCGCGCTGCAGCTTCTGCATCCAGCATGTCTTTCCACATGTCCTGTAGAACCGCCATGTCAGCATTAATGTAGGAAGGAGACAGAGATTGTGAAACATTGGTGTTTAGTACCCTCTCTTCCCTTGCACCGACCTCTGAGCCTGCGGGGCGGTCGCTTAATGCTTTCACCATCTCAGCTAGTCTCCTTTTCTCGCTCTCCTTGACCATGCTCTCGGACCGCAGCCTCTCTATCTCGAGTTCATACGTCTCCATCCTCTCCCGTAGATAGAGTATCTCCTCATCTTGAGCTGCATCGCGAGAGTCCTCGTCCGAGCCCTCGGGATCGTGGTTCGCCATCGATTCCTTATCAGATTGTTGGTCCTTGAGTTGCTTCTCTAGATCACGAATCTTTCTCTTTAAACTCTGATTGTCCTTCTGTAGCTTGAGTTTATCCGACTTCAACTCGACATTTTCCGAAATCAGTTCCTTGATCCCTTCCTCGGAGCGCCTGTTCAAGGCCTCGTTGAGGAAGTGTATCCGCATCTTCAGGTCGAAGTTCTCCTTCGACAGACGGTCAATCGTGCTGCTTTGCTCCTTGAGAGTCATGGTACGGCCACTCCGAGCAAAACCGGGAGTGGCGATGGCGGCACGCTTGTCAGGCGAGAGTGAGCGACCAGCAAGATCTTCCTGAAACTTTCTGGCAAATGCACTTGGTACTTGGACATCTCGGATGCGCTCTGCAATGGCGGTGTCCGTCGGAAAGGCATTTTCGCGAGACTTGGCCCTCGGTGTCATTGGGTCCTGAGCATCTCCAGCAGCGAAGCCCCGCTGTTCCTGTTGTTCTCCGTCCTTTTGCTGCTGCTGCTGCTGCTGCTGTTGAGCCGAGCCTGGTCGCGATTGGAGGTTTCTCTCTTCTTCGGCCAAAGTTTGCAAACCCCCCTCTGCAACTCCACTGGCGTTTCTCTTCTCCAAGATATTCTCATCGCTGAGGGCGGATATACCGGAAGCCATGCTACCCAGGCTGATCGATCTCGTAAGGTTGTCGCGCTGGTCCACCTGCAGAGTATGAGGGTTCTCCGGAACCGCGCCGCCGGACTGAAGTGCGTAGTCAGCGCCCAATGTCGCGTCGCTGTTGGTTGTCTCGGTGTTGTTACTAGCAATTGATGAGTATGAGAGGCGATGGGAGGATTGGCGACTCGTCAAATACTTCGGCCGGCTCCCTCTGTGACTGTTCGCCCGGGACGATGTCTCTGTATCTCGGCCATTGTCAGTTTGGAAAAGCCTGGAGCGTTCTGGATCCGAGCTCCGAAAACTTGTCTGTATACTTAGATTAGATGGGTGTGTCAACCGATCCAGATCCAATGTCGCAGACGCGCCAGTCTCCTCGGAGGTAATGTCTTTCGATGAATGCAAATCGGCCGAAAACCCAGATTGCACTCGATTCAGCGACCTCGTTGCAGCTTCGGCCGCCGGCGATGAAGCCACTATCTCCAGCATAGTGGTTTTGTCTTCGCGTTGCCCAGAAGTGACGGAGGGCGTAACATCCAAGTCCTGGGGGTTGGCTGCGCCGCGACCCAGAGTCGGTGTTTGCGGGATAGGTATCCGGTCGCTCGTCGATCTCGAGTCTTGGTTCGTATCGTCTGGTGTCGCAAAGGCGGATTGATTGTCCTCGGATGTACTGGATTCATGGGCAGTTTCGCTGGGTACCCCTATCAAAAAGGTATCGTCAACACCAGCAGCCTGGTTTCGAGTAGCGACCTCGATCGTCGACGGTTCGGGTAAGAAACTCGACTCCATATCCATCAGCTTCCTTCGCATTTCCTTCTCCTCCAAGAAGGTCTGATTATCTGCGCGCTCGTGATCTCCGTCATCACTGGACAGGAACAGACTGCTATCGTCGTGGTCAGGGAGAGGAGGGAGGTGGGACATGATGGAATCCTCGTGATCTGACGGGTCGATCGTCGATGCGGGTTCGTCATATTGATTTAAATCGAGGGTCGTCTCGTCTTGCGTGTGGTAGAATTCGCTCTCTGTATCGTGAGTGTCGTCCATGGTCGTACTGCCGCCGGGGAGAGAATCCCCCCGTGTATCCTCCACCACCATCAAATCCACAGGGTCGCAAAACACGTCCTCCGTCGTAGAAAAGTCGTCCTCTGAGTCAAGGTCGTCCGGTATCGAAACACAAGACGGAAGGTGCTCTAAGTGTGTGCACTCGATTGGATTGAAGATCTGGGACGGAGAGGAGGGCGCAGATTCCGTCGACATGGTGACGGGCCGTGACATATTATTATTATTGTTATTTAGTCTAGCTTAGACTGACGTTGGGGCGTCTGGGCGCTCCGTCTGCTTTGCTCCACAACCACCTAGACGAATTAGCTTGGTTCGGAGCTCTCAAGGTATGTTCATGGAGCTAGGCTTCGTGTTTAGCGTACTGTCTCTACCTCTGTCTTTGATGATTATGATCGGACTTGGCCTCCCACAATGGGCTGTTCCTCCGCGATCATCGAGACAGGATCATCAGACCATCGACCGCTGTAAATTAGAAACACTTGACTGAGAGTGCAAACAATGAGAGCGATGAGAATAGAGATAAGGATGAAGCCAGGAAGACGGAATGGAGTCGATGGAGTTGGTGGGTTGACGGGTTGGAGGTGGTTGTTGTTTACTTCCAACTCCCCTTTCGCTTGGGCTGAAGTTAAATAACAACCATGGATGCGAGTGTGACCAGTCAGGCCGGCGCACATCACCAACTGAGCTGGTTTACTGATGGATCATCTGCAAAAGGAATGTTGAAATGTCACTACGAGATATTCGAATATTCTCAAGAAGAATCTGCCTCAGATCGACAGAAAAACTCAAGGTCGTGTCGATTAAATCGGGGTATCTTACTTCGTACATGGAGAGGACAGTCATTCCCAGCCTGGGAGAAAAGAGCAACAAGAAGAAGAAAAAAAAGGTCATAATATCCGTAGCATAAGGCTCATCACATACTCCCAGAGAAGGGGAGGAAACAGGGAGAAAAAATGGAGGGGAAAGAAAGTACGTAGATACAGAGATATGGAAGTATAGAACCATGAAAAAGTCGCGCCCAAGCTCCATGCAACCCGAGATGTCTGTTACCACCAAAGCATTCGCTTTCCACCCAAAGGATATCGGATGCATTATATGGGGTCGCAACGTGATCATGGAAGAATCGAAAAAGAAAGGGAAGAGGGAAGGAAAAAGGAAACGAGGGAGGGGAAAGAGGAACAAAAAAGAAGCACTCATAGACAAGCAAGGCTTAAGTCCATGGTGACTGACAAGAAATGGTCAAATTGCTTGTCATCCTGGGCAACTGCGTAGCTAGTCTTCCGCTCGTTCAGGAGTTTCATCCTCACGGGATGCGTAGATTTGGTTTCTCGCATCGATTGCTCCTTGGAGTGAATCAATATACGTTCGGAACTTGACAATTTCCCGCAGCAGGTACGAAGACTTGCGCTCCCAATTGGCCATCGCCTTGATTGCGTTGGGGTGGCGTGGCGAGAACGCGAGGATCATGGCTGGTCGAAGTTCGTTATGTCGCTGTAGCTCCTCCTCCACGTTCTTGACATACGTCTGCAAAGCCTTCAGCTGGTCCACTTCAGGCTGTCCCGAAGCCACCATACTCTGTTGCGGCGGGGCCCAGTCGCCGATGTGTACCCGGTCGGCAGGAAGTCTAGGTCGAACCCCTTGCTGATCGATCGAACTGCGGATCGAACTTTGAATGCTGGGTCGGGCACCGGACGACGACGGTGGCGTCTTGTTGTGGTCGGTGTTCACCAGAGCGCTGTTGATGACCGCATCGCTCCACCCGAACTCCATATTGCTGATGCCTCCGATCAAGGGCTCCTTGGACAGTCGTGCGCTCCAGTAGTTGGCCGTGGAGACGAATTCGCGGACGATCTCTGGCGTGCCTGCTTGGAAAAGGTGAACGGCGCCCGTGGGTAGACTCAGCGCCCAGACATGCGGACGCGACTTGGAGTAGCCCGGCGGTGGGAGGGCACTGGCGATGGACTGACGGAGGAGAAACTTCCAAATTTCCTCGGCATTCTCAGTCCAATTTCCGCCTCCCACCACAAGACCGCCAGGAGAACGTGGTTTGGGTTTCGGCCGGACCGACTTGGCGGAGCTGCTGAACGAGAACAGACGCATCCAGCCTTGTTGGATCACGGCAAAACATTCATTCCAATTTCGATCCTTGGCTCTCTTGTCCACCGAATCCAGATGGTGTTTGTGTTTCAGGCTACCTTCTTTGGCCCATGGAGCGCCGGCGAGCTGTAGAGTTTCATCTTCTAACAGATGGACCGTACCTTCAACATCTTCTGAGCTGGCGATGGAATGAGCGGTATCTTCACGGATGATCGCCTGGCTCAGTGCGTTCGCAAACCCGATCGACTGCTGATAATCTCCGCGTGGATAATCTGATCCAAAGGAATCGACCGAGGCAGAAGTCAGCTTCCCTAGGGAATACTTGCTCCAGGTACTCGATGCCGAAGGACTCCATAGAGATGACTGGTCATCCAGGCTAGTTCGGCTGGAGCCCATAGTCGACGGGGGACATAATCTTGCACGTGAGCGAGGCTTAGAGGACCAACGCGCGGTGCCGTATCGAGAGTCAGCAGAGCGACCGCGGGGATAGATATCGGAGCCACTCTTGCTGATCGTGCTGGGGCTTCTGCGTAGGCCATGATGATTCGAGCCGGGGCCAAGTAGGCTGTTCGATTGCGGCTGGTGTCCGTCCCTGTCGCCTGAGGCACCGTGGAGCGGAAGTTTTTGTTTCTGGATCGAGGAGTAAAAATCTCGGAGGACGGTCTCAACCTGCTGCTCCCAGGCCCGCACTGACCCATTGAATGGCGCATTAACCAGGGGACCAATGTCGCTGTCAGGATCACCGCCTAATTTAATTGAGAGATCGGTCCGCGACAAGCGATTCGACAGCTTCGGCGGAGGATTGGTCGGCCGGTTCACATCTCCATTCGCCCTCTCGGATTCATCAGCCGAGGTAGGCTGAGAGTTCGAATCTATTGCAGAGAGTCTCGCTCGATTAGCTGGACGTAGAGGGTCAAAACTATCCGGAGCTGCATCGATGGCGACGCGATGTATTGTGGGCATTGTGTTGCGAACGAATTGCGTTTTGGTCATCTTCTGCTCGATATCCGCGAGATGGAGATCGGTGTTCAAGAGCAGTAAAGAATAACAGATGGTGTGTACAACATCTAGGCAACTGTTAGGTACGATAAGGTGCCACGGCGACAGAAGGACGAGAGCGCTGAACAAACCTGAAGCTTTGAATCCATGTCGTGGGTTACACTGGCACCATCTTGTGGAAAACGCATCCAACACTCGATCAACCTGCTGCGTCTCACCCTTGAGGATCAGCCGAGTACAAAGACTCCGCAGCGCCGCCAGAATGTTCATGTTGGACCAGTTGAAAAGCTCCATATATGCTTCTCGAATGGTCGCACGATTGGGGTCGCCTAACCAGGCGGCAGCAGGCTCGTTGCCCACCACCTGATCTTGGCTATCAAATAATCTTCTCGCGTGCTCTCTGTCTGAGCTGGTAGGCTCGTCCGAGGAGGAGGCACTGTCCGGACGTTCTGTGATATCCTCTGGGATCTCAGGATCTTCTGAAGGAACGGCTGGGGTGTTAGCAGCCGTGAAGAATTCGGTATCCGATGGCGAGGTATGGGGTGAAACACCAGCGGTCTCCGTGGCGGGGATAGTCAGCTTGCTGAGCTGTGCTGTTCGACGATCTCCGCCTACGCCAGAGTTAGAGCGAAGCACGCCCTCAGCCGTTTCCTCGGGGTGAACTTTGTCTTCGGTTGTCGTCTCCTTGGACCCGTCATCCTGGGCTGTCGCACTCGCGGGCGAGAGATTCTGGACTACTGGAGACAAGGCTGGAGCGGGAATCATGGTCGGTGGTGTGATCGTATGCTGGGATTCACTGGCGACCTGGCCGACTTGTTCGTTGTCCTGGGATTCGATGCCGTCTCTGACCGCCATTTTCCTCTGCGGTGGATCGACAGAGGCTTCAGAGTCCAAGCCAGCGGCTTTGACTGTGGATTCTTCATTGCCACTGCTGTTCATCAAGAATGATGTATCGTGACCGCTGCCTGCAGGTGGCGGGGGATATAGACTGTATTTGGACTTGGAAACGCCCTTGACAGGAGCAGCAGAAACCTGTTCCTTGCCTCTCTGGGCGGAGGAAAGTCCCGCAGTCTTATTTGCCGCATCATCTGCAACTGCAGCCCGAGCGGGACGCTCTTTTGATTTATCACATGCAGGACCCACGCCGTCAGCAAGGTACGGATTCATGACCTTTCTTAGGCTACTGACAGGGCTGGGTTCTGGTTTCAGAATTTCCATTGTCCTCGGACCCAGTTGCTGGGGGAGCACGATGGGTGGCGGGGCGCTGTTGTCAATGGAGATTGATTTTTTCCGACGACGAAAGAACGATGGTTTTTTGTTCACTACCTGAGGGGGCCTTTCTCTGGGCGTACTGGCACCGGACACATTATGATTTCTCTGAGGCTGTCTGCTTCCTCTGAGGGTCCCGCTCGCTGCGTTTACCTGATTGGTATCGTGCTCCAGGGAGATTGGGCTATCATAATGACTTGCTTCTGCTGGTACGATAACCGAACTCCTCGATGATCCAAACACGCGTCGGAAGAATCCCGGTCGCTCCTTGACTGGCGCTGGCTCCGGCGGAGGTAGCAATGTTGGCTTGTTGAACGAGATGGTGGGACTCGGAGCTGGAGGGTCAAGTGTTGCCGAGATATTTGGAGGAGGATCCAAGCCGTCATCGGCCAAGTTCCTCATGCCGCTGTCCGCGCCCCGCATGTTGGCGCCGCTATTGATGTTCTCTGGTCGAGACTTCCGAGCCTGGTTCGTCCGAGAGGACTTCGGACTGTTCCGCCGAGAGACGACTGGTGTCCGGGATGACTGGGAATTTGATGGTCCAGAGTAGTCGTTTTGGGATGATGAGTGCAATTTCCTCGGACCAGCGGGAACACTGGGTGTCGGAGCCGCATCTGTACTATCGTAGAATGTGGATTCGAAGTCGGTCGAAGTGAGCGTTGGCCTGGTACCATAATCAAAGCTCGCCGAGCGCCTCTCATTGGTAGAGCCAGCTTGGGCTCGGATGAGAGGCGGGCCAAAATCTAGTGTCGAAGATGCGCTCGCTTTGCTGCTTTTCCTCGTCGTGCGCATCGCCGAGGGATCACCACCAGCGACAGTTCGATAGTCATAAAGCTGACCTCGCGATCCCGGCGCGTCTCGACTGCGGGTGCTACCGATTCGTCTCAAACCGGAATGGTAGTTGGAGCTGCTGTTGCTGCGTCGGCCTCTTGCTGGCTGAGTTCCATACCGCGCGGCGCTATCGTCGTAGCCCAAGTCCGCTTCCGACGACAAGGAGGAGGAAAACGTATGACCGCGATAACGCTGCTGCGTTGTAGATTCCTGCGAGTTTCGGCCATACAATTCCGACTCAAACACCGAATTGAACAGTCTGTAGTCATCGAGAATGGAGTTGCCCGCGGAGAAAGCGAACTGGTCTAGAGATAGTAACATGTTGTCGACAATGGACGTGCGCGCGGCGTGTTTCGGGGACAATGATAGATCATGAGGATCGCGTTCGTCGCTCGACTCATTGCCGCTGTTCGCATTGTCGGCAGGGTTCATATCGTCGAGGAAGGTTTCGCGCAACGACGGCCGCGGATGAAGTCCTCTCTTTGTGGGTTTGTAATTGGACGCCTGCGATGGAGGTGTCCGAGGCGGGGAGCGATTGGCTTGAGTATCCTGTCCCGAAGGCATTCTGATGCTCCCTTTCCGAGCTCAATAATACATTCACAACGGGACTTTAGGAAATGGGCTCGCGGAATCGGAAACAGTTAGAGCAGGATGGCGCGACCATAGACCGGCGATTTCACCGGTTGCGAAGAATCAAAGAGTAAGAGTCGACTGATCTCTAGTATCCGCCTTGTTTAACAAAACCTTGAAGCCCAAATTATCAAGAACCAACGTGGTTGGGTTTCAATCACTCGAGACCGTCCCTCCAATCACAATAGGATTTCCCTTCCTGCAACTTCGCTTATGGTAGTAAACCCCGGAGCCGAATTGCCGTCTTTTGAGAGGGAATGAAGAATAGATCAGCTCACGGTCATCGCGGAAGATAGAGGGCGCAGAGGGCAAAGAACGATATTCCGTCGACTTGTTATGATTGTTTAAGGGGTCCGGGACGAACGATTTGCGGAGAGAGAGAGAGAGAGAGAGAGAGAGAGAGAGGGACAATTGCGTGGAAAGGACGATGAAGCGTATTTAGTAAATCCAGACCTCTTAGTCGGGGTCTGAGAGCGATTGCCGGAGAGAAGATCCGAGATGATCCTGCTGCAAAATAACAAGTATCACAGAATGAGCGATGAAAGAACAAAAGAATGAGAGAATGGATGTTAATAATGATCTTGATTCTTGAGGGGAATTCGAAAGAATGCCGGATCGTGGAAGCCTCAGGCAGGCAAGGGACGAAACCTACAGAAAGGATGAAACACCAGAGGAATGAAATGATGGACTGCACTTTTGATTATTAAATAGTCAGGATTCTGGACAGATCTGGTATTGGTATTACTAGAGATTATATTCGTGAGAGAAAGAGAGGAAGAGAGATAGAACTAACTATGCGACTGTCGTCCCCAGCACTGTCATTAATCTTCTTCTTCTTCTTCTCCTTATTATTATAGTTGAGACAGACGAATGATTCGCTATGTCGCAGTTCGCAAGTCTGGAATTCATCGGTCAAACTCTCATCAGTAATGAACTAATGACACTATGACAGTCCCATGAACAGAGGAAATCTTTCTGGTTTCTACGGAGTACTAGTTATCTTCTCAGGGGTAACAGTCTAGTTGATAATCAACACGACTAACTATAGTCCAACTATAGCAGAGTGAACTAAGGAGACTAAGGAGACCATCTGCCACTAATTTTCAATGGGGGCTTGGCGCTAAATGGCGAGGCAATAGGCATGGCATTTGGCACCGAGTGTCTGGGAAATCTGCAGAGACAATATCCATGCAATCCGATGGGCTAGAGTCGATAGATTACTATTGTTTATGCTCGCCTGTCTGTCACTGACTCGCATGGTTGAGAGGTATCCGATCAATGGAAGTCATGAACGTCGAATTATCAAAATACCCCTTACTAGAGACTCGGTTAGTCTGTTGGTCTATTGTCACGACTCACGACTCGATCATTCTCCCAGCCTTGGCCCATGGGCCCATGATGTGGAGACTTCCCCCCCCCCAGAAATGAACTAGAAGCTTTGACGATGGAGTACGGAGGAGATCAGGAGAGTCGTAGTCTATCCAGGCATCCAAAGATAAACGAGCCAGACGGAGTTCTACCAAAACTGGAAGACAATAGTATTAGGTCAATACCGTGCGCAGAACGCCATTCGGGTTTCCTGGTCTCAGAAGTAAGATTGGCATGTATGCTCGATTGACAGACTGACAGACGAAATGCTGCATCGCTGCCACCTGAAAGGTTGAATCTCATCAGCGTGTGACGTGTCTGAATCCTGGACTCTGACCATGAACACAAAACATGTGCTCTGATACATATCATAACCTTGACGATCTCAACCTTCTTGATGCGCTGGGCCCAGAGTCCAGGATCTAGATGACCGACGTAGGCATCTTGGATCATGGTGTCCCAACGTGAAGCTGAACTCTTGAAGATCCGCAGAACGACCCGTTTTACAGACAAGGATGCTTGGAGATATTGATTTTAGATCTTTAGGGTTTGAGACCTGTCAATCGTCATGTCGATCTGATGTTTTTTTCCTGGAAGCTTCGCGGAAAATCTTTGCGAGAGCAATCACATTTCGACTCTAGATTTTCGAAAGTAGTTGGGGTTCTCAGTGCGTACTTCGACAATAATAGTAGAAGTGTAGAACACTAGTTGCTCTGAGATAGACTCTTAAAGAACCGCTTTGGTGCGGATGGTCTCTGTGGCTTTGAGGTACTCATGATAGGTCTGCCAATGCGCTTCGATGGCAGAAAAGAACCAACCCAGCCCATAAAGGCTCAAAAAGACAGATAAACAGAATAGACAGAGAAACTAGCCATGATACAAGAAACTGCGTCTGGCAGAAGGATAGAGCGACACTGAGGATGCTGTCGATCTAAACTAGGACGATGTAAACCGAACGGCTTCAAGTTAACCCGAAACAGCGGATGACATAATGGCCCCAACGGCAGCAGCAACTCCGAACAACATCGAAGTATCTCCATCCAGATCAATAATACTGACAGATCCAAGCTGCGCCGCGGGGTTCTTATTAGACAACTTTACATTCCTCTACAACTGGATTGTACTGACTCATTCTCCCATCTCGAGTGTCCTGGGAATTGGGATAGTTCTTGCGAGTCTCCCTCTACGATGAACCCAACCATCTCTGTTCCTCGTCAACATGCCAACGGCGCCAGCTTCGGCGGCACAACGCCAGCAAATCGCGGGTCGAGTATACGGATGCCGCGTTTCTTCAAGAGGTGAGCTCGTCAAACTTCGGTGTTCGACTGCTGCTCGCATCAGAATATCCCGCAAACACCGCCTCTGGTCTTTGGAGCTTATGGCTGATGATCACTGTTTGTGCGGAGTAGGCTGTTCAAGTTCCCACAGATGGACTTTGAGATGGCTATCTGGGAGATGACATCACTATTAATAGCGCCTAAGAAGGTCTTCAAATCGATTTATTACCATGTAAGTGTCTCCTTTGCTCGGTTCGTGCCTGTCTCATCATTGGGAAACCGTACTAAGACCATAATTCGCCGATAGAAACGTACGTCGAGTCCGCTTCATCCTTGCTCAAGACATCCCGTCGGGCGGTCCGCGAGAGCACACCACTAACATAGCGCATTATGTTTCCAGAAACGAAAAACACCTGGCACCGTCCAGACCCGTCGTTCACCTATCTTCTGTCCTTCTTTCTCCTTCTCACAGCTCTCGCATGGGGCCTCGCCTATGCGCCCTCATTCGGATCGATCGCCCGCCTTTCGCTCCTCTTCATCTTTCTCCATTTCATCGGGTCGTCTCTAGCGGTGTCGACCGCCGCATACTTTGCCATTCCGCGCCTCTTCGGGCCTGAGGGCGCAGCCGCGTCCCTGACTGGTTTCAGAGGATCGCGAGGTCGCAGGCGCGGCGCAGCTCAAGGCCTCTTCACACAGCCGGGCGAGAAGGATCAGTTGGAGTTTGGATACTGCTTTGACGTGAGTGGCGACCTACTCACTCTGGGGAAATCGACCAGTTGGTAGCAACAAGGTGCGAGGGAGCCGGAGCTAACGTTTTTTTTTTTTAACCTTAGGTCTCGAATCGGGCGTTCTTCCCTCTATATCTCCATCTCTACGTGGTCCAGTTTCTGCTGCTGCCACTCCTTACCCGCAGCCCGAGCAATTTCCTGGCCACCTTCCTGGGCAACACGCTCTACCTTTCCGCACTGACCTACTACACCTACATCACCTTCTTGGGGTACAATGCGCTCCCCTTCCTGCACAACACCGAGCTCCTCCTGCTCCCGATCCTGTTTCTGGTCATCGTGTGGCTGGTGAGTCTGATTGCGGGCTGGGGGGTGGTGATGCACGGCCATAGCGTGGTAGGGTTGTTCTGGGGGGTCTGAGGCGCGAGAGCGCGTGTCTCTGGAAAACTGGATAGCGTTTGGTTCCGTCGATATGCATGGTTTGTATATACTTTTTTTTTCTTTCTTTTTTCTTTTTCTTTCTGATTTGAGAGTACGGCGTCGGGACTTGCATGTTGTTTGGTTCGTTCTTTGCTTTTTGCGGGCTGCATCTGCATAATATGACAATAGTTTGATGGTTAATGGGTCTGTATATAGATGGAATGTCTATCACATTGAGCGAGGTGTTCTTTGCCGGTTTCTTAGCGAGCTGAGGGAAAGAAAAGCGCCATGATGCATATGCTTATAGTATCATTGATATGTCCGAGACAAGGTCTCTCCCAAGGATGTTTCTAGACAAGAGTATACCCCCCAAACAACCAGAGCACGATATGCAATGTGCTCGAGAAAAAAAAAAAAGAAAAAAGAAAGAAAACAACACAATTGGAAAGGGGGGGGGGAAGAAGATTTCATCACTTCATTTCAACAAAAAAAAAAGACAGACGGGTCTCCCCCAGCGCAGCAGATAGCCCCTTTTCAGGCTGGCCCGAGCCTATTTCTTCTTAAGACCGCCCTTCTTCTTGCCCGCCTTAGCCTCCTCGCGTTTCTTCAGCTCGCGCTCGCGCGCCGCAGCACGCTCCTTGGCCTGCTCCTCCCTCTCCTCCTTCTCGGCCTCCTTGCGCAGCCGCTCCGCCTCGCGCTGCTCGCGGATGATCGCTAGCCGCGCTAGGTCCGCGCGCGCCTCGTCCGTCTTACCCTCAGCGTGCAGCTTCAAGTACCGCTCGCGCGCCTGCTGCGCCTCGATGGCCTCGCGCTCTCGCCGCGACAGCTGCGACGGGTCCGTGGCACCGCTCTTCTGCGCTCCTGCCGCCGCCGCCGCGTCGGGCTGTTTCTGTAGCTGCGACCGCGACTTGGCCGTGTGGTTCGGATTGGCGGGGAGGTCCTCGTCGTCGTCCGAGTCGTCCGAGTCGCCGCCAGCAGAATCCTCCTCCGAGTCCGAGGGCGGCAGGTCGCCCGGCTGCGCGGCGACTCGGGTCCGGCGCGCGATCGCCGCTTGCTTCTTCGCCTTTGCGGCCGCGCGGCGCTCGTCGCGGGTCATCGTCGAGGTTACCTCGCCGGTGCCCGCCACCGTGGAGCTGGGGCCCGGGCGGGCGGCGCCAGCGTTGTCATCGTCGTCGCTGGAATCCTCGTCGGAGCCGGAGGTGTCGTCAGATTCCTCTTCTTCGACGGACGAGGGGATATCATCGTCGGGTTCCTGTGTTTTTGATTGAAGACAAGAAAAATCAGAACTGGAGTGAACAAGAACCGTAGGCATCTCCCTAGCAAGGGGTTGTGCGTTTATGTTCTGGTTCTGGGTTTGACATACCCGCCAGAGACCAACGGGGTTCCCATCCTTGTCTACCGGCTGCACATCCCGGCTGAAGCGCTTTCCACCTGTTTCCCGCAGAGCGTAGGGTAAGCATCGGTCTGGTTCTGTTGTCCTGCTGTCCTGTGGCGGGCCGACGAGAGGCGTAGACGCCGCACCTACCTCCTCTGCTGGGTTTGGAGAACTTTCCTCCTCGGCCGCGGGGTGCCATGATGTATAGAAAACGAATGAGGTTGATTGATGATACTGGAAGAGATAAAACCCCAACTCTACATGTGCAGTTAGTCTCTGTTCACTAAGTCCCTTGCCAACCACAGCTGCTGGCCGTGTTGATGAGCTGTACCGAGGGGTAGAGCGGGGGGAACGAAAACATGGGAGTTGGAGATGGGGAGAACGTACTTCTGGCACGCAAATTGGGTAGAGATGACTGAGATCGAGTTCCAAGATTGAATCTGGTCTCTAGTTGTGTAGAGGAATAGAGGAATAGAGCAACAGATCGTAAAAGTCGAATGTGTACGAAACAAGGGAGCGGATTGTTGAGTCACGCAGAGGATTTCCCAGGCGGGGAGACTCCACCGCCAAACAAGTGGTTCGACTGCAAGTCCGTCAGGCAGGTCAGAGTAGTAGTATGTCATTTTTATTTACTATCATTAAGCTATATACTCGAGTTATTGTACTTCACATTCAGGGATTGAACACGGCCCAGCGTGTCCTATTTTCTTTTTTTTTTTTTTTTTTTTTTTTTTTTTTTTTTTTTCGTCGACTACATCCGTTGCCATGTCCAGCCCAGTTTCGCCAGCCTGGCGGCCATCAGGGTCAAGGTCCCCGCCAGGATGGCGCTGCCCATGAACATCTGAGCGTACAGATAGTTGCCGTCGTCTCGTTGGACCAGCGCTCCTGCAATCGGGGACCCGATGAGCGCGGCGACCGCCACCACGCTGAGCACCATGCCCATGCGCACCCCAGCCTTCTTGAGGTCGGTGGTGAGGGAGGTCAGGGTGGCAGGGAACAGAGATTGAATACCAGCCGCCGCCAGACCGTAGAAGGCGCTCCAGACGTACAGCCCGTTCTCGTCGCCCACGCCGGCCCAGCAGAAGGCCACCAGGCCGGTCACCAGGCTGAAGGGGATCAGCATGTTGAGGGGGCCGGTGTGCCAATCGGCAATAGTGTTCGGGATCACCCGACCCAGGATGCCGACGCCGTTCATCACGAGCAGGATATACACTGAGGTCGTCTCTGCGACGCCAATGATGTTGCGGCCAAAGCTGCCGATGTAGAAGAAGCCGACATAGACGCCCCAGAAGTTGAGGAACATCCCGATGGCGAAGAACAGATACGGCAGCTCCTTGAATGCGGCCCATTCCACCAACGGTCCGCTCCTCCGGGGCGGCAGCCTTTGCTTCAGGAACACCACGGGAGGGATGATGGTGGCCATAGTGATGAAGCCCAGGGTGCGCATCGTCCATCCGTACCCGACGCGGGGTAGGAGACGGATGACCACCGCTGGAAAGACCAGGCTGCCGGTGGCCGAACCGGACGCCACGATGCCGATGGCAAGGGCGCGTCTGGTGGTGAAGTAGGTGGCCATCAAGGCGATGGTGGGGCAGAACATGAGGCCGCAGCCGATGCCCTGGCCGATGCCCTGGGCCAGGAACAGCTGCCAGTACTCGGTACACAGAGAGGTCATGAAGATGCAGAAGACCTCCAGCAGCGCACCGGCCGCCAAGGTGACCTTGAAGAAGCCAGCGTCCGTGGCACGCCCCGACACGGTTCCGACGAAGAACAGCATGAAGATCTGGATGCTGCCGACCCAGGAGATATCGGAGGGGGCGCGACCCAGGGTCTCGGTGTAGTAAGACTGAAACACGCCGAAGCTGTTGATGTACCCCCAGGTGTTGAAGATGACGAAATGGGCCAGAAGCACTTGAAACCACGCAAACAGGCCCCCATCGGGCGGAGGACCGATGTCCTTCCCGGACTCTCTCGTCCGGACCAGCGACAGCGTCCTGGCCGCCAACGTTCCGATATGGCTGGTATTGGTGGCTGTCTGCGACAGCTCCTTGAACGCCGCACCACCGGACTCCTCATCGTTGGGGAGGCCTGCTAAAGGAGCAAACTGGTCGCTCGTGGTTTCTTCGGACTGGAACTGTGCAGGGTCCTTTTCATGGACGGCACATCCGTCGAGGTATGGATCTTGCGCCATCACCTCGGTGGTCATTGACCAGGTCAGGGAGACCTTTCTGGCTTGTCCGAAGTTATCTGAACGTTCCGAGATGTCTCAGCTGTAGGTGATGGAGGCCCTCTTTGTTGCAGGGGGGTACTATTCATAGAGCAAAGAGAACGGAAATAGGAAAGAAGGGGTAGACACCAGCAATATAACACAGAAAACGCTGGATCCAGTGAGATAAAGAACGGCATTCATGTCCGAAGAATGACTCAAGCCCTGTGTCGCAGATCCAGGCCAAATCCCGGTGGAGAGACAGACGGTGACTGCTTCCTTCCACGCTCCTACAGGCTACGAGAAGCCGAAGAGAAGCCCCAGATCCATCCGAATTACCGAATCAGAACTATAAAAGCCTTATTAGATTAGTGTGACTGTGTGAGGAACCAGAGTTTTTTTAGTGCTTTTTGGAAGAAATTGTCCCTTGAGAGATAGAGAGATGGCTCGCACAGAAGCCCGAGAGAGTCATGGTGGTCGATTGGTTGGATTTTAATGAACAACAGCCGAGAACCGCAGCCGGAAAGAAAAAAAAAAAAAAGGACCAGGAGTGCGCAGAAGAGGCGGGTTCAACGTTCATCCAACGACGATCACAGCGATAGTATGAATCATGAAATCATGAATTCATGCATTCATGATGTTAGATGGACATCCATCTCATCCTATGATCCTGCATGAGGTTGTCTTGTGCTCGGGAAAAAAGCTCTGATGGCGTCGGAACCAAATCCCCGATGTCGGATGGCTGCCGCTGGCTGGTCTCCTCGTTACATTATGATGATAATATGATAGTATCTTGGTGGTTTGTGGTCTATCCTCTAACGCATGAAATTCAACGCCGGTGCTGTCACTGCACACCTTCTATCTATAGAGCAAAGCCCTGGAAAATCCAAGGCAGAGAAAAGAGAAAAGAGTAAAGTCGCCGGAAAGAAAAACAAAAGAAGAGTCAAAATCGGCTCCCATGGCTTCCACTCGAGGTGCCTCCCTCATCCAGACGGCCCGACAGACACCTTCCTACGCTGTCTTCGAGAGCAAGGATGGGGATGCGTATATATATATAAATATCGCTGGAGCAAAGTATTCATATTTCGTGAAAGAGAGAGAGAGAGAGAGAGAGAAAGAAAATTTGGTCATTTGAAAACAAAATGCTTGCGTCACGGCAAGGGCACAGTCAGAGGAGGCTCTCTTCCCCTCCCCTGTTACAGAGCGACGTGTGATTCCTAGTATTCTTGCGCAGACGAGCTATTGTTTAGCACCGAGATCGTCCCAATCACGTCGGCTGGCTCCAGAAGATGCCAACTGGCCTCTGTCTGCTTTGAACTGGCTCCGACCGTGACCGAGTACACATGGTCCGCTGGGAGGTTGGCCTTCTTGAGCGCACGGAACATGTCTGTGTAACGAAAGGGAAAAGGAAGAAGCCATTAGTTCATGTTCGATCCCCGCTTCCATCATAGGAGAAGGCAACATCAAAACTTACCTTCATCTGTAAAGTCATCACCCAAGCACAAGACAAACTCCGGAGCTTGTCCCGGACCCGTTCCGTATTCATCGACCAGCCGGGAGGCGATGAAGCCCTTGTTCACAAAAGTCGGTCGCACCTCCAGGTTCGCCTTACCGGCCATCACTTCGACGTCCCAACGCTTGGCCACGGTCTCCTCCAGTTGTTTGCGACATTCCCGGGCCTGGAACGCCCCGTACTCCGGGTCGGCCCGCCGGTAATGCCATGTCAGAGCCACCCGCTTGCGCTCGATGAACGAGCCTTGCGTGCGTTCGGTGAAGTGCTGAAACACCTCGACCACCTCCTTCTGCCATCCCATGTCGCTACTCTCGGCCAGATTCTCCCAGTCATCGGATCGCGGCTTGCGAATGAAGCAACCGTGCTCCGCACTTAGCCCCAGCTCCGGAATGTGCCCCATCCATTCATCGAGGAAGGCCTGGTCTCGACCACTGATGATCCAGACCGCGTTCCGCGGGTCCGCGGCCAGAGTCTTGATGTTCCGCAGCACCCGATCGGAGGGAATGGCGGCCTGGGGATCCTTGACGATGGGGGTCAGAGTGCCGTCGTAATCGAACATGAACAGCCTCTTGCGTGCTTTCCGGTACTGCTTCAACACCGTGGCGCGATCCAACGCGGGGGTGGCCACGGACTGGTCAAACGAGGAGAGGTTGGTGAGCAGACGAGTCACAAACTGGTTGGACCAGGTCAAGACGGTGTTCGTGGTGACATGCTTGTAGAGGTGCACATGCTGCAACCTCTTCTCCTCGGGCGACATGGTCAGCGCTTCGTTGATGGCCTCGGCGACGCCGATGGTGTCCCAGGGGTTGATGTGAATCGCACTGGACAGCGGTCCGGCGGTGCCCGAGAACTCGGAGAGAATGAGGGGACTGTGAGTATTCTGCTGGCAGAGGATATATTCCAGACTCGTGGTGTTCATGCCATCGCGGACGGTGGTGATGAGACCCACGTCGGCAACACGCAGCAGCGCGAAGTACTCGTGCTGGGAGAGATACTGCGGGTAGTACTTGACGGGCGAGAAGCTGATCGAGCCAAAGCGGCCATTGATGGTCGACACCAGGTTGGAGATCTGACTGGCGATCTTGTTCTCGGGGTCCTCCTTCTCCTCCTCGACACTCGTCGGGCTGGTGACCTGGATGAGGACGACCTTGTCGCGCCATTCCGGGTACCGCTCCAGGAAAGCCTCGAATGCCTGCAGCTTTTGGGCCACGCCCCGGACACTGTCCAAGCGATCGCGACCGACAATGATTTTCTTGCCCGCATAGAGATTGCGAAGTGCGACGACGGCGTTTTCAATGTTGGCGGGACCGAAAGCGGCCTTTTGGATGGCCTTGACATCGATGCCAATGGGGAAGACGTCGACCGCCACGTGGGCGCCGTACGCATCCACGCCGGCGGAGTTGGACTCGAAGCCCAAGACCCGCGTGCAGCAGGAGGAGAAGTGCCGCGAGTAGGAGAAGGTCTGGAAGCCGATCATGTTGGAGCCCAGCACGCCAGTCAAGACCTCTTTGCGCTTGGCCAGGCACCGCATGAACTCGCTACTCGGGAAGGGAGCGTGCAGGAAGAAGCCGATGTAGATATTGGGGATGCGCTGCCGCAGGAGACTGGGCAGCAGGAACAGGTGGTAATCGTGGATCCACACGATATCCCCCTCCTTGTACTCCTCCAGGATGCGGTCGGCGAACAGGCGATTCATCCGGACGTAATCTCCCCACCATTTGCGCTCCGACCGGCCGTCCGTGGGGCCGTGTTGCTTGTAGTGGAGCAGGGGGTACAGCTCCTTTTCGGCATAGCGCCTCCATTTCCCTTGATCTTCCAGGAAAATCGTCGAGGACTCCTCCGGCTCCTCGGACTCGTCGGACAGCCAGACGGGGGCGATCTTGCCGTAGCGCCCGGAGCCCAACTGCCCGTCGAGGCGGGCTCGATCTTCCTGGGGGACTGTGAACCCTTCCAGAAGGGGATGGCTCGGGGGTCGCTGACTCGAGTCGACGGGCACCGGAGCCGCAGCCTTACTCAAGGGGACAGCAACGCCGTTGAGCGCCGGGGGGAGTTTGGCACCTGCGTTGACAGGGATCTGCTGTAGGGAAGCGGGGGTCTCCTGGATCGGCTCAACCTCCCCGGTCCAGCCCACGAGGGTGTGCGACCATTTTGTCTCTTCGGAGCCGAGATATGCGAACGAGTCGAAGAGGGCGGATGTACCTGGACGGGGCTTCAGTTCCTGTTTGATTCACACAAACGAGAAGGTTAGTCCGATCATGGGTCGAGAGAAGAAAAAAAAAAAAAAAAGCTGCAAAAGGGAGAGTACCATACCCAGTCCGAACCAGGGCGGTAATACACCTTGTATGGAATACAGAACGCGGCGCTGATGAATCTCCCGGTGAGATTCAAGCCGGGGTATTGTTCCCGCGGATCGAAATCGGGCACGAGAGGAGTCCGATTGAGACTCAAGCGATGGAGGAGCTCAATGGGAGATTTCGCACTTTTGGCTGCGTCGGCGGGAGTGGCGGGGGAATTGACATCAGCGGAGGGTTGGGTGTCGGGAATATTGGCGAAGTAGGAGGGCGCATCACTGTCGACGGGATGTTTCTTATCGGTATCCAGACTGGGAGTGACATTGGCAGCTTGCGTATAGGCATCTTCACCCAGCGACTTCATCCCCGGACCGACAATGACAGGATTTGGTTGACCATCGAGCACCTTCGCGGAGGGGGAATCCTGGGAAGCGGACATGACGAAAACGGCCGCGATTCTGCCAGGAAAAATGAGAAGAGGGAAATCTGGAAGGGAGTGGGAAGTTAGAGAAATGAAATTCAGTAGGACTTTTTTTTTTCTTTCTCTTCCGACAGACAGAGGTAGTAGAATAGAGGAGAAAAGTGAAAATGTAATGTAAGAGGGGAGTGTAGAGGGGGAAAGAAGAGAAAGGAAGAGAGTAAGTACCTCGGAGGGGGGAGGGAGAAGGGGGGGGAAGGGGGGTAAGGAGTAGAGCGTAGAGCGACTAGAGAGAGGATGACAGCGAGGACTATACTGTACTGTAGATTAAAATAGAAAAGAAAAAAGAGAAGAGGGAGAGAGAGAAAGAGAAAGAGAGGTAAGAAGATGGTGGGGGGGAGAAATATGTAAGTTCCTCAGTAGAGAGAGAGAGAGAGAGAGAGAGAGAGGCGGAAAGTGAAGCCGGTGAAAGGAAACGAGGACAGACAAGGGGGTTTGTCTGGTGTAGCGATAATACTTATATATATAAAGTATATTATATATATTATATATATACTACTACTACTACTACTACTACTACTACTACTGATATTATGAGATAATTAGAATTTATTAGAACTCGCACTACTCCGTTCGATTTCAGGGAATCGGTCAAAGTGGATAAACAATGAGGTCTTTTTTTTGGTAGGCAGTCCTGTCCTGGGGTTGTCCTGTTGAGTGTTGGCAAACCAGGGGTTCTTCTAAATTTATAAAGACTAAAGAGGATAGGAAGTGGTTTCTACATTTCTCAGACTCCTTACTGCTGAGAGAAAGTGATTCTTCTATCTCTGGAGTATTCGAATCCTTTGTACCCAAGAGGGGTTGACGATGAACCCCCATCATGGGCGGTGAATCAATAGTAGGTCTATCTATAAACTACTACTACTAGGTAGTTGGTAGGAGTAGGAGGAAGTTAGGTATCTACGAGTCTACCACAGTCGAGAACCTGAAGGAATGTTACTATTAAAATCTGCCCGCCAATACTCCGTATTATTGATCGAGTCAGGTACCTAGTTAGTGAGTTCCTGGTATTTCCTCAGTAGTATTCTCTTTTTCCCCCCTTCTATTACTACCGAGTACTAGTAGTAGTACGGAGAGACTCGAGATTTCTCTCCATGGCAGAAAACAGAAGTGACCATAGTATACGTCATGATCCATTAATTCATTATCGTTGTCGGGTCAGTGCCAAGTAGCGATGGAGATATCCACAGTTGAGATAATAATAGTCTAGTATCTGTGTCTAGTACCTACGGAGTACTAGGTACCTACTACCTAGTAGCAGTAGTACCTAGTAGTATCTAGGAGGAGGAGTATTATTGAGTGTTCTAAACGTCTTGAAACTCTAGATAGAACCCCTAGGTAAATCACTCACTCATTGATTGGACAATGTCCCCTCTGATCGGAGAATATCAAGCTCTTGTTCGGCCTCCAACTCGGACGCGCCTGCATGATCGTCCCGACTTGACTCGATGTTCGATATCGACAGAGTACGGACGACTACTACTACTACTACTACTACTACTCCTCAATAAGTGCAATATTGAACTCATCTCCACGGAAATATCCAAGCCACAACCAATTTAAAATAGCCGGCCTCAGGTACCAGGAAAATGGAGCCTGATCTGATCGCCTTGCAGCCTGAAAGGCCTCTGCTGATCCAAAATAAGCTTAGTGATGTCAGGTCACATGATGCTAGTCTAGACCTTTTTTTTTTTTTTTGTTTTTTCTGCCGACCCTGAGAGTCACATGTCTGGACTCTAGACTCTGGTCTGCCTCTTATCTTATCTTATCATTATCAGCACATCACATGATATCAGGTGACCTTATCATTCTCCCATCTCGAAAATCCTCAAAGAGGACTCGGACTCTTCCAGTCACATTCACCTTCTCATCCCCCATTATATCCAGCTACTCCCCTCCACTCATCCACTTGGCTGGCTTACTGGCGTAACCAGCACATGCCCAGGCTCGCGGCTGTTGCTTCACGATGTTTCGTGCCCCCTGTTGATTGCGCAGCCATGCGCTCTCGCTACTCCGCTCTTCGTCTCCCCTCTTCCCCCAGTTGTTCATCCTCACAATGTCTTCATCGACCGCTCCATACCACTCGCCTCCAGTACAGTGAACATGCCATCTTCAGCAGCAGTCTGGAGAAAACTCTCAATGCCCATCGATCCGCAAATCGAGCCAGTCTCATCCGCAAGGTCATCGACGACAGACCCCCAACCGGAATCTATCGTCCTGTCATCCCTCCCGAGCATCGTGCCGGTCATGAGCTCTCCAGATCACAGGGACTCGCCTCTGATGGTATTGAGTCACAGCCAACCCAGGCTTCTGTGCCCATAAAAAGGATGCGGAAACGTCCCATCCCTTCAGAGAACAGTGACGCATCGCACTCCCGGAAAATCTTAGACCACCAGTTGCAATTCCGCGTCGACGAAACCCGAAGTCGACCCGAACAGCAACCGTGGCTGGAACTCATGGACCCAATGCACAGCCCATTCGATGCCACCTCATATCTCGATGCAGAGATCCGCGCACTGGAGAAATACCTGATACCAACCTCGTCGGAACAGAAGCGCATCGACCAAATTCTGGCAGACGTGGGTGACTTGCTCACCGGAATCGTCCCCAGCCCACCTCAGGTAATTGGCTCATGGCGGAATCAATTCGCATTGAGCCACTCGGATCTGGATTTTGTGGTGCCCGTGCCTGATTCGGACCGGTCCGTGCAAGACATTCGCAAGCCCAGTGCGACTCGGCCCAAGATGCTCACAACCTACCACAAGCTGCTGTGCCAGGTCGAGCACGCTCTGCAGCAATCCCCATCGTTTGATGGTAGGGTCGATATCCTAGGCAATCGTTCCCCGGTCCTCACGGCTACTCATCACCCCACCGGCCGTCGGTTACGCTTCTACTGCGGCGAGGGCCCGCCAGCCTCAATTGAGTACATCATGGACTATCACGCAGAATACCCTTCCATCCGCCCCCTTTACGCAACAGCCCGCTTGATTCTCGAGGCTCAGGACAGCTACGGCCGCCACCGGTCGTCCATCGGCTCCGACGCCCTCGTCATGCTTCTCGTCGCCTTCCTCAAGATGAACCACGGCCGGTTCCGGCGACCCGACTGCCTCGGCGAGCAACTGCTCGCGTTCCTACGCACTTACGGCACGACCGTCGACCTGACCACTACCGGCGTCGCCGTCGACCCCCCAAGCTGGTTCACTGCTGCCTCAATCAAGGACGCCGCGCTTCGGTACGCGTCCGACGACATCCCCGCCCATCTCCGCGGCCAGCGCTCGCTCATCAACCTCAAGCGCACCGCCGCCGCCCGCCGCAATCTGCCCGCCGCCGCCCGTCTCTGCGTCCAGGATCCCACCAACTACATGAATGACCTGGGTCGCGGCTGCTTGCGCACGGTGGACCTGCAGCAGGCGTTGGCGCGCGCGTACGATCGTCTCCGTGACCGGCTTCATCGCAGCGAAACGGAAGACCAGGGTTCCTCGATGAGTATCCTCACGCACGCGTTGCGAGCCAACTTTGATGAATTCGAGGCACTTCGCTCCCGGATGGCTTTGGCGCAGTAACTGCCAACCCGAGAGCTGCTTAGCTTGCTTTCTCTCCAGTTCGATGTACCATCCCGGATTCTCCCACATCTCTTGTTATATATGACCCCGATGATTCCCATAATTACGACTTGATTGGTTTATAGAATTAATGCTCGGCATATAGATACTAGACACATATACACGCAACGTGGCTCGAATGCTGTAGCAGAACGCCCGCTTGCTATAGAGGAGCCGCCCTAGGAAGCAAAAAAGGCCAAAATAAGAAGGGTAATAGGAAAAAGAGAACCTCCCTCAGAAGACATATGCAAAGCTCCTCTTATTTGAACTTTTGATGGGATAATTACGATTATTATGAAGAAGTTGCAGGGATGAGTTCGACATTGCCCAAAGGGCGAAGAGTTCCAGGCATCGTGAAGCAGCGTCGTAAATTAATTGCTGTGTTCAAAGTCAACAGGCCGCTTTCTCGCAACATTTGGCTGAGAATAACTTACTAGATTTCCAACGGGGAGATCTGATCAAGCGTGTAGAGCCAGTTGCCACCCTGCTCTTCCTTCTCAAGCCTATATGATTTGCGTCAGTAGATAGCTCAAAAATGAATATACTATACGGAGAATCGGCCATCAAAGCACGAACCAGTCATAAGGCCACAAAATAAGATGTCCCTGGATCTTATTCAGCAACTCTTCCGCTTGCTGTTTGTCCATCACGTCGTCGGATGCGTGGAATTCGCGCTTTGAGATTGTGGTCGCGCGTCTTCTGCGGCGTCGGTTCAGGTTTGTCGCATTCCGATTCAGAGCTTCCGAATAGTCTACAGCCTGCGGTTCCGTGGGCTGCGGCTCGACTGCCTCCTTTATGGGGCCCGATTCTTCGCTGCGCCCATTCGGGGTGCCACCCTGCCCTGCAGTATCACCGACCTTCAAAGCGGTCTTCTCATCGATGGATGATAGAGTTTCTTGTTTCGCAAGGTCGGCCTGTCCTCGGTCAGCCCCATCGCGCCCGGCTTCGGCTGCGCGAGGCTCGCTCTTCTCATCGGAACCTTGCGCTCCCTTGTGGTGCGTGTGCGTTTCGCTGTTTGACCCCGAATGTGGTACAAGCCTATTAATGCCTGTGCCGGCCGTGGTGGTTGTCCCTGGTGGTCCCGTGGGTTTCTGCTGACTGGGATGAGAGATCTTCACGCTGTTCTGACTCTGCATCTCCGAGAAACGTTCCCCGTAACTAGCATACTCCTTGTATTCCTTCCAGGACTTGACTTCGCTATCAGGCATACAGCGGAAAACTGTCCGGTAAATCTTGGTATTCTTCTCCGCAACCGCGTGCCAGGTATCCAGGTAGAAGATATCAATCACCGGATCTCTCATGCAATCTTTGTCGATGAAAATGTGTTTCAGATCGGGAATCAGCGGGTGCGGATATTTCGCCGGATCGTTTTGGTCCGAGGAGGGGGGAACGGTGCCGCTGTTGTCACCTTCAGCTTCATGCCCAGTCATAGCCGGGTGACGGGCAGCTGCCAACCCTTCCACTACTGGAGCCGACTCTGCGTCACGGGATGCAGGAGAGGGAGACTCCTGACTTTTCTCTTGGTCAGATGGACTGCTCAAATGGGTGTTTTGTGGCGAGGCGGGCTTGGGATGTTGGATTGTGCCCTTTCCCTCGCTCGCAATAGATGAAACTAGGACCTCGGTGCGAGCGTCCAGTATTTGTGAATCACGACCGTCCGCTATTCCAGCCTCCAAGGCGGCAACAAAGTGGTCTGGCCCAAGCCCGTCAACGTCTTTCTTGTGTTCCGGGTTCGAGGTCACTCTTGGGTCCGCGGTGAGCTTCCTGTTCGACTTGAGATTCGGGTTGTTGCCCTGTTCCCAGTCCACGTCATGATTGAAACTGTGCAGATCTTCCGACCGCGAGAGAAACTCGTCCTGAACCCGGTGCCTACGCTCAATCATGTCCCTCTCATCCTGTCTCTCTAGCATCAGAGACTCGGAGTCAACTTTGTCATGGGACCCTGGAGATCGCGGGTCTTCTTCGGCGATCTGAATCTTGCGCAACTCTTCTTCCGTCGCGAGCGAGTGTTCCATCAGCTCATCAACATCAATTCCGAGATGCTCTCTCATCAGCCGCATACGAAGGGTGTGTGGGAAACGCCCGACAAGGTAAGGGCGGCCGTTCATAGTGGACCAGATCATGTCCGTATCACGCACAATGGCAGCTACCTCGGAGTCGCGCGAACCCAACATGGATCTTTCGTTGATATTCGCAGACCCAATGATTGCTGCTCGATCGTCCACAACCATACACTTCGCGTGAATGTAGAGCTGCTCAGTGACAAGCTGCTTTTGTGGTCCGATCTTGCCCCAGGCTCGAAGACTGAAGAATTGGATGTAATCTTCAGGTTCAATGCCCAAGGCACGTAATCTCCCGAAAATCGAAGTCTCCCCGCGGCAAATGCTGCGATACTGACATTGCATGATAAGACGAACACTAGTTCCACCCTCGCTGTCCACAGTATTCTGGAAACCTGGTATCAGTGGGATGACGATGACAGCACGCCAGGCTTCTTGATTCTTCGAAGCCCGGATAATGCGTTCTACCAACGCATCTCTGATCAGATTTTCAATCTTCCTGCCATCTATCTCGCAAGTGCTGATGAAGAACTGGTTCTCGATGTAGACGAAGTGCTCAGACTCTTCAATCATCTTGACATATGCGTTCATGATGCTATGCTCGGTGACATCGGGCGTACCTGTCGACCACATGCTGCTCGAACGCAAGATTTGTACCTCGCAAGTTCCATCTAGACCAAGAGCTTCCAGGTCGGCAGGGTCAAAGTCAAGTGGAGGTAAAAGAAAAGGCGTCGGCCTGGTTGGCTTTCGCTGCCGCAAGATGTAATTCCACCGCTGCACAAAATGGCGTGTGAGATCTCGGGCTGGTTGACCAACTACGTGCATCGAGATGTCATGCCAAGGCATTCTAGGAATCACATTGCGATCGTACATCTCCTCGTATGGTTTGTCCAGGTCGTAGAAGTCTTGAATTCGGGGGTTCGAGTAATCCTTGCCGGGCCAGAGTTGACAATGGTCTACATCCTTGGGCCCATCCGGCGTCTCGAACCCAGTCGGCTTGTCATCGGTGAGAAGATGTTGCGGAGTGTCCCATCGTCCGAAGCACAGATCAATACCTCCCACGAAGGCCACGGTATGGTCGATAAGGCATAGCTTCTCATGGTGTGCCCAAAAGAAGGTATTCTGTCGGAACTGATTCGGGGATCTTTGGACGAAGACGTTGGGATGAAGGTCAAGCAGGGAAAATTTGGAGTATTCCGAATCGATGGGGATAGCGGAATTGATGTTTCGGTACATGATCACGAAGATCTTGACTCCTTCACGGGCCTTCTGTTGAAGAAGTCGATCTAATCGCCATTTTTGGCTGATGGCTGCTGGTCGCCGCAGGTAGAGCTCGGGGCTAAGCCACCAATCGTGGATATAGATGACATCTTTTGCTTGATTGATCGCTCGTGACACCATCCACATATGGTCTCGCGCATCAACCAACCACTGTGCAAAACAATTCTGGCGCACCGGGGCAAAGCTGTCAAACCTATTTGGCTTCGCCCACGGCGTATTAGTGACCATGAACCTTAAAGAATCCTCGAACTGATGGAGCTGACGCTCGTTCCTGGCCAGGAGTCTGAGTTTTCGCTCCGAGTTCTCCAATCTTAGTGTGTGATGCTGGGGATGCCTTGCAGACTCTGTGGCTGATTTTGCGAGGTCCTTCGCTTTTTGATTCCGTAAACTGATCTTCTGGGTTTGGAGTTTGAAAAAGGGGTCCACCAAGAAAACATCGTAAATATGCATCTCCTCGGGGGAGTCAACGCAAACGAGGTAGCTGTGCCTGACAAGGAACCATTTCGGCGAATGTCGCTTCTTGACCATGGCTGGGGTCAAGGCTCTTCGGAAATCAAGACCTTTAGATGACTGGATTATCAAATACCCTTCTTTACCGTGATAGCTGCCTTCAGCCGCAAGACGAACGCCCAGTGCAGAGAGTTCGAGAAATTTGCACAGGCGATTGCTGTCGGCCTTGAATATCAGGAACCGGATCATCTTCTGCAAGTAAGCTTCAAGCTTTTTCCGCTGTCTTTCAGGGTAAGGCTCTCTCTTCGTCGCCGGACCGGCTTCCGCAGGCCCAGCGGTGGTCTCGCCCTCTGTGTTGGTAATACTTGATTGTCTCCGGGATATGCCACCTGAGAGCCGGCGCTGTCCGTGCGGATGCCTCCTTCTACCTGCTCTCTCATTGCCGCTAGTTGCTTCTGCGGCAGTCTCATAGCCACCTTCGTCCTCCTCGTCCTCCATGTCACTCTCCAGACCCCGAACACCCCGGAGATATGGAAAAGCGCTGCGTGGGAAGCGAGGAAGGTTCTGTGCACCCTCGGTAGTCCGCAGTTGGATATATTTCTGGGTTCCGAAATGAAGCTTGTACTTCAAATGCAGGTTGGCAAAGTCGCGAAGGGTGCGGTGGATGATCCATTTCATCCGTGTCATTCCACTGCCGTATTCCAGTTCGATCCTGAAGACAAGATGTCGGTCACCGGAATTCGCGTCGATTTTGCTGTCGGTAACCCGAACCTTGAGCTGCTCCAGAAGGATCGGAATCCGTTTACTACCATGTTCATCACGCTGGAACATGCTGGCCAGAATCAAGGCGGCCGGCACCCCTGAAGTTAATTCAGCCAGCAGTTCGGCGGACTTCGCATAATCAACAGTATTCTCTGCTTTGCGACGCTGTCCGATGAGCTTCAGCCCGGCCTTGATCTGTCGCCATTTCTGAGCGCTTAAACTGGAGCCGCGATCAGCTCTGTGCCGTCTCCAAGGTGGTGCAGTTCCATCTGGATTATCCGACGGGCCAGCCAGCCCCGTCAAACGTCTGAAATTGCTTGGCCGTCTCTCATCCTGACCTGGCTGAGTCTCCTGCTGCCGCCCGCTGTACGAAAGTCCGCGCGCATTAAGCCATGCGCTTCTTCGTCTCCAGGCGTCTCGGTTTAGACGGTCTCGACCTTCATCCTCCGATACACCCTCCCGCTGTTGAGAAAAGTCCCCAGTGCTTACTCTGCGGGGAAAGAAATTG
Source organism: Aspergillus clavatus NRRL 1 (assembly GCF_000002715.2). Lineage (NCBI taxonomy): Eukaryota > Fungi > Ascomycota > Eurotiomycetes > Eurotiales > Aspergillaceae > Aspergillus > Aspergillus clavatus. The sequence goes on along the minus strand of NW_001517097.1, from coordinate 111,522 downwards.
GCGCGATAGTTTTCGAAGGGCGCAAACGAGGCCGTTAGATGGAACGAGGGCCGCCTCGCTGTTCTTGGCGTGTTCGGTTCGGTCTGAGGGGCAGAATCAGGCTCCTGTTGCCGTCGCGTGAATTTCTTCTTCCTCCGGGGAGGGGCACGTTGTTCTCCCGCGCTTTCTTCGGCATCGGCATCGGCATCACTTCCCTCTTCCTCCAGAGTGTCTGGAAAGCGAAAGCCACCTCTCTCCGAACCTGGGGTTGCCAGATCGGTGTTGGTGTGCCTCAACTCGCTGAGAGTTGCTCCACTCGCCGAGCGAGAGTGGGAGGTGAACGAGGGCGAAGCTAAAGCTTTCAGCTTGGTGAAAATTGATTGTTTTCCTTTCAATCCAGCATCTGTTTCATCATCTATGACGGAAGGAGCTCTCGATCGAGACGCTTCAGCGGAAGGGTCAACGTCGGACGCATCGCGGGTGAACTGAACGCTCGGACGACGAGAGGGAGTAGCTGCTCCAGGAGTTGAGGGCTGCTGTTGGTTATGTTCCAGTGACGGCCGCTGACTGTCAACCAGTCCATTCGGGCGCCGAAGACCTGGCGATACGGACTGATCCCACAAACCATTATCCGACCCTTCGCCCGCACCACTGACGTACTGTAGACGAGATTTACCTTCGCTGTCCCGGGGCTGACTAGCATTCTCCTGCAGGAGCTGCGAATCATCTAAGGGCCCCCGTCCCTTCACAACCTTCGCCTTGTCTTCCTGGCCATCGAGTTCTGGATGTTTGTGTCTAGTAGGAGAAGGAAACGGGGAGGCCAATGGGGTACCGCTTGAAACCGTCACAGGATCTGGCCTTGTTGAGCTCGGCTGGTCCGAAGTGTTACTCAAATCCCGCAAAGGTGAAGGAGTCGGCGCAGAGTCGGTCATTATGTCTGTAAGAAGAAGATTGGTATCAGCGTGGGTGCGAGTTCAATGGGGTAGCAACCGGCGAGCTATACGTGCGGATCAATTGATCCTTTATGAAACCGACTAGGATCTTTCTATACAATCATTCTAGGAAGGTATGCAAGAAACGGATGGCTGAAAGAGGAGATGACACTATCTAGATTGACAGTCCAATGCAGGCAAGATAGAACGTTCGAGGTAAAGGAGAACGCTGTACTCCCGAAGGTAGCTGGTTGCTGTAAGGTAATTATTGTCCCTAAACGCTGTGGAGTCGGCGCCCCATAGAATCTCGACGGACGGCCCGCTTTGGCGTTATAGAACTAATAGCACTGGCGGTTGGATAGAAAAGAAGGGACGAAAAGTAGACGATCCTTGGACGGTTGGACCTGACTCGGAGTAGTCATGAATGCATGGCCACGATAAGAAGGTACATTTTATTAGACAGTTGACTAGATGGAGTCTTGGTGGTGATCACCTCCTAACTACCAAGACTCTTTCAATAAGGGGTAGCCAACTTGTCCAGCCTGAGGCATCAACCACGTGGTGTCCAAGTGTGGCTGTGCAAGTATTGATTGTCTTTGTAACTTCGTCAGGGTAAGGTATGGAAGCGATGTTGTAATAATACGGAATTGAAATTACAGCGCCTATCTTATCCTCGGCTTTTTGTTGCGGAGGCATGGAGTGGGACATTTTATATATAATGAGACAACAACCATCTTCTGCTTGTCAATGGATGCATATACATAACGAAAAATGACGGACCCTTTAAAGACTCTAGAAACGATGCCTGGCTCTAAATACTCCAATCCTCCTCCTATCTCCCAGAAGAAATATCCAATCGCAGGAATCCTCACCACGGTCTTCGGCCTAGATGAGTTGCCTCCTCAAGCCTCGGAGATTGCCTGTCTCTGGCTTTTGCACCCTAGGCTGGCAACTCAAGAGCGCATGACCAGTATTGCAGCGTCCGTGATTGCGGATTGGAATCAGACTACTGAAAAAAGTCAATCTAGTTCAGTCAAGGGTCTCATAGCGGTCTCGTTCGATCAGAGAAACCATGGCACAAGATTGGTTGATCCTCTTGCAAATGAGGCGTGGAGACAAGGCAATGCTCGACATGCGCAGGACATGTTTTCTATCTTCCGTAAGTGCTGTAGAGACCGTCGTGGACGATCCTTCACGGACAAGACAAATGCGCTGCCGAGACAAGTATTGAAGAAGCTAATATGTCAGGACACTGACAGAGGGAACCGCACGCGATGTGTCCTTGTTGATGGACTATCTTCCTGCCTTCCTGTTTCCCCGTGGTGAACATGAAATCTCCGATCATCTAGTCCTTGGAGTGTCCTTGGGCGGACATGCGGCGTGGAGCTGTCTGCTTCATGAACCCCGTATGAGCGCCGGCGTGGTTATCATCGGATGCCCTGACTACGTAAATCTCATGGCAGATCGCGCGCGATTGTCAAAGCTGCCGTCCTGGACGAATAGCGACCCCCAAGGGTCTCAGATCCTTGGCTCCGAAGCCTTGCCAACGTCCCTTCTAGACACCATCTCCAAACTTGACCCAGCAAGCCTGTTCCTGAGTTACATCGATACCAAATCGAACCCTGGGCCTCTCCGGAGCAATCATCTGCCGGAGCCCACTGAAACTGAGAAGGAAGCCTTGCGACCAGCGCTTACACGCTGTTTGGCTGGAAAGAAGATCTTGAATCTTTCCGGAGGTGCTGATAAGCTGGTCCCCTATCACCGCGGGGAGGTGTTCCTGGCGTGGTTGAAGAAAGCTATTGCTCCAACAGGCTGGTTCGCCGATGGTGCTGTCACGCTTGAAGACATCATCGATGAAAACGCTGCCCACGAGGTGACCCCAAAGATGGTTGACGAGGCTGTTCGCTTCATCCGGGAGACGCTTTCTGCGAGCAAAGACTCGGCGACGAAATGCGGCTTCGTCAGAAATTCCAAAATATGATTTTTAAGGAAAGGCAGCCAGCTGATTCTTTAGCAAGTGACATCCGTATATAGAGCTTGAAATAATCGTCTTCTTTAAAAAAATAAATCTATGAGCTTGGAAGGCTCCCTACACCATAGGCAATGTCTTAACTCATCGTATGCGACGACAGCGATGTACAACTCCAAGAGCGTGTTCAACTACGTAAGGATAATGATCGATGAGACTTCCGATTTCCAAGTGATTCATGTTAGGCATTTGGTGAACTCGAACCAGTCCTGCGCGCCGAGTAAGAAAGTCGCAAAAAAACTCATTCGAATATCGAGGTTGGAGCGGGATCGGCAAGGTGTAAGGAAAATTGAACAGTAAAATCTTCGCAGGTGGTATTTTGTTTAGTAGAGTGAGATCGTAAGGGCGTCTGGAGGCCAGGCTATGCTCATCGCAAACAAGTACCCTTTATTTTGTAAATACACGGACCATTGTGTGCGATCCGCGGCTCCCATTTTCGAGTTCTTATTCCCTTTGCTTCAGAGAAAAGAATTGAACCCTCTATCACAAGCCCGACCGCAGAGCGGCACCTAACCCTATTTCTTCACCCTGCTCATTGCGCAATCATGATCCTTCACATTTAAGCAACCAACTCAATGACACCACCGGCCTCCTTGATCTTCTGCTCGGCGTCACGGCTGACGTATCTGGCGCGGACAACGAGGGGGATCTCGGGGAGACGGCCCTTGCCGAGAACCTTGGAGTAACCGAGGGAGAGGAGGTCGATGACGGGAGCGGTGTCGGTCTTCTGGCCGCTCAGGTAGGCTTCACGAGTCTCGGTGGGGACGAGAGACCACAGCTGTGCAAAAAGGACATCGAATCAGCCGCTGTTGCCCAATAACCAGTAATTACTCCCTTCCTCAATCCATCGCATCTCCCATCAACACATTTCACCGTTGTCCATTGCAGCAACTCCTTCGCTCGCACTCATATGCCTTCCGATTCCCCCTTGTTGTAGTCCCCACAAACGCATTGATTCAAACGTACCTTGTCGAGGTTGATTGTGGGCTTCCAGAACTGCTGGTTGGTCTTGTGGAAGTATCTCATACCAACCTTACCGAAGTAACCGGGATGGTACTTGTCGAGATTGGTCCGGTGGTGGTGCTGACCACCGGCCATACCACGACCACCGGGGTGCTTACGGTGCTTGCCAACGCGACCGTAACCGGCCGACACATGACCGCGGCTGGATTGAAGGAAAAGCCAAGTCAGTATATCGTTATCCAGAACATCTCAAGTAGTTCATCCAAAGCCGCAACTCGGTGCGTCAAGCTTATCGTATTTCAAGCCGACAAGCGCAAACATTGAATCACTCGAAACGGATGGCAGGGTGAAGTTCTCGACTCACGCTTTTCTTGTCTTCGAAAAACGGGTAGGCATCTTGTCGACGGTGCTGTGCTCGACAAGACCGGTCTGAGTGTTTGGCGATGGGGGGATGCGGTCGTATGTGCTGCTCGTTCAGATGTTGAATTCAAGGCTCGGGGGCGGCTAGAGTGTGCGCTAAGCCGTTCGCTTGCCCTAAGCTAGGGTCCAGCCCTTGTGAAATCTTGGCGGTCAGCTCTGTGCCAGTCTTATCACGTGACTTCTATCAAGCAACGGCGCATAGCACTAGTCCATGTGATTTGCCACTTTGGATGCGATGCTTTAGTTGCGGCTTACAAGAATTCTGATGATACCGAAATACAAACATAAGAGTTCATCATTTGATTTTCTACTTATCATAGTTCTTCTTGAATTCCAGTTAGTCCAACGAACCCCGAGCGGCAAAGAATTTGATGAGATTCTGCACAGTCGCTCCAGCTGGCCGTTGCGTAGGACTGCGCACCATGCTCTGTTTGATCCAAGCAGGCAATTTGCCTTGTATATTTGGCTTGTCATAGCGCCTATCAATCATCACGATGGCGGCATAATCATTGCGGTGTCTGATCGCTCGCCCGATGCATTGATTGACTGCTCGCATGCATGCGTTTTCGTAGAAATCTCGTCCCGCAGCTTTGGCAATCATTTGCCTATCAGTCTCCGATCCAGAGCTCCCACTGTAAGCTTTCTGCTCAACATATTGTAACTTAGCTTGCCATACTGCGCTGCGTATATTTGGAAATGGCAACCCGATGATCAACACTCCTCTGCCCAGTCGATCCGAGAAGTTGATACCTTCGGACAGCTTCCCTCCGATCACGGAGAGGAGTAAGGCTCCTGACCCAGAATCGATGGTCCTTGTGTATTCTTGCAATATATCGTCTGATTTTGTTGTCATATCCCGGGATTCGTACAGAATAGGCTTTTTACGTTCAATGAGACCCAGAATAGTCTGGTTTTTGTCAGCCCCGAGAGGCTTTTTCCAGATATGTAATATTCGGCTCAGATAATCGTAGCTCGGAAAGAAGGCGACAACGCCATCTGGGATAGCCTGGCACAAGGTAGCAACGGTTCGCCCAAGGTCAATAATCTAGCAATCGGTCAGAAAGCCCTAGAATAGATAGGATCATTGGCTTGGAATATGCGCCTTACCATCTTCTCTGAATCTCGAGACTCATATGTGAAATCAAAGGCGCAGCCCATAACACCTTGCGCAAGCGTGTGCGCAACAAGATTCTCCGGGGGAATGACATGGCCATAACTGAAAGTGTCCAGTCGGCTCGCTGGCACGTAAGGAAACAGGTGATTCATGTAATCACTCATCTTGCAAGCGAACCGATCAGCCTAGGCGAAGGAGACAGTTTTTCAACAACCTTTTACTCACAGGAGACATAGTTCCACCAGCCAAGATGACTGCTCTGGCGTCTTCCACAATCTCTCGGAAATGGTTCGTCGGATCCAGTAGCAGATACTTCAATTGAATATCATTCTGGTCCTTCATGTAGAATAATCGCCCTTCGGCGGATGGATTCATTAACGGCAAAAGAAAGCTTTGTACGTGGAACAGTACCGGCGTTGAAGGTTTCCCGTGGGACTGTCGATTCGCCGTGTCCTTAGAATACTCGACATATCCGTCAACCTTCCTTGCAAGTTTACTTTCCTGCAGGTAATGAGATAGCTTATAAGGATTGATTTGATCGACGCCTTTCCCGGCCATGAGATCCGAGGTTTTCACGGCACCATCCGGTGGCTGATTGCTTCCTTGGATGGACCGAAGGTGATCTGCAACTGAACTGACAAGCCTGATGACCTGAGCTATGTAGGTTCGATTTTTCCCTTTCAAGCGCGTTTTGAACTTACGCGCATAGGTTGTCAGCTGAAAAATGGCGGTCTGCAGCTGAGAGAGTGTGATCGTCACGGAATGTATATTCGATATAGCATCCATAAGGTTGTGGGCCTCATCAATGATAACAATATGATTTTTGATCGAGAGGCCAAGAGCCTCTCGAGCTGAGCGCTGAAGCAGTAAGGGATAAGGGAGGGTCACAATCTTCAGCGTATTCAGTAAGATTGTTTCAATGATGGATTATCTACTGCACAACGCACCTCGCTATGTTTAATCACCGAACGGGACGCATAGTAAGGACAGACACCTATGTGCTTGCCCAGCTTTCCCATGTCTTCTATGTCCTTGACCGTTGCTAAGGTATGATCGCGAAATTGAAGAACTTGCGGTTCATCGTCCTTCGACGGTAGATAGGGACATCTATGCTCAACAGCCATCCCAGGCTGCTGCAGATCCATGCAACGTTCATTGATTGCAGTCGCATTTTCCAACTTCATAACTCTAGGGTTGATGCAAAGATTTTTGCGCGAACCAAGAGAAAGATGTTTCACTCTTTCTTCAAGTGCCTCGCTATCGGTAAGCTTTTCGCTGAGCTCCTTTGGCAAGCTGGGCGGCATTTCCACACGCCGCAATTCACTTGCAAATTGAGCCAATTGGGAATGTGTTCGTGAACAATAGAATATTTTAGGCTCATCGTCTCCAACGGTCTCTTCTTCTTCGGTGGGAGCTGAGTACTGCTTCTTGAAGCGCTCCAATAATGCTAAAGTACTCATCGAAAGTTCGCTGCTATGACCCAAACTCTTAGAAGAGATATTTTGGTCTTCTGACTCACTGTCATAATCTTCGAGGACGAAGTGCTCATCATGCTCGACATCTCGATCCCCGGACAAGGTGTCATATTTCTGACACATGATCGATTAGGCTGCGATCAATTATGTTGATATCTGAGTTTCAAACATACCTGCCGCTTTCGAGGTCCCGATGAGTTCGCAAGAGCTAGTTTCTGCTTCTCCTCTTCATGCCTTATCTTTGCCAGACGTGTCTCTAACGTCCTTCTTTTTTCCGTGATGACACGGGCTGATTCGCGCCTCGCAAACTCCAGCATCCACTCGGGTTCATCATCGTCACCTGCAAGAATGCTGTCAGTTATCGATCGTGGAATGATTAAGTGGACATGCTGACAAGACGTGTTGTTGACTGTCTCTTGAAATGTGTTGCGCTTATGTTCTCTTAACCATGTCAGAGAACCGCATATCAGGCTCAAAGACTTTCCCTGAACGAAGCGGCATTAGTTATACAGTTAACAGATCACAAGGAGTGAGAGAAGGAGACGCCTCTCAGTCAGTTTCTTAGAGTCGGACGAGGAGAGAAGTGCAAGAGGGGTGGAAAGACGTAGTCAGAAAGTTTCTCGGATTATCGAGCTCTCGAAGTCATTATAGCTAGATAGAGATTCCATAAAATATTGGAAAATCCGTAATTCGTGTACAAAGGGGTAGAACCGCCAAGGTCAATCACTCACAGTGCCTGGTGTCCTTTGATCAGTAGATGGTCGAGACTATCATGGTCGAGACCTTATTTACCAGTAGGAGACTCGAACACAGCGACTTTGCCTTCTTCCAGACAGGTGTAGAGAGCACGCATGAACTGAAGCTGGATATCATATGGAGAGTACGGATGGTGGAAATTCCGTGACTGAAGTTCCTCCATGTTGAGCTTCCATGCACCGATATCAGAGTGACGATGGCTGGAGAGATTCCATCAATGAATATCACACTAATATCGTTTTCTTCAGGGCAACATATGAGCCGGCCCCCAAACCTGTCAGAAAAAGAGTTAGAATGGGCAGGAGTGTACTTATTCCTAAGTACAATCAATTGTTCTTGTGCAGCAAAGGCGGAAGAATCCCAGGGCAGAAGAGAAAAAGTGATCTTTCATTGATAGAGTAGTTGACCAATCAAGTTTTTGGGCCCATATGCTTTTTGGTAGGCAGTTTCTTTAAGTTTAAGGTACTTGGTAGGTACTACTTACAGTACAACCTAGAGCCTGCTAGGTAGGGTAGAAAAGTAGATGTAGACATTTAATATTGGGCCTCGATAAGTATACAAGGTACATAGGTAAGGCACTACTGTGTCTGTAGGCATTGTTCTACATAGTACCTAATACTAAGGTATGTAGCCCGGTAGGTGTCTACTACTCCGTACGTTACTGACGTACCCTGAGTACCTTGTCCACCCCTAATACCAGCTTCGTAAGCGTGTCGTTACCAAGCTAGGTACACACTCTGTAGTAGGTCTCTTTGCAAGGTCAGCTATACCACCCCCACTACTGCAAGTTTGTAACGCAAGTCTTTGATATTGTCCTAGCCACAGCATGGCGTTCCATTATTCCGTCATTGTTAGTTTTATTGATTAATGTTATTATTGTCATTATCTCTGTGGCAGTACCCAGGTCAGTAATTCTACCTTGTAGTAAGGCTAGGTAATCTCCGACTCCCAGAGGTGCTTGATATTTGAGACTTTATAACAAAGCCAGGTGACACTCTTGGACTCGGGGAATAGCCACGGAGTACCAAAAGAAGTGATATACACCACCGTGGAGTTGAGTCTATCATTCACTACAAGAACTTGACATTAGTCAACCTGGATACTATAGTACTCCGTAAGTAATACTACTGCTATGGATTATTCTCGAGTAATAATGTCGTAGCCTAAATACCAAGAAGAATACGGAGTACATCCTTTATGATTACTCTGAACTAGTTCCTCATATCCATCTAGTAGTAGTCATTAATTGAACTACCATCTCTGACACTCAAAATTCCCTATCAACTATCTACTATCTAGGTACCCTCCTTTGTGTCAATTCTAATTATCATTCGTAGTTTTATTTTTATTGTTCCCTTTTCTTTACCCTTGTGTCCTCCGTCTCTCCCCCCCCCCCACGTCTCATTGCAAGGCGAACTCCCCCGATCTTATGGTATGTGTTGATTTCTGACGTATCATACATGGGCTTCTTTGACTCTTTGCGTGATGTTGCTTGAATCTTGATCCCCCTCCTCCACCTTAGTCCATACATCTAGCTAAGGCTGATTTCTCCCGCAAAAACCCACCTTACTTTCCTCTGATGTTCTATTTTTAATTCCTGGACTTCGAAGCGTGGAAAAAAGCAGAGCGCCTGAGGATCAGCCTTCCTTGACAACGTACCTTTTCTGGTAAGGTTGGAAAAAGCAAACAAAAAAAGAAAAAAAAAGAAAGAAAGAGAAAGGAGAGAAATAAAGGGACAAGCAACGAGGACTAGAGGGGCGAAAGAGCTGTTTTATCTCCGATCATGAATCGACCTCCACAAGGCCGTGGTCAGCCACGGCTTGGTGCTACTTGGTATCCAGGGGGTCAGGATGACTTTTACATGCCAGAAGTCATATCACCCTCGCCCCAAAGGTTCGATCGCATATTGCATGTTTGAAAAACTCCTGCCATTACAGCAGCACCCCCACCTATGAACTCTCCCCACACAGTCCTACCACAACAATACCTGGTGGCCGCGTTGCTGATTTGACCCAATTCCTTTCCTTCTAGGGTAATGCCCGAAGTCCCCGAGAATATGCAGGACAACCTTGCCCACCTCGAGCATCAAGCGCGCGGTCCTCATCGCGGCCAGCATGCGCCAGTTCAGTATGATCGTAACCGGTTTCCCGAACGAACCTCTTCCGTCGCGGTTGCGCAAGGTCCACCTCTTTCTGCCGGCTATGATGTCGCCCACCATGAGCAAGCTGCAGTTTACGACATCAGCGACGGCCCAAACCTCTCTCCTTTCCCGGTCTTGAGAAACCCCCCGCCAAATGTACCCCCTACGGATGAGCAGCGCGAAGCCAGCTTGGAGAGAGCCAGGGTGGCGGTGCTCTCATCCAATGACCCTGAGATGCAACTGGCCTGGGCACAGGATGCTCTCGCCTACGTTGAAGTGGCGGTGCAGAATGAAGCTCGGCTCTCCCTGATCCAACCTCCGCGGCCACAGACTCCTCCGGTCGAGCGGCAATTGAAGGTCGATGCGATGAACATAGTGAATTTCCTGGCAGACCAACATCATCCCAAAGCGGATTTCATCAGGGGTATGTGGTTGGAATTTGGTAAGTTTGGGTACCGCGTGGACAAGAAAGCAGCGTTCCACGCATACTCTCGAGCTGCGGCGGGAGGGTACGCGCGGGCCGAGTATCGCATCGGAATGCAGTTTGAGAGTTCTGGAGAACCGGAAAAGGCCATCAGGCATTACGAGAAAGGAGTTGCTCTTGCCGACTCTGCTTCCTATTATGTATGTCGATCACATTCTGTTTTGTAGAACAGGCTGTTCGCTAACGCTCCGTCCGAATAGCGGTTGGGCATGATGATTCTTCTGGGCCAGCACGGCCAGCGGCAAGATTACCAGACGGGCTTGGATTATATCAGCCTTGCTGCACAGTCCTGCGATGAGAACGCTCCTCAAGGTGCCTATGTATGTGATGATCACCCTCATTATCCCTGAATAGCAGGATCTAACCAGACGCTTGATAGGTTTACGGCATGCTGTTGGCACGAGAGCTCCCGCAAGTTAACGTCCCAGAAACTTATCTGCCGTTAGACCTCAACGCTGCCCGTGTCAACATCGAAAAAGCTGCCTATCATGGATTTGCCAAGGCTCAAGTCAAGATAGGTGCTGCTTATGAACTTGGTCAACTCGATTGCGACTTCAATCCGGCTCTATCTCTGCATTACAATGCTCTGGCTGCGCGCCAAGGAGAGCCGGAGGCGGAAATGGCGATCAGCAAATGGTTCCTCTGTGGACACGAGGGTGTTTTCGAGAAAAACGACAAATTGGCGTTCACATTTGCTCACCGTGCTGCTCTCAGCGGATTTCCTACGGCGGAGTTTGCTTTAGGCTACTTTTACGAGGTGGGAATCTACGTGGATGTCGACCTCAAGGAGGCCAGAAGCTGGTATGCCAAAGCCGCAGCCAGCGGGAACAAGGACGCCACAAGCCGGATTGACAGCATCTCGCGCTCAAAGACGCTGTCAAGGAAAGACCACGAGAATGTGGCTATTGCTCGCATCAAGTCTCGGTACGGGTCTCACCAGCGCGGAAACTCCCTAGAGCCCATGCAGGAGACACTTGAGATGCCCGATCCCTCCCGGATGAGCCTCGCAGATAATGGACCATCTGGTGCCCCGTATCCCGACAGGGTAGGATCGCGCTCCCGACCAGCCTATCCGCAAGGATATCAGGCAGCAGACCCGCGCCCAAGCTCGGCATTCGGTATCAACCCCAACATTCGCACAAATGCACCAAATTACAACCGGGCTGCGTCCTACGGTCCAGGTCCGGCGAACTTCCGTAACCCTGGTCCTGGAGCGCCATCTACGGTTGGACCGACAAGCCCTGTCAACGCGCACAGTCCTTCGACAACACCAAAGCTTGATATTGGTTACTCGGCGCCGATGGATCCGTCCATTCCCGATCCTCGCAGGCGCCCACAGCGGCATGATGGCATGCCTCCAGACCGGAAGCCTATCCGCACTCCAGTATCCCCTCACTCCCAGGGCAGCTCGGCAGGATCTCCTAGGCCCATGGGCTCGCCTCCCGCTGCATCATTTCCTCAATCTTCGAGAACATCGACTCCCAAGCCATCCGGACCTCCTGCGGGCTCAGCATCTCAAAAGCCTACGGCGCAGGCTCCGACAAAACCCTCGCCAGGAGGCCTACCCGGCAAGGGCCCCAAGACTTTCGAAGAAATGGGTGTTCCAACTGTGCAAAAAGACAGTGATTGCGTATGTCATTCTGCTTTTTTTTTTTGCATTTAGTGGGTCGAGTTACAAAGCTAACAACTATCCTAGATTATCATGTGATACCCAACAAATCATTCTACATTGTCAAACCTCTGTCTCTCTGGTGTCTTTCTTGGCGGATTTTGGTCTTCTGGTTTGCCAACATTATCCCATTCGAAGCAAAAGAGGCGGCTTGTAGATCAGTGGACGATTTTCTCCGGTCTTTGTGTTTCAAGCCCTCTTCTGGATCTCTTAATCAATGATTCTTCGATGTCTTTGAAATAGCTTTCGTTTCCCCCATTGAGGGTTGAAATCAAGTCATCCTGTTTCCTTTCCTATATGTGCATGACCATTTATTTGTCTGGATAGAAGGTTGGTGTTTTGATGATGTTAGTATCGTTCAGCGTTCTGTTTTCTCTCTTTTTTTTTCTTTTTTTCTTTTCTCATTTATGAGTTGTTTTCTTCTATTCCTTGGCCTTGAGACGAGGTATACTATATATTCTATGTATGAACCGGAGTTTGTTTTATACCCAGACGTCGATGGATGGTGCTATTCCACGTGATGCTGATTCTGGAGGAGGACTGGATAAGGAATTTCTATCCTTTTCATTGTTGTATCTCTATTGTAGCTAGCAACTGCATTTGAATTGACTCTTCCCCCTTTCTTGATTCATCCATCTACGCTTTCCATTTGCATACCCTCTTCATCTGGTGAACATGACGCAGAAGAAAGCAAAACAAGCCGATGTGTCGGATGATGGTGAGTGAGCTATTGACCTCTCCAAACGCAAACCCTGCGGGATATCTGATTATGCCTAGCTGTCAATGATGAAACCACCTTGATCCTCGACTACCTTCGTGAGTGCCCTCCAAAAGATGTCTTTCGACGACCGTGTTGAAAAACACAACCATAAATGAAGGGTTCACTAGCCTATTTCTGGCCACTAACACCATCCTTCAGGGAAGCAGAAGTATGTCCTCACCGCAAGTGTTTGACAGTTCTTTTCCTTTATAAGAGCAGAAAGCTGTGTGGAATAGTTGTCTAAAACCTGGGATAGTCGTCCATATTCTGTTGGTTCCCCCTGACGAAACCACTGGCGGATACTTCTGACCATTTCCTTCTTAGGCCATTGACATATCCACCAATTTGCATAACAAAGTCTCAAAAAGTGAGCCATGCCTCACATTCGTAATCTTTCGTCTGGATCATCTCACTGACATCGGCTTTGGTCTTGAAGCGCAAACAGCCAAGGTCTTACGCGAGCTTCACCGGAAAAAAGAGATAGAAGCACGGATTTTGGGTAATAAAAAGTCACCATGCGCGATCAGAAGTCCTCAGGCTAACACCGACTCCTGGAATAGGAAAACAGACAGTCTATCATGCTCTTCAAGAGGCGTCTGATGAAGCTTCAAAGGAGGCAGCAGCAGCTATTGATGAGAAGATCCAGCAGCTACAGAACCAGCTGGTCAGCCTGAAAACCAGCGAAAAGGAAGCGCGCATAGAGCTTGCAGCCCTTTCCGCGAAGCCTCTGCTCTCCGATCTTCGACACAGCGTCGACCAACTAGTGCAAGAGACTCAGATTATCCTTGGCCGCCTCGAAAAGATTGAGCGAAAGGATTCTGTCGATGTGTCCCCTGAGGAGAAAGCAGAGTTAGCAAAGGAATGGAAGCGCTGGAACCAGATAGCAACTGTCCGTAAGGGGATATTTCGGGACCTGTGGAGTAAGTGCTCAGAGGTCATCCCAGATAACATGAATCGCGAAGAACTTTGGGTAAGGAAATCGATCTTTGATGGATGACTGCAGTATGCGTAATGTTATCAGGACAGACCCTGCTGACCCTATTGAGCAGGAGTCCCTGGGCCTTGAAGGATCTCCGACCAACTGAGGGATATGCTATACTCCTCGGTAGACACACACTGACTGAGGTAACAACATCGATGGTTATAACCCCGACCATTCACCGTTGTACAGACCAGGTTGCTAGGGGTTGTTGATAACCCCATTTTTGATTGTATGTGGTACGTATACCATTTATCGCCATATCCAATATATACAATCGGACTTTGTTATTGGGGAAGAATTGGTACACAAAGCAGGATATTTATTCACTCGCTAGCTTCGTCTTCCGTCATGGAGCGCGGTGGTGATTCTTTAAATATCCCCGATGCTGATGAACAGCAGGACTCGAGCTCTTGATGCCGAATCACCGGAGAGTGTGGACTGTGGAGATGAGCCAAACAGAATGCGACTGCTCTAAGACACAAACGAACAGATAGCGGGGAAGAAATATGCAGGATGCACGAGGTGAAGTCAGGAGAAAGTATGACGCCAGATGGAGACGATCATCCGTTGATATATTGTGGAATCGACAATGTCATGTGCAGGACGGGGGAGCTATCGATACGATCTATATATGGTGTAGCTGGGAGAGTGAACAATCCAACTTCGACGTCTGGTCAGAAGGCAATAATCCGCAATTCTTCCTTGAGTCATTTGATGTGCAAAAAGCAACTGGGGCTGATCTCCGATCGGACATATCTAGATGGCGTTATCCGTGAGTGATCAAGGTTGATTATTGATTCACCATTAGACCGAATCATCTGCTCACTGGTCACAAGAGTCGAGTGAAATTAATCAAATCAGACCATTGACAGGGAACATCTGTCCTGAATAACCCAGCCTGTCCCTCAAGAGATACTCTACCCTACCTTTCTTTACCATCCACGTCCTTCCAACAATCTAGTACCAAGCACAGTACGCCTATCTCGATGCTTCTCACCGCCAACCCCACTTGTGCACATCGATAAACCCCTCCGGATTTTCTGTCGGACTTTCCAACGGTTCTTCATTATTCTTTCTGCATCATCCGCCAGCCGATGCAGCTGTCGGCCCCCTCGAGATCTCTTTCCGCCTTGTCAGCCTCCTTCTTCCCCATACTTATCTCGTGCTCTCTCCTCCTCTATCGCCTTCCTTCCCCGTGAGAGATGAAAAGTCGCGCTCCTCTTCCTGTTCCCTCAGGAACCCCGTCGCTGCAGAACGGCCATTCCCGCAGTCAGTCCGGCCTCGAAATGGCTGCCCGGAGTCCTCCCAATCAGAGCAGTGAGACAAAACCCCATATCCCCCCCCCACTTCACAATCACCTCTGCAAGATGACGGCTCGAGGGACCTTTCTTCTTTGCTCTTGGGCGTCTCTGCTACTGCGCTTTTGCAGATCGAACAAAATGGGCTGATTCTCGACTCGCGCCTTATCTAGATACGAAGCATGTGCCTTGCAAATTCTTTCGCCAGGGAGCTTGCCAGGCCGGGCCTGCCTGTCCTTTTTTACACTCCACGGATGCTGCCATTGATTATGCGCCCTGCAAATATTTTACCAAGGTACGATATGTACCCGGATGTGGTCACCAATCTCGATCCTCCCCATGCTCCTCCCCAGATGCTTACTGGAGGGGGTGTTGGATTTGTTCTCCTAACACAGCATCAGACTGACATATATTTCCTTTCATAGGGTAATTGCAAGTTCGGAGCAAAATGTGCGCTGGCGCATGTCCTGCCTGATGGTCGTCGAGTGAATCGTCCTACCCCGGGCATGGGAATGGGCGGAGGCCATCTCAATCTGGGCGGACGCGTTAACCCTCAGGCATATGTTAACCAGGATTCTGCCTTGACGAACTCGGTGCTATCTCAACAACGGATGAACAGTCACGATCCTCGCTATGTTTCGCAGTTACCTCCCCAGGAGGAGTTCACTGCGCTTCATGCCCAGCCGGCCCCGCCGCCGTACGATGCTATCCCAACATTTGATACTGGGTTGGCCTCAGATGCCGGTTCGAAGTATGGATCGCCTGTGGACGATATCCGATTCCCCCTGTCCCCTAATCACCGCCACTTGACGGCTCTTGACGCACCGCTTCCTGCATCGTTCGATAGTCAGGGGATCTCACACGCCGCTCGCTACGGACCGGTCGCCGCGTCAATGCCATCCAAGTTTGGGCTCGAATTGTCATCCCCCCCAGCCCAGAGATTGGGTGGTCCCTCCGATGTCCTTCGGAACCTTCGTGACACAGCGTACGGATCCGATTTCAGGAAGCCCTCGTCCTTCATAGGTTCCTCTCCGCCAGGCATCCCCGAAGATGGTCCAGGGCCAAGATTTCTGCATTCCTCGAGGCCAGTCAAGCCGCGCATGCTGTCGGCGAGTGTTCCTCGGTCAACGGCTCTCGATGATTGGGATGACAGTAACTTCCCGATGGAGGAGGATTATCTGCCAATGAACCTGCATGATGACGTTCTTACTCCCCAGGAGAAACTTCGGCGACTTTCGCGTACCGATCATGAACTCAGTTCCAGCCATCGCGATTTGAGTGGCCTTGGAATGACTAGCACCAGTTTCTCGAAGATTGGCTCCCCACTCGCGTCTAGTCCATCGCGGTTTGGCGCTCTGTTTGCCAAGCAACGGCAGCAGAAGAAGGAAGAGGACTTTCATGGTACATCATTCTCGCATATCGGGTCCCCTCTGCGCGAGTCCTCCTTGAGTCTAGGGACCAGCCCCAGCCTGGGTCCCATCGGCAGCCGGCAGATCTCTGGCGATGTGTCTCCATACATCTCCGGCTCTGGCAGGCAGTCCTCGACATCGATGATTTCTCAGCAGCTTAGCAGCATGTCGCTGCACCCTGCTCCTACCCGTCAGTCTTCCGTAATGAGCCACAGCAACCGCCTGGACCGTACCATCTCTTCGCCAGTCAGCACAAGCAGGATCGATGAGGAGCAGAGTGACTTGGTCTTCTCAATGGAGGAAGAGGACAGCAACAAACGCAACAGTGCTTCCTGGAGCCCTAACAAAGTGGAATCCAACGACGGGGCATCGACACCCACGAGCAACTCCGGATTCCAGCCATAGAGTTGTTGGAAACATTTTCTTGGACAAACCCCTTTGCATATGCATGCATGACAACATTAGAGCGCGGAGTTCAAAAGCGAAAAGAACTATGGGATATTGAAAAAGCAAAAAAGTTGCCACCAGTCTATATTTCAATTCATACATAAATACACCAAAAACGACAATAACAGCTTTCTGGATGCTTCTTGGACTTGATTCTTTTGACCTTTCTCTCCCCTTTCCTTCTTCCTCCCTCTTCCCCCCCTCTATCCTATCCCGATGACGTTTGCATAGAAAGGTCGAAAGTATCCGGATTTTCCCACAACTGGTTCTTTTCTCTCCCCTGCATTTCCTCCCATCTGGTCACTCAGTCATGGATCAATCCTAATTGAGTTGAGCCTCTTGGTCCTGTTGACGACGGTCTTTACATTTTAAAATCTTCTCTCTTCTTTCTTTCTCTCGTTATTTCCGCCCCTTGTCCTCTATATGAGATGGGTCCTTATCCCGCTTCCATGGGGAGAGGATGTGTGGTACAAGGGCGACTTCATCGATCAACCACCTCTTTCCAGCGAATTCCCGTGTATAATGTTTCTCCTGCCTCACCTCCTTTTCATCTTCTTGTTCTCCCGCCAGTTCCTTTTCTTGGATCTCACATTTTCACGAATCAATGATCTATCTTCTTAATCTCCAACACCTGAGCAACTCGTTGATATGGGCATAGGGCATTGATCGCGCGAGGCTTCCTTGTCGGCCTGCTGCCATCATAAGATGCGCTAGTAGATTAGACACTCGAGAAGTCTGGATAATCGAACCGCTTCTTATGTCTACGGTAGCTAATCTCTAAGAAGTGATAATATATGTACACATGAGAGCGAATGATACTTCCAGTCATAAAGCACATGGAAAGAGCCTTCCTCCTTTTTCATACAAACAGGTGGATCTCGTGTAGTGAATTTATCTAACTTCTTTTATTTTTCAAGATTGATTACTCAAATGCTCATGGGTAGTTTACATTCACAAACAGCATAATGAAGCTTGCATTTCCCGTGCCAGACTCCCCCTGAATGCGCCACTGTCCCCCCAAGCCAACAACTTTGTTTCATAAAGCAAAAGAAAAAAAAAAGGCATTATAATGACGCTGAAACCTAGGAAGAGTATGATGCAGCCACCCTTGTGTTTGTTGTGTTCGGCATCGGCACTATATCCTGGGGTCAATATCATCCATATACATGGCATGACCCTTAAGGCTGACAGTTGTGGCTTGGTCGGAATGGGCCTGAATCTGCGCCGTTCTCTCATGCAAGAGGTGATCAGCAGCGATCCGCTGAGCTTGGGCCTCAGCATCAGCGTGCTTCGCTTTCTCCGCTTGGTCAAGATACAGAAGGTCGTAGATCTTATCTGTACCAATCATAACCTGGCTCGCCATAGTCTCAATAGCCTTGACAGTCAAGGTTCCCACGCGGACTGCAAGATTTGTTTCTGCATCTGCCCGCTGGCGCTTGACACGTTCTTCTTGCTGGGTCTTCTCAGCAATTTCTTTCCGTTTCCGCTGCTCGACAAGTCTCCGGCGCTCCTCTTTTGCGGCCAGGTATTTGAGGGAATGGCCAAGCTTCTGAGGGAGGGATGGCACGATGTCAAGTGGTGGAGTAGAGAAGAAAAGCACATGCCCCGAGTTGTTACAGTGGAACTGATCACGTATATCCTCCGGTATGGCCGCGTTGGCAGCATCGCTCAGGTGAAAGACCTCAATCGGGCGGGGAGCATTAGGATTGTACATTGCTGCTTGGGGTACATGCCCGCGACCTGCCTGATACGGCGTATATGGCGAGGGCTGGACTGCCGCATAGGGGTGGGCCACAGCCGAAGGCTGGTAAGCGGTGGCATGGGGGGTTTGTGGGACATAGGTACTAGGGCGTCGCTGTAGCGCTGGCTGATAAACCTGCGCCGGTGGGACTTGAGGCTGCTGGTAAGTTATCGGAGCCACGGGAGCTGGAGAGTTCTGAAGGGGAGGAATTGGCGCTGCCGGTGAACGTGCAGGGCCAACGCCCGCCCCCGGTAAGGGGATAGCACCGGGGCTATCTACGCTGGGTCGCGTAGGCGGTTGGCTGATTGACTGCTGGCGAGGAGGAACGGTAGGCAATACTGGTTGAGGCAGTGACGGAGGCGGAGAAGGTGTTGGTTCAGGTGGTGGAGATTCCTGTCCCATCTTCAGTTAGTTTGGACCAGCCCAGACAAAAAATCAGTGGACGAGCAACTCACGTTCTCATCGCGCGGACGACGATGTACCGCACCAACGATGGGCGGCGCATTGTCAGCTCCCCATGTTGGCTTCGGCAGATCGTCGGTCTCCTTTGCAACACTCTTCAACAAGTGTTTTATGGGGCTAGGAATTTTCTTGATCCTTCGAGGAACGTCGAAAAGATCCATTTCATAATCCTTTTCTCTCACCTCGTCAGGCAGACAACTCGCCCAGGTCTTGATCTTGTTTAGTTTATGCTTCTCCTCATTATAGCGAGCCTCGCAGACGTAGACCTCCTTATCAGGGGAAAGGCCTCTGGGACGTCCGCGGTTGTAGCGAGTGAAGAACATCACGAAGCAACGGTCCACGACCTCCTCAATCCGGTGGTCACGGTACTGGCCTGTCTTGACCACCTCATTAGGGTAGAAATGCTTCTCGAAATGATGGACCGTCTGCTCCGGGCGGTAATACCAGCACGCATTGACCCATTTCTCGCCCTCCGAATCCTGCCATGTTCGATAAATCTGTGCTACGATAGGCTTGGTCACATCGTTAGGGTTCTGAATGTGGACCCAGTCACCAACTTTCCAGAGCTCCCCTTTGTAGAGAATGCCATCGGGTAAGGGAAGTCGCCCATCTTCCATGAGATATTCAGTGTCAGGCTTTCTCTTCTCGATCTCAGCAAGTCTCCTGGCCTCGCCCTGCAAGTCGACCGCATCTTTGTAAATCTGACTGTCCGGCTGATTGTAAGCTTTGGCATTGTTGAACATGAGATCCATATCCCTCATGAAATGGTCAACCGAGTGATACTTCTTGCGCTTGGATTTTCGCTTAATGATGTCGATGGCAATTGGATCCTTGATCTCCACATAATAATCCGGATACATAGCTTTGTCAGGCAACCGTTCGAAATGTCGCACTTTGAGCATCCCACTGGGTCCTTTCAGCTTACGGATCCCCTTTAGAACAGCTTTAATTCTGGCCTCCATTGGTGTATCAACGCGGGGTGGCCGACCGCGCTTCTTCCTGATTTCTGGGTCAGCAGACTTGTGACCGTCTTCTTTCGCAGCATCTCGTTTCCACCCAGGACGGGGGCCTCGCTTCTTCTTGCGTCGGCCATCATCATCAGAGTCATCATCGTCCTCATCGTCATCGTCTTCCTCATCTTCTTCTTCCTCTTCCTCCGGAAGGGGATCTGCCTCGGGGATCTCCCCTAAGTCCGGGAGCTCAGCTTGTTCCGAAGTGATGACTCCTTGTTTCACGAGCTTGTCGAACTCTGCGATGAAAACGTCCTGTGCTCGAGAACATGGGTCAGCGTATGGTGCAGAGAAGCGGCATGATCTAAGCTGGGACATCATCAACCTTAATAACAAGCGCATCCTCATATGCTTGAGAGTTTGGCCGGTTGTAGGTTTGCGCATTGTGGGGGATCTGCGGGAAGAGGACAGAATGTCAGTGGCTAGCTTTCATCACTTCAAGCCGGAATGACCTGGAAATCACAAAGGCACGGGTAGGACCATAATTACCAAAGCGCAGTCTCGCACAAATTCGGCGAAGTTTTTATACTCCCTTTTGTTGATCTTCTGTTTCAAAATGCTGAGAGCCATGGGCTCTTTGATGATCTCATAATAGTCGGGCACATTGCGCTTGTTGACGCTTCTCTGAAATAATCGGGACGGATCATGGCCACTAGAATTTGGGAGAAAGGTAGTGGCAGGGTTAGCTTTCACTTTATTCCGACGTTTTAGTTGTCGCCTTGTTGTGCGCAGGACTGCAGGCAACGGCCAAAAGAGACACAGGACCATGAAACTTACTCTTCTTCTCTGAATTCATAGATAGCCAAGACAACATCCATCATCAACCTCCATTGTTCATCAGTGACACCACCCTGAACAGGGCCCTCGTCAGCTTTGCCATCCTCCTCGATCGATTTGACCGGCTCCTCAGGAACGGGTTGGGTTTGCGACGGCTCCGTCGCTTGCTCCATACTGTGGACCTCCCCGACAGCTGAATTCAAGAACAGCGCGCAGAAAGCCAGACCAAGACGCTGAGAAGGGTCAATAAAACCTTCATGGGAATGCAGACCGTTCAATATGAGAGGTGCGCAAAGAAAAAGACCAAATGAGAAGGAAGACGTTCGTGTAGCTACTCTGCTGACTCAGCTGGTATCTCGTAACTTACAAGAAGAATGGAAATGTATATTACGGTACGCTGGTGTTTCCCGTTATCGAGCTATCTCCGCTTACCTAAGTACAAAGGTAACGTAACCATATCGCCATGTACTGCTTAATACCTTATCAACTGTAACGTTACATACCTTTCTCGGTCTCCCACTCCAAGAACCTCCAAAGGTACCTTGTATAGGTAAATTCGGTATCTAGCTATGTTGACGGATAACCTTTGTTGAAAGTCATAACACTTGACTGTGCAAAATCCTTGAGGCCAAAAGGAGTCTTAAGATGTGCCCATCTCCAGGAGAAGCAACGGTTCAACTGGCAATCACAGCGTTGAATTGATCATGAACGGCATCCATCCATAACCCAATGCGGGGGAGCTCAATCTTCCGACTCACTCTCTTTTGAGTTTTTCTTTCTCGAAGCAATCATTCTAATCGCTTGCTTTGACTTGATATAGGGACCCAGCTCCCTGATGATGGTACTTGGAATCATCGGGTTTGGTTCAAGGTCTTCTCTTGTGACACGCTCAAAGATTCCTCTCGCTGATCATAAGAATGTACCTAGGTACTGATTGTATATCGATATCTTCTTAGCTCGCAGGATGATGTGCCGCCGTCAGCCCCACATCCAGCTACTCCTCCTCATCGTCATTAGTTCGTCCCGTTCAGGACACCTGAGTGCTTGCGGCCTCATTTATACATGTTATTACCTCCTTTTAGCTATCTATAACTACCATCCATCACGAACACAAATTTCACGATCGCTTTTTCTTCCTTGATCATATCTAGTGGATGATGCGGATTCGCATTCGTGGACCTACTGGCCAGTCCACCGTCACGCTTGATGACACGGCAACAATCAACGACCTCCGGGTCAAGATTGTTGAGAAGACCGGCTTGACAGCATACGACGTGAAATATGGATATCCTGGTCTCAAGTCATTAGACTTGGATGCGTTACAATCTGATGAGAAGATCAAAGACATAAGCGTTAATCTCAACGGGGAGCAGCTGCTTATCACCAGAAAGGAAGACTCAGCGCCGCCACCGCCCACACAAGCACCGAACGAAGAGGTCCCTCAGAAGCTATCTCTGTCGCGCAAGTCGCATGAGGGTATATCGGATGATCCTCCAGAGATTCCTTCCACGGAACATTCAGGGACCTTCGTATTACGCATCATGCCTGATGACAATTCCTGCCTTTTTCGTGCGGTGGGAAGCGCCATCATGGGAGGTATGGACACCATGAACGAGCTCCGGTCCATCGTCGCCCAGACAATCCAGGCAAATCCGGATATTTATTCGGAAGCCGTTCTTGAGAAGAAGCCCGACGACTACTGCCGCTGGATTCAAAATGAGGACTCATGGGGAGGGGCTATCGAACTCAGCATCCTGAGTAAACATTTTGATATTGAGATCTGCTCGATCGATGTGCAGACATTGCGGGTGGATAGATTCAACGAGGGCCCGGGTACCCGGTGCATCCTGGTGTATTCAGGAATTCACTATGACACCATTGCCCTATCGCCCTCTGACCCGCCATATACACATGCTTATGCCCCTCCGGAGTTTGATACCAAGGTTTTCGATGCGGCGGATCCCCTGGTTCTAGAAAAGTCGCGAGCTCTTTGCCAAGTTCTGCAAAACAAGCATTATTACACAGATACTGCAGGCTTTCGGATCCGCTGCAATACCTGTGGCGGCATTTTCGTCGGCGAGAAGGGCGCCACGCAGCACGCAACACAAACAGGACATTACGATTTTGGCGAAGCTGGCTAATCAGCCGTAGCATCTTTCGTCCGAATTTATCCTCTCTTGAACCACATCGACGACATTTCATGCTATCTAGACAACAGCGTAGTAAACGAATCTTCCCTCTGATTATATTACACATTGAGTATATCATGGCACACATGGCGCGTGATTTGGAAACTTAGCTTTTCAACGAGCAGGAGGATTGACTTGCATCTTCGTAGTGCATTTGCAGACGTTATATTGACACGAAATGGAACACTCGATCGTAACGAGATATCATAATCATACATGACTTCACACATCCTCTATACCATTGCTACTTCGTCTGCCTCGTCATCTTCCTTGTCACCTTCATCATCCTCCCCAGTGTCTCCGCTATCTTCGGGATGCCCTCCCCACTCCACATCGTGCTCAATAGGGTTGGTGAAGAACTCATGAGTCAAAGCCTCTCTGGCACTCAATCGTCGGTATGGATCTAGCTCCATGAGGCCGGCCAGAAGACGAGTGGCCTGTCTCTCACTCTCCGTTAGCTCCTCCACGCAGCTCGCCCACTTCACTAGTTTCTCCCAGCCATAACCCTTTTCGCCTATCGTAGGGATGTTCGTCTCGAAGATTTGTCCATGCATAGCCGCTGCGGTCTTCATACGGCGAGTGCCAAAGATACTCGCCATTTCTATCATCGCGTCGACGTCATCGGCAGAGTTGAAGAATGGGAACCGGCGTCCAAGCAAGGTAAGAAGAATGACGCCTGCTGACCACATATCTATTTTCGTTGTTTGGGATGTGCATTTGAAGAGAACCTCCGGGGCTCGAAATCCGCGAGTTCCCGCTCGGTTGGCACGTCGCGCTGGCCGCGAGTCGTTTTTGGGATAGCCGTTAGACAACGTAGTTGTGGAGCAATGCGTGTAGTAATAGCTTTGCAGAAATCTACTACGTCGTACAAAGGTAGGGTTGGCGCAAAGACAGGTGCCAGTATAATCGGAACCCTCACGCTGGAAAGACGGATTAGAATTGCCCAACGACAAGATAATTTGAATCGAAGACTTACTTCCGCGAGACCAAAGTCGACCAGAACCCCTTCGCGAAGCTCGGGATTATATAGGAAGTTACTGTTGAGACGCTTAGAACATTGAAAGCTTGAAATCGAACCTTGCAGTGGCTGACTCACGTTGGTTTGATGTCTCGATGGAGGATATCGTGCTTGTGGACAGAGTTCAGAGCAGTGAAAAGCGATCTGAAATAGTGTCGCATATCGGCGACCATGAATGTACGGTATTGAATGCGAAAATCGGTATGGGGGAAGAAGGGCAGAACTGCCACGACCTGATCCTGATGTCGAAACGCAGTGATCAACGGACATACTGAGCGGCACCCCCGGAGGTCGTGGAGCAGCTCCAGTTCGTTCTGTATCCTCAGCGGACTGCTGGTTACATAGATCTTCTTCAGCGCAACATATCGTGGTTTCCTTCGTTTGCTACCTTCGCTTTCCACTCGTCGTCTTTTTGCTGGCGGGCTCGACCATCTGTCGCTCTGTTTGTCTTGAAATGTGTCCCAATCGTTGATGAAATCGTCATATTGAAGGTCTTCCGCCTTGTAAACCGTGGAGAAAGTACCTGTAGCGATTCGATTGCGACCGTTAATTACGTACACTTCAAAGGGAAGGCCACAACACTGCACAAGAGGAAATAGTGCAGAATCTCAAGACAGTCGAAACCTACCTTCTCCAATTCTATTCACCAAACGAAATCGATCGGAAATTCCTGGGAACGTATCCTCAAGTCTCTTCATATCTTCTCTGACTGAATCCTCGACGTCCTCTTCCTCGTCCTCATCCTCATAATCGCTCTCTCCTCGCACTGACGGATCGCTGTCCGTGGTAGGGCCATCCTCCAACTCTGTTCCAGCCCGCTGTGCGCGATATTGTTCCATTGCTCCGGATCTTTGCAGTGTGAAAGCCGCGGTTGATGTTGGATGCACCGTAGACATAGTGGCGAATGTTGGCAAGACAAGTTCCAACTCAAATGGCCCCAGACTCAGAACCGGGTCTCTCAAATTTGCATGTAGACGCGTAATTGGTTGATACGGGGGTCGAGGAAAAGTGGCAGCAATGAGAGATGAGAATGCTCGAGGGATTATACACGAGATGCGCGCATACAATATCCTTCAGATGTGTGAATTTGCGGTGGGCGACGCTGGTAATTCTGCATAGATGAGGTGGTTGATTCATTGAGATGATAGTAATCTAGAGAAGCATGCAAAATGTCCTGATTCGGAATGGTGATGTTTGTTTATCTTGATTGCACCAGTAGTAAAGAATACACACGTATCACATTAATCACATGGAGGACTGCAATACAATGGAATATGCATATGGTATTTAATTATTGGGATTTATCATTTTGTTTTTGTTTTCTTTCTTTTTTTTTACATGTTGATCAACCATGGGCAGCATATGATTTCCTAGCCACTCTGTAATATACAGTCAGTAGGTACCTACCTACCTTCCGTTACTTACTAGGTACGTACTTTACGTATGTACTGCGTATAGGTAGGGTTTCGGTAACAATACACGACTCACCTACACCGCCGTGGCAAAATCACTCAAAGAGGAAAAATACAAACAAATGGCTACTTCCGCCAAACAATCATCATTTCTTCCCCTCCGTTTATCTATCAACCTCTTCCACTCTTCTGGACTCATAGGAGCGCATCCACCCCCCACCACCACCGAGCGAAGCATTACCCCGTCGCTAAGCATTCTTGAAGCTTCTTCGAGGATTCCCCTCGCGGTCGCTCAGGATGGAGGACAGGATTCAGTTCGATATCAACGAGTCGCTGAAGTATTATCTGAGTGATCCCGTCTCCGTTCCCACTCACGATGCCGACTCGGAATTACTGGATTGCGAAAGCGAGATCGAACAGCTGTCGCCCGCACTGATCGATAACGTGCTCAATCCAATCGTAGATGCAGTGGCGGAGAACCCTGAAGCGTTGGCTAGACAGTCGGTTTTTGACTCGCTGCAATTCCTGTTAAAGTGCGCAATACCCCCCATCAAATTTCGGAGTCTTCGGGCCCTCGTGGATCCCATTCTGAACTTTTCAAACTTTGCAGATATACGTCCTTTTTACCTACGAGATCCCTCAGCAAACTGCTTGACCTCATTGTCTCTGGACTGTCTGTGGAAGCGGACACAATACACGGAGATCTCGAGTCTGACGAGCAGGATGCGATCCAACATCATAAACAACTGCTGGAGATGTACGGTTTTTTACTGCAATGGGCCCTTTCAGCCGTAGAGGTCAAAGCGGCTGAGAAGCCTGCCGAAGCTGCGCCCGCTCGAAGAGGCGTAGGAAAGTCGGGCAGGTCTAAGGCTAACAACAAGGACGGCAACTGGGACTGGACAGCGCAGATCCAAATATCCATGGAGACGATGTGCAAGGTAATGAAACTCAAACTGAGCAGGATCTTCTTGACTACATCGGACCGCGACACCTTCATTAACCTATTAACCCGGTCCGTGTATCTGATTCTTGAGAGCGAACAACGTGTGAAGAGCATGGCCATCCGAATGCATGCATTCAAAGTTCTTTGCATTGCTGTGAAACACCATGGTCATGCATTCGGTAAGAATTGACTTACATGAGCAAGAATTTATAGCTAATATGTGGTGAAAGGTGCCCAAACATCTATCGTCCAGAGCCTCACTTATTTCGAACATTTGTCAGAGCCCATGGCCGAGTTCTTGCACATACTGGCGGAGCAATATGACTATCCACAGCTCTCGGACGAGATACTGAAGTATTGCAGTCTTCATGTTCTGCATTACAACAGCGGCTGACCGGTTACAGGGAACTTGGCAACAAGGAATTCAATTCGAACGATACACGCGGACCCAAATCAGTATCGGCCTTCATCGTGAAACTTTCGGACTTGGCGCCACGGTTAATTATCAAGCAGATGACTCTCTTGGCCAAACAATTGGATAGCGAAGTACTATCAGCCCACTCATCTCTTCGGTGCTTATAACAGGACACTAACTGTCCTGATAGTCTTATACCCTTAGATGTGCTGTTGTTGAAGTGTGCGGTAATCTCATCGCCGATCTCAGCAGACAAGAAGAACGCAGCGAAAACTACAAGACCCAGATCAACGCCTTTTTCGATGTTTTAGAAGAGCGCTTTCTCGACATCAATCCCTACTGCCGATGCAGAGCCATTCAGGTTTACATGAGAATTTGCGATTTGGAACAAAAATTTCCCAAAAGACGCCAAGCAGTTGCTGAGCTAGCCGCAAGGAGTCTGGAGGACAAGAGCAGCAACGTGCGACGCAATGCGATCAAGTTGCTTGCCAAACTGGTGTCAACCCATCCATTTAGTGTAATGCACGGTGGACAGCTTTCGTACAAGGAATGGGCGGCCAGACTCGAGAACGTTGATGCCGAACTCAATGCATTGAGACCTCCTGAGACTCCCAGCTTTGGTGGAGGAGACGCATCACATGTGGACAGCGAGTTGTTGGATGATGCAACTCAGATCCCGGAGGACTCTCCAACAGAGGCGCCACGCATGACGGATGAAGAGAGGACAGTAGCGATCCAGAAGGCTGCGGAACAGGCGGCAACCTCCGAGCTGCTCGCACGTCTGCAATTGACTAGGAAATACTACAATGAAGCTATCCGTTTCATTGAAGTCCTCCACTCTGCCTCTCCGGTAGTTTCTCAGCTCTTATCATCCCGAAATAAGAGCGAAGTTATCGAGGCCATGGACTTCTTTGTGGTCCTCGATGCGTACAGAGTCGAGACTTCGCGCAGTGGTATCCGCCGCATGCTTCGCCTGATCTGGACTAAAGGCAACAGTGACGAAGGTAAAGGGGTGCAAACTCATCTAATTGATTGCTACAAGGGCCTGTTCTTCGATGCACCGGATTCATTCGGTCCGAATGACGCTGCAAATTACATTGCACGGAACATCATCAGTCTGACCTTTGGCTCAACACCTGCCGAGTTAACATGCCTGGAACAGTTGCTTAGCACCATGATGAAGGCCGGTCATATTTCCGATGCGGTCATTGCCAAACTCTGGCAGGTCTACGGAGTTCAACGCAAAGAGATCTCTAAAACCCAGCGACGGGGTGCCATCATCATCCTGGGCATGCTCGCTCTGGCTGACCCTGAGGTTGTGATCAAGGAAACCGAAGTGATGCTTCGGATTGGACTTGGCAGCAATGGAAGAACCGACCTCTCCCTAGCAAAATATACGTGTATTGCATTGAAACGAATGGTACCAGGTCGCCAGGCGAAATCGAAAGATGTCGGCATTCCCAAGCTAGGAAATGATCATCCTGTTCTGAGCAAGCTTGCTGCCATGGTCGAGATCGTGTCTGATAGCAAGGAATGGTACGGGGTAGCAGAGCAAGCCATCGGCGCAATCTATACGCTCTCGAAGCATCCAGATGTCCTTTGTTCTGATATCCTTAAGCGGAAGACCAGGTCTGTATTTCAGCCTCAACCTCGTCGCCAATCTTCCAAGCCCCCAGTCAATGACGAGGAGAAGAAGGAGGAGGAGGAGGAGGAGGAGGAGGAGCGACCGGGAACAGCGTCAACAGAAGGCCAAGCTCCGCGACAAAAGACGTCTGCTGCCGCACTCTCTCAACTGCTTTTTGTTGTAGGCCATATTGCTATCAAGCAGATTGTTCATCTAGAACTATGTGAGCTTGACTTCAAGCGTCGCAAGGCAGAACAGGAGAAGAATAAGACTGCCAACGCCGCAGCTCAAAAAGATAACGAGGCAGGCGAGGAGGATGAGCTGGACCTGATCGGTGGAACAACCGAAGATGACTTTACCGAGGCCATGGCTCACATTCGGGAACGAGAATTGCTTTTTGGCGAGAACTCGCTCCTATCGAATTTTGGGCCGTTGGCTGCAGAGATATGTGCCAACAGCAATGCTTATCCTGATGTCAATCTCCAGGCTGCGGCAACTCTGTGCATGGCCAAATTGATGTGCGTATCAGCTGAGTATTGCGAGAAAAATCTCCCCCTCCTGATTACCATTATGGAGCGCTCAGAGGATCCAAGCGTTCGCAGTAATGCAGTGATTGCTCTGGGTGACATGGCTGTTTGTTTCAATCACCTCATCGACGAGAACACCGATTTTCTGTATCGTCGACTGAATGATGATGATGTCTCTGTTAAACGCACCTGTCTCATGACACTCACCTTCCTCATTCTGGCAGGCCAGGTCAAAGTTAAGGGTCAGCTTGGAGAGATGGCCAAATGTCTGGAAGATGATGATAAGCGGATTGCTGATTTGGCTCGCATGTTTTTCACGGAGCTGGCGACCAAGGATAATGCAGTCTACAATCATTTCGTTGACATGTTCAGTCTATTGAGTGCAGAGCGAAACCTCGAAGAGAGTGCACTGAGACGCATTGTCAAGTTCTTGATTGGGTTCGTTGAAAAGGTAAGAGATATTCGATTCCACCGCGAAACAGTCCACACTCACCCATTGCAACCCTCATCTAACACCTTTTCCCCTTTCTTTCTAGGAAAAACATGCGAGACAGCTGGCGGAAAAACTCGCTGCCAGATTACCACGTTGCGAAACCGAACGGCAATGGAACGACGTGGCCTATGCTTTGTCCCTCCTCCCACATAAGAATGAGGACATTGCGAAGACCGTCAGCGCGGGCTTCAACAAAGTTGTTTCGGCAAGCGCGTAGTTGCTCACAGTCACATTCAATTTCTCGTTATTTTAGTCAGGATTAATGGCGTTCAACGTGTGCTGTGGAACAATGGCGCAATCTGGGAATGGGAGAAGGGTACATATACACTTATGCCTTATATGGTTTTAACATGCATATGCGGTTGGCATCGGCTATCTCGTGGACAGGGTGTCCTGTTGTTATCTACCTTCTTATTCTTGTTCACTTACCTTTGCAAATGAATCGGTTGATATAGCACTATTTTACATGTGATAGATTGAATGGATGGATCTCCTGAATATTAGGACGACCCACGTAGATTAGATTTGTGGTAATAACTTGCGCCCAAAGACAATGTCGAGGAAGGAAGGGAGAATAACCCCCCTTGCAGCAAGCCCATGGCTTATATCGCGGGCTAGACAAAAGCTTGAGGGAGGGGGTAAGAAAAGCCCAAGGGTAGTAGTGAAATCCGACCATCGCTGGGGTAAGTTAAAGCGCCAGGGATGGTACAGAAGATTTGACGTGTGCGTGAACATTGGTAACAGGCTGATGAAGTCCCGTCGCCTCTATATGATTGAAATGAAAAGCAGAGGAGATAGGGGATAGGGGTGAAGCGGGATCGGGCGCAAACACTTCACAGGCGCACACAACATTTGGGATGGGTTACAAAGGAAGGACAATCGAGCAAGATGCGCCCACTGATACAGTTTCTCGCCGGGTACGCCAGTATCAGTCAAGCTCAATTGAATAGGCGGTTTGCAAACGTCGGTTTGAAACGACTATGCGCCCTTCCTTTGGCTCTCCTCTAGCTTGTAGTCGCCACGACGGAGTCCCTGCAGGGCTCTGTATCCCTCTTCAGTCAATTCTGGTTTTCCTAGCGGCGTAACACTTCCGGTAAAGAACCGCGGTTGCCACAATTCGTTCTTCTGTTGGCGCTCCGCTGCCTTTTCCCGTTGCCGCTCTTCAATCTCTTGCTTGAGCTTCGTCGCTTCTCCGTACCTTTTGTCCTTGATGGCATTTGTGACCCCAGCCCAGAATTTGAGCGATTCATTTGAAAGCTGCTCAGCTTCGGGAGGCAAGTCCTTCGGGGTCGGAAACAGAGGCGCGACATCAATTAAGAGGCGAGGCTCAGTTGTCCCAGTCATGGTGAAATAGATCTGACCGTGCCATGAACCGCTGATTTTGGCAAGTATATCGCTCTCAGGCACATCTTTTATTTTGGTAGTAGTGTCCTGATCTGGGTCATATCGGAAGATCACTCCTTCAACCTTGTTTTGAGCCCGACCAAGCCAGCCGTCCTCTAGATACTGTAGAATGACCTTGATACGCGTTTTGGAGCAAGTGATGTAACATGTATCTGAAACGGAGATTGCCAAAGCACCCCTCAATAACCCACCCAGGTGAGCGCATGGATGGGTCAACTGATACTCTTCGTTGTCTCGTTTCTCCAGGTTAATGAAAATTCCCAGGTTGTGTTGGCCAGGGCTCACTCGAATACTCGTTCCCGTAAATTTGGCACTCAGCTGATCGAACCCACGGGCTGAGATCCCCAGTTCCGGACACTCAATGAAGAAAGCAGATACGGGTGGGTGGTGAGATGTCTGCTCAGTCAGGTAGCATATTTTGACAGGACCGCTGTTTTCACCATCACCGGTGCAAGTCTTAGTCTGCACGCCTGCGGTTGCAGGCAGAGGTACATCAGGCGTGTTGTCTTTGACGTCCCAGCTACACTAGCAAGCCAGATAGGTTAAGATACGTCCCATACGCTGTAGGGGGGTGGATGATCAACACAAGAAATACTTACCCTGAAAAATTCGCCTAGTGTAGAGTTGTATGGTTTACAAGGCTTGCCTTTGATATATTTCTGTCAAGTACTCAGCAGATATACGTATCAAGTCAAGGATGAGTCATACCAGATCTTTTGTGAACCAGAACCTTAGAACCTCAAGTATCCGGCCCAAAGGTTCATCCGACTTTCCAATACTGCAAGTCTGTTTGTCAGGAGCCGGGTGTTTTGCGGTTGGAGAGGGGAACATCTAACCCACCTTGCAAATGTTTCCGGCCTGTCCAGGTAGTTCCAATATTCTACCGATCATCACGCCTTCATCAGCTATACGTCCGGCTGTCGTAATGTCCATACATACTTACCCAAATTCGGTGTGGGCTCCAACAGATGTGCAGGTAACGAGAAACGAACGGACGCAATATCTGCTACTCCAACAAACCTAACCAGTTTAACAGTGACGTTAGCAAACACCCTATAGTGTTTGAAGTATGAGGGTGAAGCAGGCTTTCAAGAAAGAACACACTTTCGAAGGATGGAAAGGAACGTCTTCAATTTAGACGAGTCATCGTGTGCTTTGTCCGGGGTCTCTGCAACAGCGACAGAAGACATGGCAGGCGGAGCGGTTCAGTAGAAAGGATGATAGGTATGAAAATTGGGCAGTTCGGTGTTCTGTTGGTACCACCCGCAAAAAGGAAAAAGAGGAAATCGCAAGAACCAGGTCTGGATACGACTTCTACGCTCTGGAGGATGTGAATATATGGTTTATGTGCAACCCGGCGACGACGAAGGGATATGTGGATGAAGTTATGAGGACCTTATCAGAAATAGTGGACAGGCGGGCAGGTTAGAATAGAAAAAGGGTCAGTGTGACCGATCAGCCTCAGGAGGAATCTTCCTCCAGGCGGTGACTGACTCTGATGTGGTATTTTCTCCCTTCGTTTGTTCCCAAAGAAGGAGAGAAGAAAGAGAAGAAAGAATGAAGAGGCTACGTCACCGACACTTTTTGTTATCGGGCGAGATAACGAATGATCGATGGCGTCTGACTAAGAGACCAAAGGACTCGGCAGTTTGGCGTGGGGATACAGAAGACCAGGAGGATTCATCGATCTAAAAAAAAAAAAAAACTGTCGGCCAGTCCCGAACGATAGAGATTAATGGAAGAGAGTCAA
The DNA here is from genome assembly GCF_000002715.2 of Aspergillus clavatus NRRL 1. Lineage (NCBI taxonomy): Eukaryota > Fungi > Ascomycota > Eurotiomycetes > Eurotiales > Aspergillaceae > Aspergillus > Aspergillus clavatus. The sequence goes on along the minus strand of NW_001517097.1, from coordinate 78,900 downwards.
CAGGGAAAAAAAAACAGCTGGAACGAAGCCTATCGGTGGAACCCAGGATGATAATCCGTCTCATCCAATCGGCTCACCACGAGGACTTCAAGAGAGACTACCGCTGGTACAGGAGTGAAGGATTGAGTATACCTTACCTGGATGCTTGCGGCTCATGGCTTGTGGATTTGATGAACTACAAGCACCACATGTCAAAACCCTTTCGTTGTTACAATTCCGCACTCAAATTCAATCAATTCTCGCCAAAGAGATGAAGGCGATATATCCTGGATAGCATTTATTGCAAGCATCTACACCATGGAACCATCACAAGCCCCAACCCAATTACCAGGTACCACTCATTCATCGCCATTGCATGAAGATACCAGTTGGCAAAAAAAAAGTCGGAGCCATGGCAAAGGCAGATATCCCAGACTCCCAGCCCAGATACCCCTCCCATCCATTCCCATTCTCATCGAAGGCTTTCGATGAGCTTCTTGCGCGCCAAAAGGCGTACCCAGGCTCTTACCGCTGGTCCGTAGTCGAACCGCCGCCCGACCGCGTAGTCGTCATCTGATCGGTGGGATTGCTGTTCTTCCCGCATCGAAGCTCGAAGCTCCTGCTGCTCACTACCGAGCTGGTATTGATAACGCCTCATTTCCTCTAGCGAAGCTTGGCCATAGAGTCTTTCCACATCGGGCGGGATAATCGCGCCATCGATCCGGTCTCTGGTCAGATTAAAGGAGGGATCGGGTCCGATTATTGTATTCTCAAGCAAAGCAGCAGCGGATGAGGGTACAGAGTCGATTTTCTTGGCTTCCTCTGCCTTTGAGGAAGCCAGGCGCTGGTTGACCAATTCCAAGCATTTGACGTTGGCTGCCAATCTCTCCTCAAATTCTACCAAAGGATCCTTGGCCACACTGAGAATTGAGAATTCGATTTGATCTTCTTCATATTCTGCCATTCTGGTGAGAATATTGGGTCGTACCAATGTTAGCCAGTCTATCTCGGGCGTATATTCTCCTGCATCATGATGAGCACGTATTGAATAGCCGGTTCCACCATACGCACCGAGAGCCTGAGGCTGTCGTTCCAAGCCGTCAAACTTCCAGATCTTCCCCAATGCGGGGACAAATGCAATGAAATGAAATCCTGCATCCGATTCATAATCATCACGCCTGGTTTTGCCTGTCCGAGAACGCTTAGATGTTGCCTCCGTTTTAAGTTGCAGGTCCGAGTTAAGCATGTCCATCTTCCTGTTCCTCGAGACATGAGATAAACCATTGCGATCACACCGGCAATATGGGGAGGGGAAAGCCTTGGAGTGGACGGCATCGGACCACTTACCTCGCAAAGGAATTATGTATGCGTTTGACAAATTCAAAATTACTGATCGCATCACCCCTCAGTGCTGGCGTGAATGGCATCGTAAAATTCTTGAAACATTGTAGATTCTCACCGAGATCTAATCCCTCTATATTGTTGACGATGTTCAGGAGTGCCACGCTTGCGCAAGCGTTACTAGCAGTCTAGGTCAAAAATCAGCAGAGGGGCACATGATGATTCCAAGGGAGAGGAAAACAAACTGACTTGATTCGCAAACCATAGCCCTTCCGGGCAGCTTGCTTCTTGCTTGTCAGGGTCATCTTCTCGCCAGCGAAAGAGAAAGATTAAACCATAAACAGGCTTACTGCTCGCAAGTAAGCTTTCATTAGACCATATCAAGAACAAGAACAAACATTGGAAAGGGGCAATTTCGGAAGTTCATACTTCAAAAAAGCCAACATTTCTTCGTCTAAAGAGACTACTTCTTGCACTTTGACTCCTTTGACGCCAAATTCGCGAAGCATCACATTGAAAATAGCCTGTTAGGTACCAGCATGAGCTTGTTATTTTGGAAGGGGGTGTTGGGTAGATCATCAACTCTTACCGGTTCAGATTCAAGCTCACAGAAGCCGTTCCAATTTCGCCTCACCCCGTCAATGGAGGATCCAGGTTCATTTGTCATAGGATTTGCTGTCGCATTCGACTCAATAGATGCCGCAACTGGACTGTCATTCAGACGTCTCCGTTTGCTGCGCTGGCTCATTCTGGCTTCAATACTCTAAGCCAAGCCCGGTGACAAAAAGGCTAGCTCAGGGATCAAGATCGTTGGATGAGCACCCACTATTAGAAGTCCTACGGCGCAGAGAAGACTTCCCACGGGGCTGGTTGGCGTGTTTGATTCACAAAGCTGGGCGGTAGACAAGCAGCGAGAACGACCAAGATAGAGAGCGAATACAGTATCAAGCTGGTGATGCAAAAAGGATGATCATTATGCTTTCATATTATTATCATGTCAAATTCAATGAATTGCTTAGACCATTCGATAACAGATAGGAGTATAAGTGATACTCTAGGTACTACTAGGTACGTACTAAGTAGGGGACTACCTCCTAGGTACTGTAGTAGGTAGGTACCTTAGAGCTTTGTAGCTCATGATGGCTTTCGCTGATTGGATGACGCTTCTGCTTTGACGCGACTGTAGTAACGCGTTAATAATAAGGGCGGATACCTGAGGTGTCTACAGAGTACAGGTACATACATAATCTATTAAGACGTACTGTGAAAAGGAATGAGACATTTAGCAGCTTAAGATGGGACATAACGAGACCAGAAACTAAGCTCACATCAAGAAATTGGGTATCTAGTCCATAGATAAACCATTTTCTCTATATTTCTGTCTACTAAAGTACTTACGCTGAAGGTGATCCGCCCTGCGCACTTAAACATAGCTAAACTTCCAACCCGCTAACCGCAAAGCTCTTCTCTTCCCAGTTTTCTGTCTTTCGGCTTCCTCAACTGTCTACGCTGAGAGATCAGTATCAATACGCTTGCAACCATTTGAATATTGTCTTCGGACTGACTTGAATCCGAAAGGCAACCATCTAAGATATAAAAACTTGCGATCGGTGAGTGACATAGCTACCAATCCTCCTTTCAGTACTGATGATCTGGTACTTTGCCAATAGAGTGCCCTTCTTGCAGCTATCTTTCCGACCACAGCATGCCATGAACGGCACTCCCCGACTTCGGTCTGCCTTTCCTCAGACTCCTCAGCCCATGCAAAGGACCAGAGAGTACAACGTCACCCCCTCAAGACCCAAATTTCGGGAAAGCGGCTTGCGAAAATCGCCGGTAAAAGCACCGCCGCCGAAGCAGGATGTGCCTCTTATTCCAACCGACGTGGTAGATGCCCCGTCGCAAAGGCTCTACGTGGTGGCTTTCTATGTCGCGCTCAATGCATGGCGTATTTATGAATCGTGGACAGCTTCAGACGATTTGGACTCGACTTGGCTATTCCTCAAATGGGCGTCCATTGATGGGATCTTTCTCTTCGGTCTTCAGGCTTTGCGCATACCATGGCTCGAATGGGCGTTTCCCACAACGCTCGCGATTTTCTTGCTTCATGTCGTGGGCAACATGTTCCTCATGTTTCGCATTCCGGTATGGGCCACAGTTTTTTAATGCAATCATCGCTTTGCTCACTCTTGTTAGATTCCGGTCGGCGCGTGGGCCACTGGCATTCTCAAAATACTCTATGATAGGGAGTTGTCTATTTCCGAGCGTAGCGTCAAGCCCGGGGACATAATCCATAACGCCTCCCTCATTCTAGGAAAACAGATTGTGCATATTTTGCCGGAGGGGTAAGCTTCTCAACTGTGACTCGCAATCCTAACATACTAACAGGCTACAGATCTGCCGTGCTGAATCCAGACCAGACAGCCTTCTGCTTGAACATTGAGAAAAATACTGCCAATCTGCCGATCCGTATCAATCAAACAGACCCAATTCTCATCGAACTTCTCCGCCTGGACTTCAACAACGGTGAAAACGAAACCATCACGATCTCATCCAAACAACTGAAGCAGATGAAACGTCAAGCAGACAAGAAACACTCGGGCTCAGGCGCATTTCTCCACCGGGACCTGCTTTATCCCATCCGTCGTACTGGCATTTACCGACTACAAAGGGTTGTGGATGAGTCGAATCTCGATGTTCGCATGCGATCATCCGACGCGCTTGTCGTGTCTTGTCCACGAGCGCTGATTAAAAGCTCTCACACTGACAAGTGTAAGGGAGAACTGTCGAACCTGGTGTTGGAGGTTGAAGGAACACCACCATTGAAGATCAAATATAGCAGACAAGTGAACCAGCATGATCGTGGGTTCTCTTTCCAAAATATCCAGCCCGATCATCTGCGCTCGCCATTATTAGGCCAGAGGACCTCAAGCATTTTGTTCAGTTCACAACAGCCGGACATCACTTGGGCCCAGAGCCAAACCATCGAAGTCCCACTTAATGAATCATTGAATGTGGGAGGCGAATGGCTCTACAGCATTGAAGAAGTTCATGACGGCTGTGGGAACGTCGCCAATTATTCGGCTCTACTTGACGATGTTGATAGATCATCATCCAAGTCGCTCTCTCAGTGGCACCTATTTTCTGTCCATGAACGGCCTCGAATTTCATTATCTGGATGCGATGACCAGCACTTCATCGAGGTTGCAAGGGGCGAAAGTGTGGATATGCCCATCGAGTTCCATCCTGCTGGACAGGGATTTGACAAGGATGGACCGTTTACTCTGGGGTACTCGTTCAAGGCTAATGGAGTGGACGATTCAGATTTGTCGGACAAGGCTCGCCAGCTTTCGCTCAAAACCCTTGACCAGAAACCTCAGATCAAAGATTCTGGTTGGTATAATTTGAACTCCATCTCTAGTCAATTCTGCTCTGGCGAAGTGTTGGAGCCGTCGTCTTGCTATCTCTACAACCCCCCTGAGCCTGAGCTGGCGCTGAAGTACGAAAAGATATTCGATAAATGCGCCAATAATTCAGTCGGCTTGCTCGTTGACCTGGATCTTACCGGATCGCCTCCATTCCGTCTCCGATACAGTATCGAGCACTCGAAAGGAGTTGAGACGAAATCGCTAACGGTCGATGGCTTGCGCACACAACTTGATTTCACGCCCTCGGAGGCAGGGTTCTATCGATACCGCTTCTTAGACATTGCAGATATGGTCTATGCACCCCGTTCTCTGAAGGACAAGGTGCCGATCCTCGAGCAAGACGTTAAGCCACCGGCTTCTGCTCATTTTATCGGCTCTCGGGAGCTGCGCAGGGCTTGCTTTGGTGAGCCCGTCTCCGTGGACGTTTCCTTCTTGGGAGAATCGCCATGGATTCTACAGTATGAACTCGTTCACAATGGCAAGAAGTCTAAGCACGTCTTGAAATCTGACAGTGACGTCGCCACCATTCTGACAGAGCGCCTCGTGAGCGGTGGTGAATATAATCTTGTATTGACGAGTATCAAGGATCGTTCGAATTGCAAACGCACTTTGAAAGACAGCATCCGAATTGATGCTCGGGCAAAGCCGCCGCACGCGTCGTTTGGTCAGGTTGAGAGAAAGAGCACTGTTTCCGCTCTGCGGGGTGCCAAGGTCGATATACCGCTACGGTTGAGCGGTGAACGCCCATGGACGGTCAATTACAGAAATCTGGACGACAACTCTCCCGCTGTTGAAAAGACGTTTTGGCAAGAGAACAGTCTTCTCACTGTGGCACAGGAAGGGCGTTATGAGCTCATTGGAGTGACAGACAGCTCTTGCCCAGGAACCATAGACCAAGCAGCCAAAGAATTTAGAGTCTCCTGGATTCCTCGTCCCCACATTGTTGCTGTGGATGGTTCCACTGTGGTAGTGGGTACTCCACTTGAGAAGCCGGACGTTTGCCAGGGCGATGATGACAGTGTTGAACTTCGTTTGAAGGGCAATCCTCCGTATAGCATCTTATGCGAGCAGCAACGGAAAACGGCCCGTGGCACATCACTCATCCGGTCAAAAAGCCTCAAGACTGCCCTTCATGTAACCTCCATGGAAATGGATACGTCTGAAGCTGGGCTTCATACCTATAAGTTTAAGGAAGTGGGCGACAATCTTTATGACCATGACTCGAGAAGCAGCCCGGTGATTGTGACTCAAAGAGTGAACCCGCTGCCATCTGCCCGTTTCGATTCTCCCGGCCACATCTACGGATTTTGCAAAGAGGACGTCAGTGGGGAGGAATCTATCCCCGTTACCCTGGAAGGTATTGCGCCATTCTATCTCGAGGTCACGATCAAACATCATTCAAATGCCAAGCCCGAAGTTCTGTCTGTCCCAGACATCAATTCCAATCGGTATCATTTACCCATTCCACGCCGTCATTTGAATTTAGGCCAGCATGTTGTCAGTATTCACAAGGTTCGGGACGTACGAGGATGCCAGCGAACGTTTGACAACGATAGCTCCTCGGTTCGAGTTGCTGTATCTGATGTGCCAACCATCATTCCGCTTGAGTCCAAGGTCGATTATTGCGTTGGAGAACGACTGTCCTTCTCTTTGTCGGGCCATTCTCCGTTCGACGTATTCTACACATTCGATGGTGTCTCTAGAAAGGCTACTTCCCGCACGACCAACTTCCGTCGCATCGCAGAAAGACCAGGCGTTTTCACCATCACTGCTGTAAGCGACGGCGCCAGCGGGAGATGCAAAGCGCACAAGAACATCACAAAAACTATACATGAAATGCCAAGTGTCAGGATCAGCAGAGGGCAGACCTCCGTTGTTGATATACATGAAGGTGGAGAGGCCGAACTTCACTTTGAGTTCTGGGGCACACCACCTTTCGAGTTTACGTAAGTCTCCTCTGTTTTCTTATGCCTCCAGGTCCCTTCTGGAACGAGGGTGATGGGAAATCTCATTGTTGTTGTTATTAGGTACATCCGAAGCTCAATCCCTCGGAGGGGCGCCAAAGCAGAAGTCCTCGATATCAAACATGATATATCTTACGAGCATAAGAAGACGATCAAAACCTCCGATGAGGGGAGTTACGAAGTCGTTGCTATCAAGGATAAGTTCTGTTCCTTCTCCTCTCAGGCGCAAATAGAGAAGTCCGAGAAACTGGTGACTGGATCCTGAATTAATCGGTCATGAATGATATCATTATTTCCTGTTGGCTTGTTCGACTCATCTACAATTTATATGTATTGTGTTGACTCTGTTTCTCTATTTTCTTTTTTCTGTCTTTCGATTTTGACCATTGCATTGCAGCGGCGCTACCAGGTAAAATGATATACTTTACAAAACATAACTAAGTACAAGTCGCTGTGTCTCGGCTGTTCACCTCAATGCGCTCAATCAGACCAGCCCCTAGTCTGGAGATCTCGTTCAAGATAGCCGTCTGGTTGATGGAGACGTCGTCACTGCCCTTCGATCCGGAATTCATCAAAGCTAGTGGCGACGTGGAGTATGTCATCTTTAGGCTCCAGTTCTTGGGCTTGACCGTATGGGGGTTCCAGAGGCCGGCAACCACGTTGCAGTGTTCATCGCCGTGGAAGAACAGGGCACTTGGGCTGAAGCAGGCCTGCAGATCGCGGACAAACGTCTTGACTACCGAGAGCTTATCGGCTCGATCCTGAATCACTTGCTGTTGTAAATTTTTGTACCGAGATGACGAAGCCAGGAGATCGGTGAACCCTTTCGAGCGTAGGTTCAAAATAAAGTCGTAAGGTGCTAGAGATGTTTGAAACAGGTCGGACGGATTGAGAGTATGTCCCTTTTGGCGCATCATTTTCATAGCCGCCTTGGCCAGGATAGACAAGCGAGCTGCTACGACCTTCGAAGGCATCTCATACTGTGTCCAAGAGACCCCTTCTGGATCAATATCCGAGGCCACGAATAGCGCGACATTATTCATTGCTGGGTCAATTTGTCGCCAAGCAGAAAAGCGAGTGCGTATGGCTTCAACTGCATTCTGATCCAGCTGGCCGCTCAGGTCAATCATCAATGGCTCCTGCTGCCAGTCCCAGCGCGAGAGTAAGTGCAGGGTTCTAAGGAAGCCGACCATGAGGCTTGACGGAGCATCCCATGGGTATGGCTGCGTAAAGGCTCGAACAGCAAATAGTTCAATCACTTCCTCGTTCAAATGGCCTGTGAACAGATGGCAATGAAACCAATGCTTGACCAAGCGAATTGTGGGTGATAGTAAAGGATGCCGTGTGCACAAGGTACGAATCGCTTGGGTCAGACGAGGAGACTGGAGGAAAGTCCGCTTGTACAGTGACAGTGCGTACGCGATATTTTGTTTCACCTGTGCAGTCACTCCCTTTTCTTTCAAAGAGCGTTCTAACAATGTCTGTTCCCGATCATGATGGATGCGAAGACGGAATATGACCCCGGACACATGAACAACATCTAAGAACGCGTTGTTCAAAATCCGACTTGACTCATTCTCTAACCCTACCTTACACGAAGTAGCCACCCCAGAGGATTCCAGCGAGTCCCCAATTTTGATCAGGAAGGCCACTTTTGTCATTTGAATGGCCACCAGATCATCTGGCCATCGAGCGGAACTCTCAAACTGGAGAATGACATCGACGCGCTCACTCGACACACCGGGAGCAGGCTGGACGCGAAGGGCAGCATATCGGAGAAGCGGGCCAGCAGGTGCCAAGTGTCTCACTGTCAATGGCACTTCCTCCATGTTTTGTATCGACTTTTCCAGCGAATTGAAAGCATCCGAGACTACCTGGAAAGAGGGGCTTGTATAGGATATTATACCATCCCCACAGCTGCTGAGCAGCGCTTCATATTCATCGCCAACATATTGAATATCCTCCTCAGCGTAGTTGAAATGTCGTCGCAAGATATAGGACAAAATCTGGTACACTATCGATTTCGATGACGGCTGATCAGACCACACCAAGCTCTCAAGGATGCTCCCATCTTTGAAGCGTCTGAGTTCGGCTTTCTCTCCCCAAAATGACCGAAACGATGCCGCTTCCTCCTTTTGCTCTGCGGAAGGACCGTGGTCGACAACGCGTGATGCGTTCTCTGAGTTCAAAAGCAGTCCTACCGAAAGGCCCCCCTTTGCCCTTTGGGAAGACAGTTTCGCTTGGACAGACCAGGGTTCAAGAGGGCTGGAGGAGATGTGGATGAGCTTGGCTCTGTCTCCAAGAGCTTTTTTGAGGACATCGTAGATAGCGTATTGATTGCGAATCGCCCGAAGCACATTATCACTTTCAGCAGACGGAAGTGCAACAACTCGATCAAACCTCAGCATGGATTCGTTGGCTTTAACAATAAAAACTTTATCAAAGTTGTCATCCCGAGATTCATTTAGCATTTTTAAGGTAACCGTCGCTTCATGACGGAGGAAAGCGTAAGACCACAATGTCATCTTGTAGAGGATGTTGAGTCCACGTTTTCCATCGAACAAGACCGGTCCATCGGTAGGGAATTCTATCCCAGCTGCAGCGGGCAAAATCAATGGCTTGGTCAGGTCCCGACCTGCAAGAAATTGCAGGGTGGCTTTGAAAAGTTGATAGCTACTATACGATTTCAGCAGAATAGGTTTTCCGTTAGCACCACCGCCCTCAAATAAGAGAGACATGAGGCAAGTCCACTCAAATCCTCCAAATCCGCTTTCCTGGAATGGAGAGGCGAATCCCCGCTGCTGAAGCCAGATCCGGCCAAGGAGGCAAGCGTCTCGGAAGGAATCGCAGTGTCGAATTGTCGAGTGTATGTGCTTGTGGTAAGACGCGACAGTGGCCTCTGAGCGAAGAGCTGCATTATAGAACGGCGTAGGCTCATCACTACCTGGATTTTCACCCATGCCGTGACGGATGTTGTTCTTCAATGGCAGAGTTCGTGATAGAGCGAAGAGATTCTCCTCGACAGCAGTGATGATCCGGATTCGTGACTTTGTGAGTATCGAACCATCCTTCTCTGAACTGCGCGGTTCCAAAATGATGGCGGGACGAAGGCTGTCACCATCTTGCAGGGCAAATTTGACGTTGAAGTTTAAGTCTTGCGCATCACGAATGCCAACAGCAATGCATGCAATATAGTATGCGCGTTTGTGAAAAAAGCGGTAGTTGACATAGTCTTTTTCTTGAAACAAAGTACTTGGCATCGTGACCGCCAGATCGATAGTGTGCTTCTCTGTTGTTCTGGCACCTGTTCTCAGGGCAAAGCTCCCTACAACGTTGATATCGCTTGGTCGAGCATAACCCACAGAATATTTGGTGTCTTTGGAGGGTCGTGGCTCGGGAAATGGGACGACGATGGCATGCGCGCTGCGCAGTTCTTTTCCGGCTTCGAAGGCTGGTTTTGCAGGTCTCTCGGGTAGTCGTTCAATGAGATCTTTCAGTTTATGTAAGATATCTTGAGCTCTCGCTGTTTGCTTGTCGTAGTTGGGCCTCGACTCTGTGAGCAGTTCATCTAATTGGAGCTTAAAGAAGCTAGACTTGTAAAGTCCACTTGCGAGGGCAAGTTCTCCGGAGCGGTCGCCTTGAGCTTTTCTTCCCATGCTGCTCATCTTGAATGACTGTCCATTGGTGACATTTGCGCCTGATACCTCGCCCAATTCCTGAACCGAGTGATGGTCGCGGGAAGGACTAAGCTTCCTTCTTTTCGCAGTGTGAGTTGACATATCACTGTACAAAGTTTGCAACAAGAATTTTAATTAAGGACTCCAGTGACAGAAATAACAACTTCAGTAGAATTCAATTCAGAGAACTGGGTCCTCAGCGAATGAGGAAGTGTTGAATACGCAGCCCTTAATAACTGCAGCAACCCTGAGTCCAAGACAACAAAATTTCTTTAAACAAATCTTCAAAAATCAAGACACTAAAATGAGATAAACTCCGATCCCCGACAACTCTTGTAGCACGTGACTATACGACTTCTTAGCCAATCATGGTGATTGAACCTCATTGTAAGTTACATACCGTATTTATGAGTATTCTCTGTTATTTTATCGTATTATATTGCAAGGTACGGAGTACCTCACCTAAGATGGTAGCTCCCTAGGTATCCTACCTGAAAACCCAGTACCTATGGTATATAGGTAGCTTAATATTGTAATAATGGTTAGGTATAGCCCTGGGGGGTACCTAAGTAGTTAGCTAAAAGTTCCTACCCTCAAGTCATCATATACCTATACATATATGGAATCAATGGATACCTCCACATCTTAAGGTAGGTAGTGTACCCGTATGGGTAGGTTACCAAGTGTCGACAGACCTTAGATACGGGGGTACGGAGTACGTCCCAACTGTATATGTATGGACCAAAAGCGCAAGGTAGGTCAGGAGTTCTAAGAAGCATCAAAATTCATAGACCCCTTTCCTCAACTGGCTGTCCAGAATTGATCTTCCCTCCATACGATGGTAGTCAGCTGGGTTGCAAGTACATACTATCCGTGTATGCCTGTGCACAGTGGAGGTGGGTACAGGGCAGTACCCAAGGGGTGGGCACGCCGAGATCGCTCTCCGATATTAGTGAGTATTACTCACTCGCATTTCTAGGTACAATCTCTAAGAAGTATTTGGGGTACCAACTCTTTGAAATCAAGTCCTCGATTCTCTTTCGCGTGTCCTTGGACGATTACCAAGGCATCTCTACTACTACTAGACCAGTCTTTGCACTGGGAATAGACTGTAGGCTACCTACTACAGTCAAGGAAAACTTCCTTACACTTTCGAATCATCATGCTCCAAGAGGTTGGGGGCCCTGTTCCTCCAAATACTGACCATGTACGTGCGGTGCAGTCACTCCCCCCTCCCCCCTCATGATGTGTTTCTCAACCCCGCCTGTTTTCCTTTCCACATCCTTTTATCTGAGAACATAAACCGCAATACAACAGGTTGTTGATGAGTGGCTTTGTAATAATTTCAAATTGCTCGTCTCTATTGCCTGTGAATTCTTGAAATGTGAACGAACACCTTGTATCAAGAAACTAACTTGAAAGTGAAGGCAGTCAGTGTATCACTACCAACATGGACTGCGAATGTGGCCTACGAAGAAGGAGAGCCATGGATCGTGAAGAAGATGCAGTGTGGCTACCCACGATTCTTTACCCATCCAATTATACAGGAACTTGCAAGGGAAGTTGTGGATCTTCATGGGAACCCTGAGGCAGAGGCGGCCACCTTGTTCCCTACACCAAAGACCGCAAATGTCTGCCACTCTTTCATGATCTCGAGGATACCTTCCCAAGAATCAGACAAAGTCAGGGTCGTCAATTTTGTCCCAGCCCATCACACTGACTCTCAATCGCCGACAATTATGTCGCTTCTGTCGTGCGTTATATACCCGAAGCAATATGCCCCTATCGCCAAACAAGTATGGCAACACAGTGGAAACGGGATATCCAGTCGTCGGGGCGAATTCTGTCTGAGCGCGCTTAGAGATGGATTCTTGATCGAAGATAAGAAGTCTGTAAAGGTTGACCAGTCCTCGCAACAATATTTCAAAGGTCCACGGCGCTATCAGGGGAGAGGCTCAGGAAACGGGGTAGGTCGAGGAGGGGCGCAACATAATGCGACACCCAGTTCCGTGACGAAATCCAATGCAATACAGGATGGTCAGGAATATGGTCAATTCATTGAGGAACGTTTTGGGAGAAATTTGAGTGTCTCGCTGGCAGATCAAGCAAAGCTGGCCGTACGCAGACGGATCGCAGGTGTGCTTACTGCTGATGTTGAATTGGCGGATGCTCTTGAGGAGATCTCAGGAGAAGCCAGAGTAGCAGGATTGACAGAGTCTGATGTCTTTCTCTTCCCTACCGGTATGAGCTCAATATTCAACACTCACCAGATGCTTCTCGTTGCAAAAGGCCCGATGAAAAGCATTTGCTTCGGATTTCCCTACATAGACACACTGAAGACACTTGAGAAATGGGGTCCTGGGTGCTTGTTCTACGGCCACGGTTCCTCGGAGGATCTAGACGATCTAGAATCCCGACTAAAGAATGGTGAAAGATTTCTGGCACTCTTTACCGAATTTCCTGGAAATCCGTTGCTCAAATCACCCGACTTGAGGAGAATACATGCTCTTGCGCAAGAATATGATTTTGCAGTCGTGGTGGATGAGACAGTGGGCAATTTCTTGAATATCAATGTGCTCCCGTACGCAGACATTGTTGTCAGCAGTCTTACAAAGGTCTTCAGTGGAGACAGCAATGTTATGGGGGGAAGTTCTGTGCTTAATCCGCATGGCCGCTACTATCAAAGTCTTCGAGACACGTTCAGTCGCGAATACGAGGATAACCTCTGGGCGGAAGACGCCGTCTTTCTGGAAAGGAACAGTCGTGACTTCGTGTCTCGAATTGAGAAAATCAACAAAACCACCGAAGATGTCACGGCCTTGTTGAAGAATTCTCCACTTGGTGGGTGATCCGATCTCCTTGGCAAGGTTCGCCTTAATACTGATTTCAGACAGTAAAAAATGTCTACTATCCTAAGTACAACCCTTCCAGATCCTTCTACGAGGCGTGCCGTAATCCTTGTGGCGGCTATGGCGGTCTGTTTTCCGTAACGTTTCGTTGCACCGCTGAAGCAATCGCCTTCTTCGATCACCTTGATGTTCTCAAGGGTCCTAGTCTTGGAACAAATTTCACGCTCAGGTGAGTGAACCTAAAGCTCATTCGTTGTTGTTTCCTCACTAATTTCTGTGCCAACATCTATGAAACAGTTCACCATATACCTTACTTGCACACTATAACGAACTTGAATGGGTAAGTGACAGTATACTGTGGAAACTCTAGCTTCTGCCGTCACCCATTCCAAGCCTGATATTCTGAACACATTCCTGAATGGACAATCTTGACTGACTTCCAAATGCAGGCTGGTTCCTTCGGCGTCGAATCTGACCTGGTAAGAATAAGCGTCGGTTTGGAGGATGCATCCGTTCTTTGCGACCAGGTCCAACGTGCCTTGGGCGCTGTTAGCCAGATTAGGGCGTAGATCAGTCTTGATTATCGCAAGTGTGGGATTTATGGTCATACTTTTATTCTTTCTGGTTCACAAGGCACTGCTCATAAATCTCCTTCACAACCAGAGGCAGTCGGTAGCCAAGGAGAATCATCAACCAACACTCAGAACATGCGGATCACGTGCCTAAAGCTTGCCAAGGAGATGATCCCGTTCAATCAAGCTTATTCCTGAACAATCCGACAAACTTGGATTTTTCTTGGAGGCACCAGACCTCTAGGATTAAGACTCAGTGGCGTGGATAACTTAGAAGAACGACATAGAGGAATAGAACATATTGGAATGAAACCATTGTCCCAGTATCGGAATGCTGTTCGTGGATCGTCGAAGGCATAAAGGACAGCCGCATGTCCAATAATAATCTTGATAATTGTTTGGCCAATGGTATGAAATGATCTAGCAGACATCCGGTTTCAAAAGGTGTTCAGTTCTCCACCGCCTGTTCTTCTGAGTGTCTGTCACATCGTTTCTATGTTCAGATCAACACCGAGACCTGGTGAATTCGGCCACTGCATAGCTGTTCCAGCACAGTTTTCCAAACTTGTAGAGCCATCCAATGGCCCTGTTGAGTCGGATATGCTCATGGAAGGAGATATACCTAGTTTATACGACGATAATGGGGAACACGGCGACGAAGTTCTGTTTTGTGCCAGGGCCGATTGATTCTCTGAAAAGAAGATGACCGGAGAGGACGCAGCTGGACGTAATTTCGGTAAATACCGCATGTTCATTGTTGATAACATCAGCGAAAGATACGAAGCTCAAACGTCGTACATCAGAAGATTCGACTGTCTGATGAGGCAAGGGCGGCATTTCAGGATTCCCAAATGTATTCCCCATTTCCTCACGCGAAAAAGTCCGGAGGGTCTGGGCTGTGATGGGAGGACTAGATAGCCCAGCTGTGGCAGAATGGTGCATATTGTGCGTAACGATCTCGACGGCATCCAGGTCAGGATGGCCATCAGTAGTCGCAGCAGAGAATGCTTCCAGCACAGAGGGGACATGGTTTTCAATACTAATGTGTGAAGGAGTGGATTGTGACGTATGAATGAGTAGAATTTTTCTTGGAAATTGCGTTCGAAGATCGAGCATGAGAGTGGAGAGTGTGTCGTTGAAAGAGTCATGTAACTTGTCAATGATTGCTTCACCAATCTCGAGGTGTAGGACGCATATGCATAGTATGCTGTCCTCTGAGGCATTTTTGATTGCTCACCATCCACTGTCAGGCAAGCATTTGGAAGAGCGTCTTTATCTTCAAGCTTGTCATTTTTCAATACCATCCATTTCGCGTTGTGCTGCAGGCTCATCTGATCAAATCTCGCCAGCTTGCAAACTAGGAACAGCTTTTTGGGAACTTCTTCCTGGGCGAAACGAGGTTCTTTCGATCTTCCCGCGACTTTGTCAAGCCTCGATTGCTTACGCATTTAGGCTAAGCAACCGGCAGTTCCTCTGTGATGGTACTGGCTGTCACAGTACAGTTTCGTCGCTGCGACGTCATTTGTCATGGGCAATATAATGATGGCTTTCAGGCACTCAATATATAATGAAGTGAGGCTATTGAGTTACTGGTTACTTCATGCGGCTGTCAAACCCACCTGTGTAATTGAGCTTTAAGGGTGGCACAGAGAGATATTTTCTTGAAAGAATGGCCGATGAAGAATAGGAGAACCTGGGGCACTTCAACATCTCTCTTGTGTGAGATTGAGTGTCTGTGAGAGGGCTGATATACGCAAAGAAGCAATCAGCGGGATCTTTAGGCAAACCCAGGAAAGTTAATGAGGCGTGACAGAATGGCAAATCGAAGAGGAATGATAAGATAACAGTTGAGCGCGCTTCTTGACTCAAGTAGGAGTAAGTACATAGAATGACTAGGTTGATCCCCAAATGGATAGGACATTCAATGCCATTACTGGCAGGTCGATAGATAGTAGGAAGGTTGAAATGGAAGGGCAGTCTCACATCGCAGCTTATATGAGGCAGATGGACTTCCAAGAGGCGACCTGAGAGATTTAGTCAAGACTACCTAACGAGCTCTATTGTTTGGAATTCAGTATGACGCAGACAACGCCTTCCATCCTCAGAGACGTGTATAGGATGGTTGGTCTGCTGGTATCTGCGGGAGGGAGGCGGAAATATCAAGAAATAAGTACGGTAAAATTACACAGTTGCCCACCAAATACCAATACTCTACTAAGGTATGTACCTACCTACCTAGGTACAGCCCTCTCAATACAGGCAGTCCTCCTTACAGTATCAATACCATACGTACTTGCCTGTCGGGCTATTCCAGTATTATTACTCCGCATCTAGTAGTAATTTCGCTGTCACGGGACCTCATCTTAAGAAAATGTTAGTCTTTTGATCTTGGAGACTTAATACACAGAGTACGTGCTGGCAGACTACCACTTGGGCTCAGTGGATGAATCAAACCATCCCGACCAGTGTCAGCCCTGAAAGTTGTATGTCAACTCTAATTATCCTCAAAATGTCTCCAACACTCTCTTGCTCTTACTAATGATCGCTTGTCCACTTTAGGCCATTGACACCCTTTTATCTATCCGTCCAAGCAGACCAGATCTCAGCTTCGATATCACTTCGAGGGACTTGAACCGCTGTTCAAGAATCAATTTAAACATGGCAACTTTTAGTCTTGTTTCCAAGCGGCCACTGATCACACTGCCGTTCCTTCTGCCATCTAGCTGCGAGTCCGTCGCTCTAGAACTGCGACGAAGTCAATCCACGTACAGACGCACAAAACAACGTCTACGTGTTAAGCCGGATGCATCATTTGGCTTCACCTCAAACCGATCGCAGGATCACATAATTTTCAATCCTCCGTCGAGCGCTCCGTCTGTTTATCATACGCCAACAAAATTTCTCCCTGCCGATGACATCCGGAAGACTCTTCGCACCAGCGCGTCTACAAATCACGAACGGCCCGAGGAGCTCCCAACTGTATACAAATCACCAACTGAGAAGAAATATCACCTGACGCCGTCCGACATAGAAGAAATTCGCAAACTTCGGCTTACCGATCCAATGACTTGGAGCAGATGGAAACTGGCCAAACGCTTCGACTGTTCTCCCATGTTCATCGGTATGGTGTGCGAAGCCAGTCCTCAAAAGAAGGAAATTCAGAAGCAGGTCCTGGAAGCCGTCCAGTCGAGATGGGGCACAAAGAGACGGATGGCTAGAGAAGACCGTCAGCTGCGGAAGGAATCCTGGGGAAAGGATGAATGAGCCTTGTGTAAACACACACCGATTCTACAGCACTGTACAAGAAGCTCTTAATTTTGTCTGTATTCTATCTGTACTCTTATATGTCTTCCAACTATCCTCCCGATTGACGCTTCATATTTCATTGTGCTGTAGGGATTCAATAATATTCGGATAACAATTATGTACATATGCTGCTTAATATTCTTTAGTGCGTTTGATACTGGCTAGCTACGGAGTATTAGTCCGTACATCATAAGAACCCTAGGTATGATTGCTCGGTTTATCAGAGGAGGTATTAAAGTCAAAGTGGCGGTCGGTCATTATTGAGTGATTACTTAAGAAATTGTTCAGATCTCATTCCAATTGACTGTTATCAGGACAGAATCTCCAGAACGTAGGGAAATTTCTGTTCTCCGACTCCATCCGCTTTTCTCAAAATGTAAGCCTCGCCTAGTCGCGGCAAAAAAACAAGGTCGCGTGTGAGGGACCTGAGGGACATCCGGGCTCCACGTTAGGTAAAAACATTCCTATCATCCAATGATCCATTCAACAAATGATAGGTGCTTGCTACTGTAGCCGCCCAAATAATGCCCCTCCCCCTCCGTCGCATCGCAACTTCTCTAGCAGGCCACTCTGTTTATAAACCCACCCAAGGGAATTTTATATCGGCTTTCAAAGGGAACTGCTGGAGATCACAGGTTAGCTATTCAAGATCAAATCATACGTACCATCGCCGTCCTTTCTACGGAAACATAAGTGACAATAAGATGGCGCCGCAACTCGAACCATTTTTCAAACAGTACGTGCTAAGCTTCCTCTCCTTTCCTTATCGTTTGTCCCTAAGGCTATCATCTGGACTGGTTGCTAACTTGTGATACCCTTAGGGTCGATGAACTGTCCAACTCTTTTATCGACCGTGAGTCTCCCTAGCTCGTTGCACTACCACGCATGCTTACATAGCTGAAGGGTTGCGAAAGGCTGTTGCAATCCCTTCTATTTCTGCACAGGATGAGAACAGAAAGGATGTGTTCAAGGTGAATACTGTAAGACTTCATATCTAGATAGGATGGTTGACCAGATGGCTCTCAATAGATGGCTCAATTCCTTGCCGACGAGCTCGAGGGTCTTGGAGCTGAGGTCGAGCAGAGACCGTTGGGCAAGCAACCAGGCAAAGAACATCTGGATCTTCCTCCGGTAGTCATTGCTCGGTATGGCAACGACAAAAACAAACGAACTATCTTAGTGTACGGACATTACGATGTACAGCCTGCGCTAAAGGAGGATGGCTGGGCAACCGAGCCTTTTGAATTGACTGTGGATGAGCAGGGAAGAATGTTCGGTCGTGGCAGCACAGATGATAAAGGACCAGTTCTTGGGTGGTTGAATGTCATCGAGGCTCACAAAAAGGCCGGTGTCGAGCTGCCGATCAATCTTCTTTGCTGCTTTGAAGGTATGGAGGAGTATGGCTCGGAAGGTCTAGAGGAATTCATCCAGGCCGAGAGCAAGAAATTCTTCAAGGATGCCGACGCTGTTTGCATCTCGGATAACTACTGGCTTGGAACTGAAAAGCCCTGTCTGACCTATGGGTTGAGAGGTTGCAATTATTACTCCATCAGTGTCTCGGGTCCCGCTCAGGATCTACACAGTGGTGTATTCGGCGGCTCCGCTCATGAGCCAATGACGGACTTGGTCAACGTACTGTCGAAGCTCGTTGACCCTCAGGGCAACATCTTGATTCCTGGACTTATGGACCTTGTTGCTCCCCTTTCAGAGGAGGAGAAGACTTTGTATAGCAATATTAGTTATACAATGGACAATCTCCATGAGTCGCTCGGCAGTGAGACGGGCATCCATGCGACAAAAGAGAGAACACTCATGGCCCGGTGGAGATATCCATCCTTGTCCATTCACGGCATCGAAGGCGCATATTCCGCTCCTGGCGCTAAGACAGTTATACCAGCCAAGGTGATCGGAAAGTTCTCTATCCGAACCGTTCCAAACATGGAAAGTGAGGATGTCAACAGACTTGTTTTCGAGCATGTGAAGGCAGAATTCGCCAAGTTGAACAGCAAAAACGCCTTGGACGTGTGGCTTCAGCATGATGGAAAGTGGTGGGTTGCCAGTCCAAAGCACTGGAACTTTACGGCTGCGAGCAAGGCTGTTAAGCAGGTCTTTGGCGTTGAGCCTGATATGACTCGTGAAGGTGGCAGGTGTGTACATTGGCCTCATCCTTCTGAACAAAATGTCTTACAGGATACAAAGAAGCTAACATAAGTATTAGTATTCCTGTTACATTGAGTTTCGAGCAAGCGACAGGGAAGAATGTTTTGCTTCTCCCGATGGGCAGTTCAACTGATGCTGCCCATTCCGTCAACGAGAAGCTCGACAAGAGGAATTACATTGAGGGCACCAAGTTATTGGGTGCTTATCTCCACTATGTTGCAGAGGAACCTGCCATTTAGGCCTGAATGAGCATTCACCCATGTCCGATGGCCACTTGTACTTGCTGAGTTTTGACTGCGGCCCGATGCCCTCCATGTAGTGTTAGCAAAGCATGTGGATGATTCACTATGTAGACCATTCCAATTGCAGACATTATAGGTTGATGTCTTGAGCCATTAGCCTTCTTCTCGAACTCAAATCCTTATGGCATTTTGTGTTACCACATAGATTTGATCTTGCAAGATCCACTAGTTGAACATAACATGGCAGTAGTTCCTCCATACTAAGTTAAATTAGACGCTGGTCCCTGGTTTGAGGACGGAGAAGAACAAAACCTATGCGTTCGAGTAAAACATATCGTATCGTTCTGAGTGTATTAATATATATCTCTGAAGTGTAAGTAGAGGTCGCTGGTAGACAGACAATAACAACGTCCACTGGATGAACATGGCCCATGTTCGAAGATTAATGTAACAACCTAACCAATGGTGGATCCCGTTCAGGCGCAAGACGCGCGCCGACGCGACGCATCATCAATTCATTGTACCTAAACACTCCGATCGGCTTATATCCAACGAAAACCTCATTTATCTATTTTGTGATCCCAGATCGACGAAACTTACTATCATGAGACATATTTTACGCTGAAGGAGACTGCGCCTCGAGATGAGTGTGATTGATTTTTCCCGGAATTCCATGATTCATTCGCATTTGAAGAAATGCCGTCAATGAAGCGCGCGCAGCCGTTTGCGGGCCCAGACAGCCTCGATGATGAAGATGGCTCAATAACACTCGTGGTAAATGCCCATTCGGTGTGTAACGATTTGAAAGCATGCAGTGCAGCGTAGCTGACCTACGGACCTAGCGAAAACGTGCCCGCAGGTCTGAGACTGCACCTTCGGAGGGAGAGAGTGAAGCAAGCGATGATGAGGCAAGCCGGCCCGGTTCTATCGCGCAGGCTTTGAATGACGACGAGGAGGACTTAGTGTTGCGGAATACACAATGGATCCATGAGAAACACTCTTTCGCCAACGACGAGGCGAACGTCCCTGCGGAGCACGGTATTCTCGAACGAGTCGAGTGCTACAATTTTATGTGCCACGATCACTTCCAAGTAGAACTGGGCCCATTGATAAACTTCATCGTGGGTAAGAATGGCAGTGGTAAAAGCGCAGTCCTTACGGCCATAACTCTCTGCTTGGGTGGTAAAGCTTCTGCCACGAATCGTGGTCAAAGTCTCAAAAGCTTTATTAAAGAAGGCAAAGAGTAAGTCTCTGCGTTGGTCCTCTTCTGGGCTTGGTTTCTAACAACTATTTCTTATTGAAGGAGTGCCACCATTGTTGTCCGTATCAAGAATCAAGGTGATGGAGCTTACATGCCTGATGATTATGGAAACTCAATCATAGTAGAACGTCATTTCTCAAAGAATGGCACGAGTGGATTCAAGATTAAAGCTGAAAATGGACGCATAATCTCCACCAAGAAGGCGGAATTGGATTCCATTATTGATTACTTCACACTGCAATTTGACAACCCCATGAATGTTCTCTCACAAGATATGGCTCGTCAGTTTCTCAGCACATCTAGCCCTGCCGACAAATACAGGTTTTTTGTGAAGGGTGTCCAGCTAGAACAGTTGGACCAGGATTACAGGTTGATCGAAGAATCTGCTGATCAGATCGAGGAAAAGCTGAGGAGCAGGGAGCAAGATATCAAAATCTTGAAGGATTTCAAGGAGACAGCGGATCGAAAGTTGGAGAGGTCAGATCAGCAAGAATCCCTAAGGGCTCGGGTCCGAAATGTCCGGAACCAGATGGCTTGGGCGCAGGTTGAAGAACAGGAACAGGTAGGGGCTCATGAGTTGTAAAATCTGCTGTCTTGGAGTCTGATGCAATATTAGCTCAGAGACTCCCTGGATCACGAGCTCGCTCGAATTGACGAGGACTTAGCGACTGCTGAGACTGAGTTGAGTGGAGTGGATGTGACCATTCAGCACGCCGAGAATGAATGCGCAGCTGCCGCCGATTTCGTTTCGCAAGCCACTTCCAGGCTTGATCAAGCACAGAGCGAGAAAAACGAAATCAAGGCTAAATGGGACGAACAAATGAGCGAACGTCATGACCTACAGGTAATCACGCATCTCTCAGCCCAAAATATCCATTTCTAATCATTTTTCGCAGGCCGAACAACGTCAAATCAGGGAATACCAGAAAACGACAGAGACAAGACTTCGTGAGGTCCAGAACCACATCCAAGAGGAGAATCAGCGCTTGGCTGATCTTAGTGGAGGCAGCTATGCTCGGAAAAAGGAGCAAGTCGAACAGGCAAAGATTGAGGTTGCTGATGCTCAGAGACACTTTGAAGAGCACCGTAATAATTTAAATCATTTTCATCGAGAAGCTGACGATGCTGAACAAAAAGTCAAATCAGCCGCCGTCCCTGTAGGCAGGATGAAGGCAGACGTTGATCAGGCAGAGCTTAATCTACGGAGCCTAACCAGAGAGGGATCCAGGAACACTGGGTTCCATGAGAGGCTGCCGGCCCTCCTCAGAGAGATACAGGGCGAGCGGTCTTTTTCGAAGTCACCTGTGGGCCCTATTGGAAATTACGTGCGCTTGCTGAAACCCGAATGGTCGTCTATATTGGAAAATTCTCTTGGCGCCACTTTGAATAGCTTCATTGTGACATCCAAGCGAGACATGAATATGCTTTCAAATATCATGCAAAGAGTTGGCTGGTAAGTCATCTGCACGTACTCTACACGGATGTCCGTCTAAAGCCCTTTTCAAATCAGCGTGTGTCCCATCTTCATTGGGAGTGATGGCCATATTGATACATCAGAACATGAGCCAGACCCTCAATTTGATACAGCCCTGCGTGTCCTTCAAGTAGGTTGGCTTTTCTGCTCTCCTCTTTATTACCCTTTTTTGGAGAGCGACTGTATTAACCGTGGAGCTATAGATAGATAACGAATTGGTCCGACGACAGCTGATCATCAACCATGGCATAGAACAAATGCTTCTGATTGAAAGACTCGAGGAAGCCTCATCGGTACTTTTTGATGGGCAGCGTCCAAAGAATGTAAAGCGGTGCTACTGTATCGACCGGACAGATCGTCGACGAGGTATTCATCTTTCCTATAGCCGAACGGGCGAACCGAGCCAAGCGCCGGTCCAAGCCTACAACGGAAGTCCACGGATGAAGTCCGATCTAGCATCACAAATTAGGTAGGCTGTCCAAACCTGGGGTAATCTACTACAGGCCTAATGCATAGCGTCTTTAGGTTACAGCGGGATGTAGTAGCAGCCCTTAGGCGTAATCTGAGTGACCAAGAACAGCAACTACGCTCTGCGCAAGCTCACTTAGAACGCTGCAAGCAGGCTATCGTGAGGCACGATCGAAGAACAAAGGAACTCCAGGTTGATTTGCAGAGGCAAGAAGACCGGGTTGAAGAGCTCGCAGACGCCCTCGAGCGAGAGACTGTCAAGGACGGACACTTAGATGTGCTGCGCGCCACTCTTCAAGAAGCTGAGGCAGAGAAGCGGCTGAACGAAGGATCACGGGAGGACAGTGTCGCTGCTATGGATGCCATGATGAAGAAGCTGAAAGCGACCAAACAGGAACTCGCCGCGAAAGATGCTGAAATATCTACGCTGCAAGAAGAGCTTCGGGTTGCTCAGAATGAGGAACTTTTGGTCCAAGAGAAACGACGAAAAGCTATCAGCGACAAGAATAGTGCAGTGAAGCGAACTGGTGATATTAACTTAAACAGAACGAGGACTCAGCAGGAAAGAGAGATTCTTGCGGCACGCGTCATTGAATACGAGGAGAAGGCCAGCCTGGTCTCACCACGCGTGGCCATTCATGATGGGGAAACCGTGGCTACTCTAACCAAGAAGCTTGAGAGGCTCCACAGAGATATCGAGCGCTATAACCAACAGTCAGTATGGAACCACAAATTCCTAGCTATTTGACTGACGTCAATCTAGGCTTGGGGGCTCTCGTGATGAGATTGCTGCTGAAGCCGAAAAGGCTACTGCGGTGTACAATCGCGCGCTCAAACAAATCGAGGAATTTAGGCTGTTGGCTGATGTGGGATCTACTGCCTTGTAACGAATATGGGACTTGCTGACATTACGATAGGTCCTTAAAGCAACTCTCAAACATCGGAAGCACCGCTGGCAAATTTTCAGATCGCATATCTCGTCTCGTGCAAAGGCACAATTCACGTACCTTCTGAGTGAAAGAAGTTTTCGAGGTCGACTTTTGACTGACCATGAGGGTAAACTCCTTGACCTACAAGTAGGTCTTGTTCCCTATCTCTATTCTATACCCATCGAATCTGACGAGACGCTCAGGTGGAACCTGATATAACCAAAGATAGTGCCGGTCGGGGTGCAAAGACACTTTCCGGGGGCGAAAAGTCGTTCTCGCAAGTTTGTCTGTTGCTAGCACTCTGGGAGGCTATGGGATCTCCAGTTCGCTGTTTGGATGAGTTGTAAGTATTTGCACTGCGCTGACTGTCGAGCCATGACTAAACTATGTTCGACAGCGATGTCTACATGGATCATATCAACAGGAAGATGGCGATCGACATGCTTGTAAGTTCTAAATATCATGTCTGGCTTTCCTTTGTCTTGCACGAAGCTTGCTCACAGGTTGATGTTAGATGCTCGCCGCTCGCCGCTCGATTGGACGACAATTTATACTCATCACCCCTGGGTCAAGAGCTGATATCACGTTAGCGCCAGATGTACGAGTCAAAGAGTATGTCAATGCCCATCGATACGGTTGTTCTTGACCTGTAACTGATAAATGAATACTAGGTTGGCGGAGCCAGAACGTGGGCAGTTAAGATTACCCATTGGACGCACGCCCGCGTAGCCGGAACAGACTCACGGGCTCGCAGAGGCAGGGTAGTTTGTCGAAAGATTATTGACCTTGATGAGGAACTGACAGTTCGCTTGCTGCCTAGGTTTCTACATTCCTCCAGGCCTTCTGATTTGTCCTGTGCACATTAGTCAATCTACACATCTTGTAAATAGATCACAGTCGTGAGAAACACAAACAGTGAGTTGGATTATCCATAAATAGGTAGTTTCAAGAATTTATCATTCCACTCCACTACTGATA
The DNA here is from genome assembly GCF_000002715.2 of Aspergillus clavatus NRRL 1. Classification (NCBI taxonomy): domain Eukaryota; kingdom Fungi; phylum Ascomycota; class Eurotiomycetes; order Eurotiales; family Aspergillaceae; genus Aspergillus; species Aspergillus clavatus. The sequence goes on along the minus strand of NW_001517097.1, from coordinate 54,272 downwards.
AGCATGTAAAGGTGGTTGAGGTGGTTACCAAGGACTAATCTATTGCAGAATACATCTATCTCCATAGAGAGCTAGCTATACAGTAGGTAGGTAGTGGACCCATTCGAAGGCGGCCAAGGCAAGGGCCCTGCCCACTCACTCTCATTCCCGCTCCCACTCCCACTCTGGTCATCGCACCACACCTTCTTCCCTTCCAAGATACACATTGCAATTTTGCTACCCATTCACCACACCTCCAGCTCTTTGACCACCCACAGAAAAACCCACCATCCCGTCTCTCAGTCCCTCATACCTTTGATCGTCTCGCCTTGATATTTCTCTTCAAATCGGCTCCAACTTGAGATCCTTCCATCTTCCGTATCTCCACCAATTTCAGCCATCCTTGGTATCGGCATTGCAAGAATCCTCTTTCATCATTCTTCACCTTGTTTGACCAGGCCTTTGCTCCGTTACGCCTTCTGAAGAACAAATCGAATTCTTATCGGCGGATTTGTCATCTTGACTTATATTGTTTTTTTTTGCTGTGACCGATCTGAAACTCTTATTTTCCAACCTCCAGCACCGAAGTATCTTGGGGTTGCGGATACTCTGCAGTCAGCCCACGACAAGACCTCGAAATCTTCGTTTACCACCCTTCCTCCAATCGTCTCCTTGGCCACAGAATCTCCTCGACCGCGACTTTGGTTTGACCGAATCAGTCTGGTCCAGCATCCCTTCCCGATCCCCTAAACATAACTCTTATCCTCGTCCTATTACAGCAAGTCACGATGGCCGACGCTCTTGCATCTCAGCTCAGCAATACCACTCTAGGGTATGTCGTGGTCCCAGTCCCTGAAAGATGATATATATCCCGAAGGGCGCAGCTCATTGCTTGGAATAGAGAAGCCAATTCGGAAACGAAATGGAAGGAACAATTGAATGTGCCTGCAAAGGATGCGAGACCGCAAACTGAGGTGGGTAGCTTAGCAATAAGGCCCTCACGTGTTACTCAAATCTGACTGGGATATAGGATGTGACCGCTACCAAAGGTCTAGAGTTTGAAGATTTCTATATCAAGCGAGAGCTCATGATGGGCATCTTTGAGGCTGGCTTCGAGAAGCCTTCTCCCATCCAGGAAGAAACGATACCAGTAGCTCTTACCGGCCGTGATATTCTAGCCCGCGCAAAGAACGGTACCGGAAAGACAGCGGCATTCGTAATTCCTACTTTGGAACGCATCAACCCGAAAAGCACAAAGACCCAAGCGCTTATTCTTGTTCCAACAAGAGAGCTTGCGCTGCAGACCTCTCAAGTCTGCAAAACGCTTGGAAAGCATTTGGGGATCAACGTCATGGTTACCACTGGAGGAACAGGGCTGATGGACGATATCATCAGACTGAACGATGCCGTACACATCCTCGTTGGGACACCGGGACGAGTGCTAGATTTGGCCAGCAAAGGTGTCGCTGATCTCTCAGAATGTCCCACATTCGTCATGGATGAAGCTGACAAATTGCTGTCACCTGAATTCACCCCGGTCATCGAGCAGCTCTTGTCATTTCACCCCAAAGATCGTCAGGTGATGCTCTTCAGTGCCACATTCCCACTGATTGTTAAGTCTTTCAAGGTAAGCGAGAAGAATTTGTCTTCATTCTGCCAAAACACTGATTCGTGTCACAAAGGATAAACACATGCGCAATCCTTACGAGATTAATCTCATGGATGAGCTCACCCTTCGAGGAATTACTCAATATTACGCGTTTGTTGAGGAAAAGCAGAAGGTGCATTGTCTGAACACTCTCTTCTCGAAGCTTCAGATCAACCAGTCAATCATCTTCTGCAATTCCACCAACCGAGTTGAACTCCTCGCAAAGAAGATTACTGAGTTAGGCTACTCGTGTTTCTATTCACATGCACGCATGCTCCAACAGCACAGAAATCGAGTTTTCCACGATTTTCGCAATGGTGTGTGCCGCAACCTCGTCTGTTCCGATCTGCTCACTCGAGGTATCGATATTCAAGCTGTGAATGTTGTTATAAATTTCGACTTCCCAAAGAATGCTGAAACATACCTTCACCGAATTGGTCGTTCTGGTCGGTTTGGACATCTGGGTCTTGCCATCAACCTTATCAATTGGGAGGACCGCTTCAATCTATACAAGATTGAGCAGGAACTAGGAACAGAAATACAACCCATTCCTCAGAACATTGACAAGAAGCTCTACGTATACGATTCGCCGGAGACAATTCCACGTCCGATCTCAAATCCTCCTCAGCTACGCCAAGCAACACAATCAGTGACTGCTGAGCGCCGCCATCAGAACCATGCAAACAGTGGGCAGTACCAGTTCAACCGTGGCCGGGGCTCGTACCGTGGTCGCGGACAGGGTCAGCGTCGAAGCGTACAGAATGAAAGCAACAAGTTCAATCACCCCCAGGGCCAACAGAGTGGCAAATCACAGATGGCCCCCGTCTCATAATTGAATCATCATAGTCGGTTGATGCGAGATTATGAGCCGAACGTTGATTACCCACCTCCTTTTCTTGGATTGGATTGAATGAGAGGTTCATCAGCCTTATCGTTTGATTTCTTCGTGGCATATTACAACTGACAACTTTCTTCACTTCCCTATTGCAATCCATCTTCCCGCCTTCTTGATGATTCGCCACGCTTGTGTTTATTCTCATTTTCCTACTTTCCTAGGAGTGGTGGGCTGGCGTTCTTTACATTTCGTATGAGCTCTTGCTATTTGCAACGTTTCCTTCTACTCTTCTTGACGAAACGCGAGGGCTCGCCATTTTCTTCTCGAGTTATCTTCGCCTCCTGGGCCTCCTCGTTCTATTTCCTCGGCTTCTCAACATGTACATATGGTCTTCTTGGAGCACGAAGGCTGGCGTTTTTCGGAGTGTTTATTTACCGGTGTCATATTCTCGGCGTCCACGGTTTGTTTTCAGCACCTTTATCGTGTGGGCCACATTATCGACCGCCCCGTGTTTCCATATGCGAGGGCGCGGCACGATCAAGGCATGGCAGCGACCCCGTTGGGCTTCTAAAGGAAGTCCAACTTTTGAACTGCAACCATGCTTGCTCCGCATATATCTTGGCTCCATGCCTGCATTGTTCATGTCTACCACGCCCTATTTGATTTCCATACAACAACAGGAGGACCTAGCTGATGGGTTGATTTCTTCTCGAGCCCCATCTCAGCGAGTTCTCTTCAGTTCCCAATTTTCCGTTTTGGGAGAGAAAGTCAGACACCCAGTTCCCTTACGGCCATTGGATTTGCATCTCCTACGATATCATTGGCCTCTAACTTGCGTTTCATCTCGCATTAAGACTGATTTGTCTGTCCTCACGCCATCGGATTATTTCTCGCAGGTGTTGCAACGGCCGAGAAACCCCTAATTTGTGAGTAAACTCACAGAAAAGACCCAGAGGACAATTGAGGCGAGATGGTCAGAGACGAGCTTCCAGCGAAGGAGCAGGAGAAGCAAACTACCAACCAGAAAAATGACAAGACGAAAAAAATGAAAAAAAATTAAAAAAAATGGTGAAAACAGAGAAGAAAATAAAAGATTGATAGAGGAGTACTCGGCGATGCTCTCTCTCTTGGGTGTATGCATAATACTCTCATTATCAGTAGCAGCTAGCAAAATGTGAGATTATTCCTCTGTCAAACTTCGCAATATTTGTAGACTCGTATCTTTTTGAGTCTTTCGGTCGTAAGAGCAGGGATATATGCACCGCGATGATCTATCCGAATTGTCTTTTCAACAATATGCACTGGTTGTTAGCAACTGTTGGAGTCTTTCCAGTTGACTTTTGCGTTGAGGGCAGCTATTGCGTGCTGTAGTTATTTAATCCTCTTTGGACTCCGACGGCTCTCCGAGCTCATGAGTCCTCAGGCACATCCAGGCCAAATGACTTCCGAGGATAAAGACCATAGGCCGAAGGTTTGTTATGCCCGAAATACTTGGATAAATTCTTTTGACTGACCTCTTCCTAGCCCAGCAGCCTGCGTTCCATCATCGCAGGCTCGACTGCGGGAGCAGTCGAGATTGGTGAGTACTCACTCTCGCCTCGGGGGCTTTGCCGGGCTTTCGAATCGCAAACCGCTGACTCTACAACAGCAATAACTTATCCAGCAGAGTGTACGCCTGAATCGCCGCCTTAACTTACACCAAGCTGATCGACATATGCAGTTGCGAAGACACGATCGCAGCTCAACCGCCGGCTACCTGACGCCAAAAAGCTTCCATGGCCACCCTTCGGTGGGCAATGGTATGCAGGGTGCACGACTCTCATCATCGGAAATTCCCTCAAGGCTGGCATCCGTAAGTCCAGTCAATTTTCGTCACGAGGCCACAGAACACATCGCTTACGCTAGCATGCTCATCCAGGATTTGTTGCCTTCGACACCTTCAAGTCTCTTCTCCAGGATGAGAATGGGAAGATTTCCGGGCCAAAAACTGTCATTGCCGGCTTCGGAGCCGGTTTCACAGAGTCCCTTCTGGCAGTGACTCCGTTCGAAAGCATCAAGACACAAATGTTTGTCGTCACCTGTCACATTTACGGCTCCGTCCACCCGGCCGGGATTCGTTTCTGGTTATAACCCAACTGACCCAGTAACAATAGAATTGACGATAGAAAGTCGCCAAACCCGCGTATGCATGGTTTCTTGCATGGTACCAAGCTCATATACCAGGAAAGGGGCATTCGGGGCTTTTTCCAAGGGTTTGTTCCAACAACAGCGAGACAGGCAGCCAACTCAGCGACCAGGTTCTCAAGCTACACAATGTTAAAACAGTTTGCTCAAGGCTACGTTGCGCCGGGAGAAAAGTTGGGGACGGCAAGCACCTTCGCTCTTGGAGGCATAGCAGGCCTCATCACTGTGTATGTGGGCCCGCGTACTTGAGTCTATCTACTTCGGCCGCGCACAATCTTCACGGATCCAAATGCTAATATCGATTCTATACAGCTATGTCACACAACCTCTCGATACTGTCAAGACAAGGTTGGTCTTATAAAGCTGGAAACTCTATCGATGGACTAATTCTCGACAGAATGCAATCGCTGGAAGCCAGTAAAAACTACAAAAACAGCTTCGTCTGCGCAGCGAGAATATTTAAGGATGAAGGTATACTTACATTTTGGTCGGGAGCAGTACCCCGTCTCGCGAGATTGATCCTGAGTGGAGGAATAGTGTTCACAATGTTTGTCAACACCAAATCATTTTTATTAATGCGTCCAAGTACTGACTCACTATGACCAGGTACGAGAAGACCATGGAGACGCTCGACAGCATTGACCCGCAGAGGAAGTACATTTGATATCTTGACAATACTTGTAACAATTCATACGCTTCCCATAGAAATCATGAGCTAGTAAGCCAACGTAGGTTCTGACTCATTGACAATACTTGAACTCTTCGCACAGGCGCGAATACGCACTCTCTTGGAATTTGGTCGAAGGTATCTAAAAGCCAGGTATCTAGACTTCTGGACCGCTGCCCTGCAGAATAGCATGTATGCATGTGTCTATGCTGATTTTTCTATAGACATGGCCGCTATCTCCTGGTCGGCAAGCCAAGTTCGAACACTATCCATTACAGTATCGAGACCCTGGCCGCCCCCGAGAATATCATCCAAATTGTGTACAGTAATCCCGCTACGATGATCAGTACAACGACTCTGCCCATAGTTGTATGTGCGAATCTTGTCACCACGACCCATCCGAGCGACACCTCCAAGGACGCCTCTTCTCAATTCAACAAGTTCTTGTTCGCGGGATTCCTGTCTTGCCTCTGCTAGCTTCGCTCGCAGTACCTGCCAGGCCTTCTTGCGGTTCGCGTGCTGGGAACGAGAATCCTGCATTGAGACGACAGTTCCTGTTGGTATATGAGTCAACCGGATGGCTGACTCTGTCTTGTTCACATGCTGTCCTCCTGCTCCACTCGCGCGCATCTTTTCGGTGCGAACTTCTTGTGGGTCGATATAATAATCGCTATTCGGATCATCAAAATTCAGTGCACCTTCTGCGCCAGTTGCGGTATCTGGGAAGCTTGGGAGAACCATTACACTGACAGCACTGGTGTGTGTGCGTCCCTTTGTTTCCGTCGCTGGCACTCTCTGTACCCGATGCACCCCCGACTCGGTCCTTAAGAGGTCATATGCCCCACCTGCATCGATTTCGATAACCGCTTCACTGAGTCGATCTTCGGAAGGTCCATCCTGCACGTCCAGCTTGATCACATGTGATGGAAAACCACGCCGCGAACAGAATGCGGTGTACATTTTCAAAAGCTCGAAAGCAAAAAGACCGGCTTCATCTCCCCCCGCACCAGGACGGATCTCAAGAAGACAGGGTAGATCTGCGAAGGGATGACGAGGGATTAAGGACTTTTTCAGAGCGTCTGATATCGAAGGCAAAACACGGCCATTACTCTTGAGATCTTCAATAGCCAGAGATCTCAATTCCGAATCAATACTTGGATCGTCAATCAGGGATTGGAGCTCTGATAAGGACTAAAACAGGCGGTAGCATGTTAGTCATGCTCTGGAGGCAAGGCCAGTCCTTCCCTCCTACTTACATTGTTTGCAGTATCCCATTCTTGCAAGGCTTTTGCGATTGTGGATAGCTCACCTACTCGCCTTGCGATTTTCGCATCAAAGGAATCCGTCAATTGATTGGAGAGTGCTGCATGTTCAGCTGCCAGTGAGCGCGCACGAGCCAGTAGAACTGGAGAGAGGTGTAAATCTAGCGAAAGCGAATATTAGCACATGTATGGGGTCAAGATCCGCTGCTAAAAATGTAGAACTCGAATTAACCTACTTGAGCTGTACTCCCGCGACTGTAACACCACTCTCCGGCTGGGAGTAGTAGCTCGGGCGGATCGTGCGAGGCACCGAGAGCATATCCAGGAGAAGCCGAACATTATCCGACCGGAAAATGGGACTCAATTGAACTTGCAGCACCTGATATTGAATTCAACACGGCCCAAGAGCACGGTACTAGATTTTCTCTTTCTCATCTGTCAGTTGCAAAAATTGATGACAAACCAGGGACATACTACACAGTTCGCGATATGGAATACTCCAAGATATGTTTAACCCTGTCCATCACGTGAGGTAAATTACAAGAAATGATACAGCATCGTGTATAGCTCATGTAAAGGCCAGACTGGAAGGTTAAGCATTGGTATGTATATCCAATGGATCTTCCATCTTCACTCGGTCTTATAAATGAGACGATGCCACTTTTCCTGCAATCAAACATGTAAATCGGTTAACGGCCTCTTCATGGTCTACTGATTATACCGGTCCTTCACTTCTGAATTCCTATCTTACATGGTTAATTCTGTGATGCCATTTCGTTCTAGACCCTTTGTGACAACTCAGCTCGAAACATGAAGATGCTCATCAACCTAGAAGCACTTACTGTCTTTCTGGCCTGTTTCTCAACCAGCTACGGCCTGCAGGCTTCGAATATACCTTCGGACACACCCTTGTCCTCATTGATTGCTTCTGCCAAAGCCCATCTTGCTGAAGGTTTCGCTCGCGATGCATTGCTGTATTTCGATGCGGCTATCTCACGAGACCCAACGAACTACCTTACCATCTTCCAGCGAGGCGCTACTTATTTATCTCTGGGAAGGAGCTCGCAAGCTTTGGGTGATTTTGACCGCGTTCTCCAGCTCAAGCCAGACTTCGAAAGTGCGCTACTTCAACGAGCTCGTCTCAGGGCAAAGTCTGCTGACTGGGAAGGGGCGCTCAATGACCTTGAGAAGGCCGGTAAGAGGGTCTCTGCTGAGTATGAGGAACTTCAAAAAGCGCGTGATGCTGCCCTCCAGGCGTCTGATGCAGAAAACCGGGGTGATTGGGAACTCTGTGTGAACCAAGCCAATACAGCCATCCTCAAGGCAAGCACGTCTCTCGCATTGCGCCAAACTCGAGCGCATTGTCGGTTCGAGAAGGGTGAGATGGAAGAAGGAATCAGTGATCTTGCCCATGTTGTACAGATCTCGCCGCGCTTAGTTGAGCCCCATTTGCAGATATCATCGATGTTGTTCTATGCCTTGGGGGATCGTGACCGTGGTATCTCGCAGATCCGCAAATGCCTACATTCAGATCCCGATTCAAAGCCCTGCAATATATTATACAAAAGAGAGAGGAAACTGATAAAGATATTGGAAAAACTACGGAATGCAATGGACGCGCGGAAATTTAACAATGCCATCAACCTCCTTGTTGGTGCTGGGGCCGAGAAAGGTTTGATTGACGAAATCAAAGATGATTTTGAACGGGCAAAAGAAGCCGGTCACATTCATTCCGCAGCTTCAAGCAACTTATATTCATCCTTGGTTGAACAGACTTGTGAAGCTTATCGGGAGGTTCGTGAACAACATCCTTGCTTAATGCTTGCTGTAACTAACCAGATGTCATTAATTCAGGCAAATATGCTAAAACGGGCTGCTGCTTACTGTCTGGAAACTTCCCATTTGACACCCCACTCCTTGGCTGCACTTCTATATAACGCCCAGGTGGCTCTGGACGAAGAACGTTTCGAGGACGCTGTCCGCACGCTCAACGATGCCAGGGAACATCATCCGGGGTCCCGGGATGTCCAAACGCTCTTGCAAAAAGCCCATGTACTCCTCAAGCGTTCCAAACAGAAGGATTACTATAAAGTGCTGGGCGTCGGTCGTGATGCAGATGAACGGACAATAAAAAGAGCCTATCGACAGCTAACAAAACAGCATCATCCTGACAAGGCTATTTCTCAAGGTGTCACTAAGGAGGAGGCTGAGAAGAAAATGGCCGCTATAAATGAGGCTTACGAGGTCTTGTCTGATCCGGAGCTCAGGGCACGGTATGATAATGGCGATGATCCTAACGATCCAGAATCACAGAGAGGAAACCCGTTCCAGGGAAGCCCTTTTGGATCTGGAGGGGGTCAGCAATTCTTCTTTCAGCAAGGCGCACCGCAGTTCAAATTCTCGGGTCAGGGATTCAATTTCCCTGGAGGCTTTCCATTCCGCTAGCACGTTTCATCTGTTAACAGCCCCCCTGATTGTCTCCTTTTCCTGGTAATGTACGCTAAGCGCATGTTTTGTGTTGCCTCTGCCGAGCAGGGCTTAGGATATGTATCCTTGGAATGCGGAGCTTGTATTTATCATTTTCACGGTTGGATTAAGACAGATTTCACTTGTTCTTTTCATTGGCTATTAGGTACCCTCTCTGGCCCTCATTGTTTATGGAGAGGAATGAGCGATCAATCATGAATGGCTTATCGCTTCGGTGCATCCGTCAATGGCACATAGCTCACTTGGAAGACCTTTTCTTTTTGAACAGAGCCATCTTCTTTCTTGTCGACCACCCAGATGAATTGCCCGCCACCGAACGCAAGACTACTCACTGGGCCGTCATCGTTCTCCGCATCCACGGGTATGAACAACCGTCCTGGAGCACGTAGCTGTTCAATTAGCAGCGGGTGCAGCCTATCTGCCGCTGCACCCACATGGATCGCATCATACGGGGCCCCCTCTCTCCACCCGAGTCGACCGTCGGCGATGATAAATTTTACTTTTGCAGAGTCCAGGAGTTTTCGGCCTTGCTCTGACTTGCTCATATTTGCTCGAGCTAGGTCAACCAGTTCTGGTATATGATCAACTCCAATGACCTGGCCGCCGGTGCCATCGACCGGCGACAGGTCTGTCACGAGATTGGCGAGAACGTGTGTCAAGTACCCGGAACCCGAGCCGATATCTAACACTCGTGATCCCGGTTTGAGAAAGTCGACCAAGTACTCACAGGCATGGCCGTGCATGTGTGGAGCTGATATCGTCGCACCATGGCCGATTGGTTGGGGCGAGTCGGAGTACGGTCGTGAGGGTGCGTAATGGGCGCGATCAACCTGAAACTTCAAGGTCAGGACGAGAATATACTTCTTGTGGTGTGCCAGGTGGAATCATCGCTCTTGAGCTCCTGGACATATGCTGGCGAGTGAAAATCAATGGAAGCGAGGGGGGACTGCTCACTCCCATCATGGCTTTTTTCACTCGATCATTTTTGATCAGTCCTTCGTTGTACAGGTTCTCGACCAACTCCGCGTTGGTCGTGCCAGAACAGTACCAGGCCATCGATGACTGCCTTCTTGCCAACTTGCTCGGTGATGGGAGGGCTCGTATGTGCCTGTTTATCATTCAGTAAATCCTGCCTTTAAAAATCCACTCACAGGTGATATGTATAGGTAGGTAACATGTGAGGGTTTAGAATAACAAATAACTGGAGGGAGTGAGGGGGGATGGAGGAGAGGGGCAATGTGTGAGGGCAGTCAGCATCTATCTACCATACATGATGGGCACGAATTATGTCAACATTACCCTTATAATAAATCATACCACATATATAGATATATATTGGATATCTATTAACCATACACATACATATGACCTATGATTCACATTTTGTGTAAGGCTGTATTTGAGTAGAGCCTCCTGGTTTGATAGAATTACTTGGTCATATCCACATCATAATTATGACATTTCTGATACAATGATGATCCCCATAGCTTGAGAGCAGATATATATATCAGATATACATATGCATTGCAATTCCATCATACCAAACTCACAGGCAAATGAATAGGAAAAAGAGATGCACTAGATGGGGAATATATTAATGATGTTTTAGAATTAGATGCATTCTGTAAGACTAATCATTCCCTCATAAGTATAACAAGAAGTTAATAATGGATAGACCATCCGATCAAAGAGATATAAGAGGTGGACTACTCCCTGCAGGAAGCTTACTTGACGGTTGACATCAACATCAGGTGAATATATAGCTTATCACTAAGCATTCCAACATCAGACATCCACAACCCACAAAAAATAAGCCTAGCATGAAGATCAGTACTGCTGGTAGGTAACCAATCACAGGGGTACCTTGGACTGTATATCTATATATGCAGATTCTAGCACAATGGAAGAACACGAGGCACACCCAGACACACAAGGTGAGGTTGACCTTCTCATCCTTGATTACCTAGTGTGCACTGCTATCAATGCATTTATCTGCACACAGCAGAGGGGAGAGCAGGGACAGGCTCAGGGCCAGAGTGCTGGCTGGCTACTCTGGACTGCCAATAGTACGTTTTTATACCACACATATCTTGGACCACCCAGGGGGTCACATTACTGACAAACTCTGTACCGTGTCTAGATCTGACGCCGTCACTTGCGCAGCCCGAGACTGTCTCCCGTGACATGACTCTCAAGCTAAAGATTATTGACCTCATCAATATCTGCTGCCGGAACGCTTCCCATGGTACATCGGATATCGAGGTTGACTCAGTAACGCTTGAATGCGGAGCAGGATCTTCGAGCACAAGGACACGCCGAGGATCTACCCTGAATCCCAATGGAGGAAGATCACAGTACGATGCAAGCAACAAGCAGGCCCTACTCTGCCAGTCTCTCTGTGCCATTGCTCCTAGCTTCCTTTCTCTCTGTACTGTTGCGGATGACCTCATTGGCGAAACCGATTGGACCGATATTGCAGCCCAGCTTATGCTAAAAGCGGCTATTGGGAAGCACCAGATTTGCGATGGTTCATCAATGAATATTTTCAATGAGCAGATGGAACAGATACCCGAGTTTATGAGGCGATCATCTAAATGGAAGCAAGTGTCCGACAAGTACAATGAATATATACACCCACCACCTGGGATCTCCATGCTCACACATATCGAAACGACTTTGAGACAGTCGCATCTGAATCGGCTTGGGGATGCGATTATAGATTTCTTATCTATTCTCATGAAAAAACTCTGCCCCCCGATACTCCTACAGCTTGAAAAAGGCAAACTCCGAGGGCTAAGCCGCAAAGAAACACGAGATCTATTGTGTAAAGCTGGGCTGCGTTAGCTGGAGTTCTCGTGATACGACGATCACTGACGTCTTCTAACTGCGGGATGAAATGGTATGTGCCCCAAGGGGGCCACTGTCATTACAGTACCGGTTGAGGTATGATAATGGGGCTGGATCAGGACGCAACCCGATTGAACCGACTGCACCAAGTATGCTTTGTATTCTGGTGCTCGGATTATGATAATTTACAAATGGAGACACAGACAGAACCGTTGAAGACAATCCACACATCAAACACCACTAGCCGAGCAACATGCGGCGAGGATCTTCAATATATTCCTTGACCTGTGCAAGATCATGATCAGTCAATCAATTCTAGCATACTGAACATGGGGACAACGAACCTTGACAAGGAATGTAACTGCCTCTCGTCCATCCAGAAGTCTGTGATCGTATGTCAAAGCAAGGTACATCATCTAACAGTGTCAGCATTCTGCGTTCAGTCGACCTTTCGACGAGGGCAACATACCGGACGAACTTCGACCTTGCCGTTCACAACTGCTGGCCGATCCTTGATTGCATGAAGTCCGAGGACAGCTTCACAAAATTAGACATATCTCAATCTCACAGGACCGGGATATACGAACCTGTCTGGGGTAAATTGATAATGGGAGTGCCCATCAAAGATCCGAAAACGCCACCCTGGAGCTAGATCAGCACAAATCAAGAGAGAATAATCCGGGGCCGATGGGTGAAAATGACACCTACATTGCTAATGGTGAAAGTGCCACCGGCCATATCCTCAATTGTCAATTTGTTATCACGCGCCTATTAAGGGTGAGTGTCCGTAGCATGTCAGCCAACAATGTAACTCACTTTCTTGCCAAGGTCTGCGATAGCCTTTTCAATATCAATCAAATCCATGGTCTCAGTATTACGGACAACAGGGGTCACAAGTCCCTTTTCGGTAGCGACGGCCACGCTTATATCAACGTAGTCACGGTAAACGATAGTGTCACCGCCGTTGGGGCCCTCGATCGACGCATTGACGGCGGGAACATCCTTCATAGCCAACACGCAGGCACGAGAGAAGGCGCTCATGAATCCAAGCTTGACTCCAGTCTTTTTCAGCACCTCATCCTTGTAGAGTTTTCGGAATTCCATGAGAGATGACATGTCAACTTCATTGAACGTGGTGAGAGACGCGGCTGTATTCTGAGACTGCTTCAAGCGTTCAGCGATCCTCAATCTCATTCTGTTCATCTTGACCTGTTACCGGCGAATAGCGCATGAGAAGCCGCGAATTAGCAAAGATCCAAGGGCCAACAGATACCTAGGCGATTTGACACTCACCCTACGTTCTTCGCGGTTTCCAAGGCTCGGCTTAGTCTCAGAAGGAGTCTCCGCTTTTGCGGCCTTGGGCTGTGGCTTCGGGGCAGTGGGTTTTTCCTCAGAAGGTGAAGGGGCGTTCGGGGTCTCCGGGGTCTTGGGCTCGTGAGCTTCAGGAGACGGGCGCCTCTCAACATCTGCGGGCTCCTTTGGTTTTTCGGTCGCCGCCTCAGTCTTTTGTTCCGGGGCGCCACCCAATTCCAATTTGACGAGGTCCTGCCCGACCGTCACAGTATCTTCTTCGTTCACAAGGAGCTCTTTGATAGTTCCGGATTCAGGAGCATTGACCGATACGTCAATCTGAGTTGCGTCAATAGTGTTAACAGAAACATCCTAACTTTTTTTCTTTTTGCTTCACTCATACCTTGTCTGTCTCAATGGTGGCGATTTCTTCATCCCGCTCAACGTAGTCGCCAACCTCTAGCAAACAGTTAGCCATCGGGTCAATCACATAAATGACCAAGCTTACGTTTCGAGAATTGCTTCAAGGTACCCTCGGTGATTGATTCTGCCATTTGAGGAACCTTCACTATGGTATCAGCTATAACAGCATTAGCACTACACTCTCCTAACAACGTTAAGAAAACAGAATACCATAGGTTCTGACTTGATAGCCTCCTAGGCGAGTGAGACCATATTGAGACACATCGGAGCTATGAAAATGGCGGTTAGCCAACAGTCAACATATCTAAATGAGACAAACAACCCTTGGATATCCTTACCAATGGATTGGAGCTTGCAGCAAGACCGCGTCTGGTCGGAGCTTTCTGAGCGCATTCGAGGTGATGCTTCTGCGAGCACCAATACAAAGCATACGAGAGCTCTGCGCAGTTCGAGGAACAGTCCTCAGCTGGAGCGCTGAGAGACGATGAAAGGGCAACCTAGAAGCCATGGTGCACCCGGGTTTTCCGAAGTTGTAGACGATACTTTCTCCAACACGGTTGGAGAGGACGATGTATGAACACAGGTATCTCTTGAACGTGAATTTGAGTATTCTGGGTAGCTCTGAATTTCTCTGTTGAGAATCTTCGGCACGTCGCGATAATTCACACCTCGGTGACTGGGTGATGTACAGACCAAGAGTGTGACGAAACTTAAACCAGTACGGAGACAACGAAAGCACAGCCCGGGCCGAAAGAACCGGAATTTCCCTCAACAAGACAACCTGCATTCCATGCGCCCGGCAAGTGACGGAGTATTATTATTACGGTACTTCAGCTGTTGTGAGAGACCAACTTGGCAGATCTATCACCACCAAAATGGAACGAAGCTCCCGACAACCATATTGATAGAAGTGGACCAGACCCTGTGCAAACTAGGAATTCCTCCAACTTTGCTCTTCATATCGATCAAGATCAATTGGGCCCATCATGTCCGTCAACGCTGTTGCGTAAGTGGTTATTGAGACAATGACGAGCTATGATTAACTGAGCTCTTCTCTCACAGATCACTTTATCGACGAAGCCTCAAACTTGCACTTGACTGGGCAGTTCATAGGCAAGTATGGCGAGGACAAGCTGTGTATATTCGTTCTCTTTTTGAGGCGAATAAGGACATCCGCGATCCTCGCCAACAGAGAGTATTTTCCCTTGTCCCCAGCAACAGCCTCCTGTCACCCCAGGTCCAGGAATAAGGAGCTTATACAAACATATCTGGCAGGTACTACTGCGGGAGACGGAAAAGTTGCTAGAAACCTGGAAACATCCCGATCCGTATCGCGCACCCACTGCCCCTGGTGGTACGTTAATCGACTCAACATGCAAAGAGCATTAAATTGACAGACGCTTTCTTAGGTTCGAAATACGAGAGGAACCTGCCTGTTCGCCAATTACCTTGTACGTCGTGGTCCTTTCCTGACGATAGTGCCCTGTCTCATAATACTCTCAGATGCCCCCGAAAGGGCAGCAGCTCACTAAGCTCAGACCGGAAGTATGTGGGCCTATATCTAATGCCAAAACGTGCCGCATATATCGAGACTCTTGATGATCTGTTTATCAACAAATTACGTGCGTACATGCGCAGACCGTGTTCCTTTCGATACGGGGTTTGGCGGTTTAGAAGGGCTACCGGGTCTTTGCATGATTGAATCGCCTCGCAAGTCACTTCAAGCATTAGCCGCGAGCCAAGTCAATTAAAAGCTGTCGGTATCATTCAATGTCCGTAGACATAATGTACAACAATAAAATCAGAGCATGAAAAACAGAGCCGTAATTGTGCCCAGCCCAGAACCCCGTTATCACATCATGAGAAACCAAAGCGCGCCGAATGAAACCCTAGACAAAAGGAAAAGAAAGCAGAAAGAGAACAAATTACAGCTCCTGGCTAGGGCCCTTTCCACTCTTTGGGGTCTTCTTGGGCAGAAGGTCTAAAAACGGCTGTCAGCATGTTGACCAAATCAAGAGGGAAGGGCTAATCTTACTCTGGTGGATGTTGGGCAGGACACCGCCTTGAGCAATCGTCACATGACCCAGAAGTTTGTTCAATTCCTCGTCGTTGCGGATGGCAAGTTGGAGATGACGGGGAATAATACGAGTCTTCTTGTTATCACGAGCGGCATTTCCAGCCAACTCAAGAATCTCAGCAGCGAGATACTCCAAGACTGCAGCGAGATAGACAGGGGCACCTTTTTTCGAAAATTTAGCTACAGTTCTTCATTAAAGAAATCGGTAGAAATCTTACCGGCACCAACACGCTGGGCATAGTTGCCCTTGCGGAGCAGGCGGTGGACACGACCAACGGGAAACGCGAGGCCGGCCTTCGACGAACGACTATAACGGGTCAGACTGATGCTGAAATTGGGTTGCTTTGGATGGTTCTCAAAACATACGACTGCGCGTTCTTGCTGCCACTGGCCTTGCCTCCAGATTTGCCTCCGGTCATTTTGATGAATTCGTGGGATATTCAGGTACGATTGAAAGAAAAAAAAAAGTGTTTCTGCGACGGTGAACGAATCGAAGACGCGATGAGTTAGTGCGAAATGAAAAGTAAATACTGAAAGGTAAACTGGGGAAGATGCTGGCCAGCGCGAGGGATAGATGAAGATTTATAATGACGCGCTCAGGGTGACGTTGGACTTCCTAAACACCCTTCAGATCACCCTCTCGCTTAGCGGGGCTGACCAATCACCAGTAAGATCATGTTACCGTGCACCCATATTTTATGAGCTATGATCTGTGTGGACTAGCATTATGTTTAGGTTCCAAATTGGGATAAGTGGGGTAATAAATGCTTGTAACATATGATACAGCTATTTTAGCGTGGCTGGACGCGACTATCTAGAGTATTTGACGGGCCAGCCTTAATTTAATCATACGGATCATACAGCCTTGTGACGGTATTGAAATTCTGCTCCTTTCGTGTACTTCAGATCAACTGAGGTTTCGCGGGCTGGTATAAGTAGCGCGCCTCCCTCGTCACCGCGTCTCCCTCATTCTCATCTTTCTCCTCATTCCATCTCAACCTGTCAAATTCGCTATTTCCGTGCCACATCGTCGCCTGACTTATACAACCTATCTTTTTTCAATTTTCAAAGCTCAAATCCAAGAAAATGCCTCCCAAAGCCGCCGAGAAGAAGCCTAGCACTGGTGGCAAGGCCCCCGCTGGAAAGGCTCCCGCCGAGAAGAAGGAAGCTGGCAAGAAGACTGCCGCCGCTGCCTCCGGTGACAAGAAGAAGCGCGGAAAGACCAGGAAGGAGACCTACTCCTCATACATTTACAAGGGTTCGTTCAGTCGCAGTCTGGCAGGTTGACAACAACTGATCATTATTTAGTTCTCAAGCAAGTTCACCCCGACACCGGTATCTCGACCCGTGCCATGTCCATCCTGAACTCCTTCGTCAATGGTGAGTTACCTACATTTTGATCGATTTGTGTCTCATGGGCTGACTTTGGATTCAGACATCTTCGAGCGTGTCGCTACTGAGGCCTCGAAACTGGCTGCTTACAACAAGAAATCTACTATTTCGTCGAGAGAGATCCAAACTTCGTGAGTAGCTCGATCTCGATTTACTCGTCTGTATCTAATTTTTATAACAGCGTTCGGCTTATCCTCCCTGGTGAATTGGCTAAGCATGCCGTATCGGAAGGCACCAAGGCAGTGACAAAGTACTCTTCTTCTGCCAAATGAGCAATATCTTCTCGGTTCCTTTTTTTCCCTCGCGTCTTTTTCTCGGGATTGTCGTTTTGCTGCCTCGTTATCTGATATGGTTTTGAGGCGGTAGGTTACTGGGTGTTTGCGGGTTTTTTTAATGTGTCATGGGACGGCTTGAATTTTTCTATTGCTCTTTTCTTTTTGACTCCCCTTTTCCCTTTGGGTGAAATGTTTTCATGGTTCACTCGAAACGAGAATGCAGTGTATCATAACTCGCATTTGAGAGGTTGCTGGATGATTTCCTTCCCCTCCCAAAATTCGGAATTCAATTTCTTTAATGGTGATTCATCAACGTGGCCGATGTGGTTTCCAATGGATCTACGGAAGTATATGTAGATGCAGGAACCCGAAGGATGATCGCAATTTGATTTCCGTGGAAGATGACTATCTGCATTCAGTCATCAAGCGCCTCTACCTCGTCAATCGCCTCTTTGCGGGCCTGGTGATTGGCAGTATCTTCGCTCAGAATATGTACGATTGAATTTCCCCGACCAGACAGGATCCGAGTCTTCCAGTCAGTCCAGTCCTCTCTACTTCGGATAATGAAGCCAATTAGCATGCTTGGATCCATGTCTTTGATATGTATTCTTCTAAGGCGTCGAGTGTGATAGGTATTGACTTCTTCGTGAGTGAGGGTGTCGTTGACATCCTGATGTAGCGATGCCGGACGAGTATGATGAGGATCGAGGTAGAATAGGTATTGGCCATGAACGCCAATGAAGTAGTGTGATGCGGAAGGACGCCCGCTGTTGATGAATTTAGCATGCAGTCCATGCGATTCCCTTTGCACGGCTACGACTTGGGAAAGTGGACGTACCCTGCGATGCCCACTGACTGGGGGAGCTGCAGTGCTTCTTTAAGTGCATCCCAGTAGGCAGGTGTGACATGGTCGATTCCCAGTCGTGTCCCAACCAAGATGAGTGTAGGGATGAAGTCCCCATGTTCGGCTTGGGCGATGCGGGCAAACTTATCCTCGTATATATCAGCGGTGTCGTCAGTGATGTATACTCTGAGTTCGGAGCTTCCTTGCTGAGCCACGAGTGCTCTGTGCCGTTAGTGGGCTTCATTCCTGATCGACAAGCTAGGACCATACTGGATGCATCTGGCAGTGGCAGATGGGCCGAACCATTCTCCAGGGTATTTATTACAGAATTCGGCACCGTGCTGCACAAACCGGTGTATCGAGAATGGGGCTTCGGGGTGGTCGGCGAATTGATGTAATAGCTGAGCCTCCTTTCCAGCTTCTGTTCCCCGGCGCCAGTCTATACATTCATTAGCAGGTCGTCGCGGTGTGTGACATTTGATAGTTGGTAGGCGGGTAGGGGTATTGCTTGTTACCGCGGCCGAGCAACAAGATGAGCATTGCATTCGCTAGTAAACTCTGGCCCGATCTTATCATGCAACCCCATCCTGTGTCAGAGGTAAACCCCTGCGAGTCCATAAGTTGACTTCTTAGATGCACAGTCAATGTCATGGCTGGGTTCGCTTCCTGGTTGGGTGGCTTCGGGATCGGTGTGAAGTTCGATCTATATGTGATCCAGATCCTAGATTCAACGTCGTCAAGAAACTCTTCGGGCCACTGATGCTCATTTGCCTTCTCCGTTGGGATGGTCTTCTGCTCATATTGGCCCTGTGCGCTTCCATCTGCTAGTGACATTAGCGAGGGGGGCAGTGACGGGGTTATATTGCGTTCTCCGGTGTATTGACTGACCCTGATCCTGTGTCTTCCATCCACGATGGTTCGGAGGGTAGCGTATGCCTAAGCACCATATTGGTTCATCTGGTAGGTCATTTCTGGGTTCCGGATCCCAGAGGTAGTTTATAATGCGCTTGTAGCGCCCGATGTCCACGCTATTCATTCTGAGTGGTCTTCCTGTGGCTGTCTCTTATTTATGCTGATGCTTTGAGGGCTTCTGTTGCTGTGGTCTGGTATGATCTGATTGTTGCGGCCTACGTCACGTTAGCATATTGGTTTGTTGTTCTGGTGCTCCTGTGCTCAACCCTAGTTTCAGTGCGGAAGACAGAGGGTGAGCTGGGTAGATGATTGGCTTGACTGTGTATTCTGTGTATTCTGCGTGTTCAGCACCTATGTTGGGGTGCATCTATTTTAAATCCTGACCTTGGTCATGGTTGTTGATGATGGGGTGAATTAAGCTGGTGTTTGAGTAGATACTATGAGGGGCTGATGTGTTGGTCTGATCGCCAGATGACATGCCTTCATATATATATAGGTAATATATATATCCATCGACCACAATATACTCCACATGAACCCAGCCAACACCTATTCACATACAATCCAAGGAGCAGGAGAAGGAAAGGGATAAGGATATATCATATTGCAAGACAAGACATATAATAGCACACATAAACAACAGAGCAAGAAAAAAGGCCACCTATAGGTAGCTATCACTTCCCATCAAAAACACACCTGATGAAGTCCACCATGGCAAGTCAAGAGTACCCCACATAGACACAGGAGAGACTATAGGTCAGGCACTCTAAAATTTTAGTGTCGCGCCAGTGCAAAGTACTTAGCCCGATATAGTTAGTATCATAGAAATCTAAGTACTTACTCCGTAGAGATTTCAGAGTTAAAAGTAACTTATCTTATAGATGATTTAATCAGATTTAGAGCAGCTTATAAGGGATAGAGTACACAGTATAGTAGGGAGCTCCTTAACATACAAGAAAAATAAAATTATAAGTAAAGGCTTAGGAGTTTTGCTGTCTTAAGCATATAATATATGTATTTTAATTTCTATGATGACTACTATATTAGGTTAGGTGCCTTTGAGATAGCGCGACACTAAAATTTTAGAGCGCCTGACCTATATAGCCGACACAAAGTGTGTATCCAGGATCACCATACACATGTAATCAATATGCAGTACATAGTGAGATTACATAGAAGGGCGAGAAGGGATATTCCCCAGCATCAAGAATTCGCTACTCTACCAGAATACAATCCAGTTCATGGGGATGTAGTATAGGATTCTTCATACCAGATACACATCTGACCCAAATACGTCGTCCCTATCCACCAGCGCCTCCCGTCACAGCTTCCCGTGGAAAACTCACCGCCGAGTCCCACGTGCTCTTACCAAGCTCAGTAAGCCCCAATGAAAATCAACGATGCAGACCTATATTCATTCATGGAACTGAACCCAAAGAAATATACTCTGGTGCACCATCAGGATTGCCAGCAACACATAATGCAGTGAAACCCGATGAGTATTCATATCACAAAAATTTATATACCGTCCACAACCAGCCAAGCAGCATTGGGAAAACCAGGCAGAAATAGAACATGGCTCGACACAATAAAGCAAAGGCACGCCGTCAAAGCCAAAAGGCCATGTCAGTGAAGAACCGCACAGGTATTATAAATCCATGCATAGCAGCACTGAAAGGCATATCTCTGACGATTCAAAGCCCCTGGACAGCAACATCTCACAATGCAGCAGGAAGCTATGAACACAGAGGGACGGAACACTTGGCGGACGGGCTCTGATTTTCGCCACAAAGCAGTTCAGTTCGTTAGTGCAGGCCTACAGGGCGATAGACTTGATGCACCAAGCAAAGATGCGCGATGTCAAGATAGTATCTTGAACCAAGACAGCCAAGAAAACGAGGAAGGAATTCGTCAGCCAGTTCACCAGAACCCAAAAACGCTCACCTGCCAATCAAGGGGGCACACCACGCAAATCGAACACGCAAACCCTGAAAGCACTAGCGAGGATGAAATAGTCTTCCCTGGCAGACACGCAAGGGCAAAACGTGTGCAGCCGTCTCAACATCATATCGGTCCGGAGACCGTATTGGGTGATGACATCTTAAATGCCAGCGATTTGACAGAAGTGGAGGAAACTGCCGGATTCGACTGGCAAGCAAATGCCTCGCGTGGATCACGGCGACATACACGGCCAAGTGGAAAGGCGCAGTCGAGTATCATGCATGAAGATGACTTCATCTCAATAGAGACCAACGGCCTGTTTCTAGAGAATAGGAGATCGAGACATTCCCAAGATGAGGAAGATGACGTTCTTGCCGACTACATAGCAAACATTGATGACGAATACGAAAACTCATATTGCGAGCCCGACGCCCATCAGGATTCGAGCAGTGAAGCCGGTGGCAACCAGGACAGCAGGAGAAACTCAATTGTCTCTGCTGGTTCCGGTGAAAGCGAGTATTCCGAGATGCAAATGACACACGAGGACATTCACTGGTCAAGTTCCGGGGATGTCCCACCCGAGTGCGGGCATAAGGAACACAGCTCCGTCGGTGAATGTTTGCCCGATTTTACTCATTCGATGACCCCCAACCGTATGTTGAAAGGAATAGACCATATGCACGAGCGAGAATGCGTCTCTCACACACCTACGTCTGTGAGCCGCAACTCGTCTCACGTCGTCGGCCTTACTACATCTAGTGCATCCGAAACAAACGAGATCGAGGAATCCACTCGTCACACTGGAGCAGATACTCACAGCCAGCTAAAACCCGAGAGACAGGCCAGCCGTTTATCTTACCCATACCGGAATCGCGGCAAACCAGAAGCGCACCATATTGCCTCGGCAACAGCATTTGCGGATGCATTGGAGACAGATCCTTTTTATGGGTTTGATATCATGGACTTCAACAGACCTAGTCTTCGAAAGAAAAAAAAGGGAAAGCAGCCTGACTTCGGCCTATTGCTATCGGATAGCGAGCTTGAACTAGAGCTAGAGCAAGCATGGCAGAATGACAGAGAAAAGAAGAAAACAAGGAAACAGAGACGAGAAGAGCTTCGCGCACAGGGTCTACTAAGTCGGGGTCCCGAAATGCCTAACCTCAAAATTAGATATTCAGATGGCATCGACATCAATGAGTTGAGATTGGAGACGCGAAAGTTTCTCCTATCATCGAAGGATAGGTACGCGCCATGCTTATGACTCCGCGTTATCATTACATTATACGAACATAACTGACACTTGGATTTTTGCTCAGCCTGGCCCTTCCGCCCATGGCTAAGCAGCACAGGAAATTTGTCCATGACATGGCGAATGCGTTGTCCCTCAAATCACACTCTCGAGGGAACGGATCATCTCGATTTCCCGTCCTGTATAGGACCTCTCGCACACCGAGCTATACGCAAAGAACGATTATTCAAGTAGACAAAACATTATCGAGCGCGAAATTTAACCGACGCGCTTCTAAATTAGGCGAGGGAAGCTCCGGTAGATCAGCAAAATCTCGCCGGGGCCGCCCCGAATCGTCCGTCAGTTATATGGATGGTGACGTCGTTGGAGCGTCGGCTCCTGCCATCGGAGCGGGCAACAAGGGTAGGGCAATGCTCGAAAAAATGGGATGGAGCTCAGGAACACCTCTTGGTGCATTGAACAACAAGGGAATCCTCCTACCTGTCGCACATGTCGTGAAGAATTCCAAGGCTGGATTAGGGTAGTTGACTGAGGTCATTAAGTCACTACCCTCAACTGTAAATAGCAAATGGAAAGATCCCAGGCTAGGATTTGCAATTACAATCTGGCTGGACTAAAGCAGTGCAATGAATTCATCAACTCACTATCTCCTTTATGATTGAATGGCGGTTATTGGGTCGACTGAAAGTTCCCATAGCGACTTTATAACCATCCCAAATGTTACTACTACACAGGGAAGATACCTGGTATTTAACCAGTCTGATTTGTGGGAGTCGAATTCGGCCTGCAATAACTGCTACCTTAACTGCGGTTGAGCGTGGTCGTATTTTCTTACATGGGTGAGAAGCTGGGTCCTGGAGAAAGTAGCGTTGCACGTTGCACACTTCAATTTTGTTCATTGATCGAGAGTTTCGCGAGCTACTTCCAAGCTCGCTTTTTCTTGGCTTTTCCGATATTTTTAGGGGGTGCAACAGGCGATGTTTCGCTGGCGTCGGAAGGACGTTGTTGGAATGGCGAGTTGGTGTTCTCGATGGCTTCTTCGGCGGGATTTGCCTCCAAGTTTATGCTTTCATTGAACGTTTTGTCCAAGTCCTGATCGGTATCATCGTCCCTGGTAACCGGGAAATCGTCCTCACCCATGTGCTTGGAGCAATCTCCATTTCGAGGAGATTGTGTATTGGACGCCGCAGTAGGATAAAATCCACCAGATATTCCACTAAAGCTTTTGTCTTCTGAAGTACGGCGGTTGATTGAGGAAAAATTTCTTGCGGCGCCATCTTCAAGCATCGATTGTACTTCACCTTGCTGGGCCTCATTTTGGTCCAAGTTTAATCGATCACTCTCTGCTCTCATTTCCCATCGAAGTTGTTTGACTGCTCTGTTGTGCTTCTTGCTACGCTCATGGGCGTTGAATTGGTTCAAGCTTTTAAAATCCTTCCTGCACACAATGCATTCAAAATGCTCCGGTTCGGATTCGGAGAAATCCGAATCTTCATCGTCAATCTCTTCCGATTTCGCCCAATCCGGTGTGATGTGCTCACGGAGTTTTGCCTCGTTTGCCGCTCTTGATTTGGCAGCTTGTGCCACGGCGGTTTGGCGAAGGGATTCCTGTCGTTGCGATTCACTGCGAATGCCAGCTCTATACCGCGGATCCCGCTTTTTCACGAATGCTACAAGTGACCTCACGGCCTCGTTGAATTGGCGGATACTTTCGTCTCGGAGACGTCTGTTTTCCTTCTCCATCAGTCTGCGAACACGGCGGTCTGGTGCCTCGGAGTAGCGATACACATCTCGCCAAGCGAAGGATTTTTTGGTGGCAAAACTACTCCAGACAGCATAAAACGGTCTGACGACGTCTTCGAAACTGTCCTGCTGGTTCCCAAAGCTTGGGTAATCAACGACATCCATATTTTGTGATCGACAAGCTGTTCGTTCTTCGAGGGATATCTTGGAGAAGACCTCTTGCAGGCCACCGTAAAATCCACATGGGGCATCTGAGAAATCCATATCAGGGCTGAATTGCGAGAACAGCTTCAATATATCATCTGAAGTTATCATTTGGCTGTCACGGGCGTATTCGCTTTTCCCGTGCGCTCCATTTGGGCTCAAGAATGCATCTCGATGAGTATCATACCAGGACCGCTCTTGGGGATCAGAAAGGACTTGGTATGCTGATTGTATCTCTGCAAATAATTTTGTCGCCGCTTCGACATTGCCATAGTTTTTATCTGGATGCAGCTCGAGTGCTTTCTTCTTGTATGCTTTTCTGATCCTATGTGTCGCGATACAGGAATCAGTCCTAACCATTCATGCAGCCTTCTAGGATTGGGGTACATACTCATCCAAAGGTGCATTGTGTGGGATTGCAAGAAGTTCATAGAAATCGACCTTGTGCTCTCTGGAGCTGGATCCTGAGAATTCTGTGTCCTCTTGTGATGTTGTGGATTGTGATTGGCCCATGGGGGATGTGTTCTGGCTGAAGTGATACTTGGTGTGGCTGAGTGGTGCACTTCTCCTTACCTGAATATTCCATGGCTGAATTTTTAGGATGGTGGGGATACCTCATCAAAGTCAGTTACCCAGCAGGATGATCAGGTTCATATGAATTAGCACCCCCACTAGTGAAATGTTACTAGGACAGATGCTCACTACACTTACTCTGTACAGAGGTGTTGTCATGTGATACTATGATGCATTACCTTAAAATCTAAAAAGTCATGACCTGGGCTCCTTAATATATAATTAATTTAATTATTAATTTATATTATACGGCTTTATCAAGTTTATATATAATTAACATTATAAATTTGTTTAATAGTTTTTAAATCTTTAATTTATACTGTGAGTTCTTTTATTTCCTATGTTTTTATCTACAAAGGTGTGGTGCAAAAGGATCCAGCATGCTAGTAAACTTAGTGTAAGAATTCTACATAGCTTATACACTAAAATTACTAGGGAGAACTATTAGGCTACTATCTTCTCTAGTTCTCCTAATTTCATCTAGTTCTTCTACTTTAACTTCTATTAGAAAAAGAAATTTAAAGCTATTCAGAACCCCTTTTTCTTCCCTTTTTATCTTAAAAGAAGGATTCACCACAGAACTTAGGCTATCTTACTACTAGCCAGCCTGCCTGCCTACCTGCCTGCCTACCTACCTGTAAGGCCTCCTAATAGTATAGTGAAGATATCCATCTTGCCTACGCGAGGGTATCTCTTAGTTAGCCCTTACTAAGCAGCAGGTTGGGTAAATTCTCCCTCATGGAGGAAGAATCCCAACCTAGTATTAATCTACTTAAATTATCTAAATTCTTAAAATCTAAGCTATTCTTTTATACTAGTTATATTTCCTATATAAAACCTAGTGTTCTTATAATTTTAATACTTAATCTATTATAACTAGTCTATTAGAAAAGATAATAACTAATAGAGTAGGCTTATAAGCCCCTAAAGGATCTTAGGATTAAAAGAATACCTCCTATAAAGTAGAAATTAATAAACCCTATAAAGAATCCTTAGGATCTCTAGAAATAATCTATAAGAAAAGAGCTATAGAGGTAGGGCCTATTAAGTCTTTATAGAGAAAAGAAAAAAGGGTTTAATAAGGAACCTAAAGTATCTTATAAGACTAAGATAAAAATATAAATAGAGGATAAGGGACTAATATCTCTATCTCTAATCTAGAGAATATAAATAATAAGGCTCTTATATAGAGACTTAACCTTCTAGAGTAAATAATAATAATCTAGAATAAATTATTCCTATCTATATAAAAGTATAAAAAATAGTTATTAAATACTATAAATAATCTATCTATAAAGCACCCTATAATATTAACTAAGCTATCTATAAATTATAAGTTATATTTAATAGAAAGTTATATAATATACTAAGTATTTATTATAAAGATTAAATTATATATAGATAGTATATTAGTATTACTGAGGGTAAGGTAGTATCACCAGGGGTGAAGAGAAATAGGCTGGGCTAATGCCTCTTCACTTACCTGGGGTAAGAGCTTCTATTTATACCTAGCTACTGGCTATCTATCTAAAAGATAAGTTATAGATATTATAGAAATTTCTTAGGTTAACCTTAGTAACCTAGAGTTAACCTTAATAATTATTAATCTACTTATAATATTTATTCACTAATATTATATCCTCCCCTACTTAAGGTAAAGCCTATCCTTAGTAGGTTATCTAGCTCTTTACTAAAAGATCCTTATAATCTAAGGGAGTGATATTATACATAGTAAGTAGGATTAGATTTATCCTTAGTAAGTAATATTAGATTATATTTAGTGAGTAGTATTAGATTACTTAGAGGGTAGTATTAGATTACTTAGAGGGTAGTATTAGATTACTTAGTAAGTAGGGTTACTAGTATAATTATTATAGTAGAGGTAAGGTAAGGTTATATATTATTTATTTTAATTTTAAGTAACTCTACTTTATCTTACTTATTTTTTTTTTATCTCTTATATTTCTCCTTCTCTTTTCTCCCCCTGTAAGTATCTTCCTTTTTATTATATTAATTACTATCTCTCTTTTAATAAGTCTTTTTCTTTATATACTAGTCTCCTATATTCTTCTTATACTTAGTAAATATAAGTACTCTATAAAAGAAGGGTAAAGGCTATCTTATCTATTAAAAAAATATAATTATTTTTAATAAGTTTAGTAAGTACCCTTCCTAGCTTTAGTAATTATCTCTTACTAGTAGTAGAAGCTTATCTTAGTAGGCCTAATAAAAGTATATTAAAGATAATAAATATTATTTACTTAATTACCTAGAAGTTTAATAAGAAGAAGCTAGATATAAAGAAATATACTTACTTAGGCTATATATTAGCTACTATTCTTTAGTAGTAAGATATATCTCATACCTATATATTAGCTTATAATAATTATTTTTTAGGTAAGGATTCCTTTAGGGGATATATCTCTACTCTTAGTTATAATAGATTTATATTCTTTTAGGGATCCTATACTAACTATACTTAAAGTAATTAAAGATTAGTATATTTATTCTATATATAGGATTTTTATATATAGGATTCTAATACTCTTAATAAGTATATATTCTTCTTAGTAAATATTTTTTATCTATAGTTATTAATCTTTCTTACTTCTATAAATCTATTATTTAAGCTAGTAGTCTTAGCTTCCTTACTAATTATAATAATAAGTTATATAATTAGCCTGCTAAGCTAGTAGTAGTAACTAGTAATTATAGTAAGAAGTTAGATAATAGTGCTAGTAAAGGTTCTCTAAATAATAATAAGTATATATAATCTAGTATAAAAAATAATATTAATTCCTTTATAATAGAGGTAGGTCCTTCTAGTATTTTTTATAGTAAAGGCTCTTCTCCTATAGTAGAGATAGGTTTATTTAGTATTTCTTATAGTAAAGGTTCTTCTCCTATAGTAGAGGAGGCTCTAGCTAAGAAGTATTATCTTTTTTTAAAATATTCTATAGTAATAGTGATTAGTCTAACTAAGAGATATTATTCTACTATAATAACTCTATCTTATTCTTAGATTAGTTCTTCTTTAGTAACTCCCTCTCTTACTTAAAATAATTTAATTAGGTTAACTCTCTCTCTCTCTTAGGTTAATTCTACTATAGTAACTTTTTCTTATACTTTAGTAAGTATCTTATTAATAACCTTAATAAAGAGTTTTATTAGGTATTATTCTTCTTTATTATTACTTAGTTATAAAAATTCTTTTAATAGAGTTTATATTTCCTAGCTAGTAAGTTATATTAACTAGGGTAATTATTATAATCTTTTTATAATTTTTTAGGATCTTTAGGTATTTACTTATTATATTAAGGCTTATCTAGAGGAATTAGTATCTTCTTTTAGTAATAATAATAATTTATTCTAGTTAGCTAAGGCCTTATCTTATAGGATTCTTAATATAAAGTTTAACTTAAACTTTTAATTAATAATTATTTATTATTTTAGTTAATTAGTGTGATTCTTAATACCCTATTATAATTAGTTTTTTTTTTTAATTAGTAAAATCTATTAGTCTATAATTTCTTTTCTTCTTCTTAGGAATATAATTCTAGTATAGTATTATTTTCTAATCTATTTATATAAATATATTATCTTTATATTACTCTGTTTACTCCTAATAAGGAGGTATTATAATTATAAATAATTCTTTAAAATCTATCTTTCTAGTATTTTTTTAAGGTATTAATTTTAAATTATTACTTTAAATTCCCTTCTAGTCCTTATTATCTAAAATAGTTAAGTCTTTATTATTCTATAGCTTTAGTAACTCTATTTATTATTATATAAGGTGGCTATTCCTTACTAATTTTTATTTATTAGTATATTAAGTTTTTTATTTATTTATTTTATATTATATCCCTAATCCCTTCCCTATTTATTATAAACTTTCTTCTAAATATTTTTACTTATTATATCCTTCTGCTATATACTATAATAGTGCTTTATATAATAGTATTAGAGGGTTAATCTTATTAAGTACCTTTTATATTTTAATTAGATTAGAGATTAATAGACCTACCTTCTATAGCCTAATATTAAGACTTATTAATATTTATAAATATTATAGGTTATCTCTTACCTCTACTTCTACTAATCTTTATTTATTAATAAGGTTCTTCAGGGTATATCTACCTAGTTCCTATAATATATATATTTTAAGGGGGTAGGCCTTAATTATCTTATATAGCTTAAATTACTTACTCTTAAATTTTTAAGAGCTATTATTTTATATAAGAACTTATTAGCCTATCTTAAGATAACTTTTTTTTATTTATAAATCTTAGATTATCCCTCTCTTAATTAAATATTCTAATAGCTTCTTATTTACTAGTACTTATATATATATTACTCTTATAAGTCTATTATAATTATTTTCCTCTATAGGTTCTCTTATATCTTCTAGTAATCTTAGTTTAATCCTATATAATAGATAGAAGGGGCTTTTACTAGTATTTATATAGGTATATATTTATATTATAAATATAGCTAGATAAAGATATTTATCCTATAGCTATATTAGTTTCTTTATTAAATATTTTATAAGTATTTATCTTAGGAGTTTATTAAGGTTTTTATTCTTTCTGTTTATATAGGGATAATTTAGTATTATTATATAGTATTTTATTTTTAAGATTTTTATAAAGATCTCTACTATATATAATAGAAGGTTTATATTATTATTAAATACTATCTTATTAAAGGTGCTATACTAAGTAAATATCTCTTTATATAAGAATTTTACTATTATTTTATTTATAGTATATAGAATAGCTTTTAGAATAACCTATCCTATTATATAGTTAATAGCAGTAATAATTTATTTATTATTATTTAGTATTACTAGCAGGTATCTAATAAGATTAATATCTTAGTATTTAAAAGGCTAGATATCTTTCTTTACTATATAATATTATTATTTCTATTTAAGATGTTTCTTTAACCCTTATAATATTTAATAATTTAGGCATTCCTTAACTATAGCTTAGATATTATATTATAGAGAAGGCTACTAGGCTTAAGTTCTAATAGCTCCTAGTAATATTAGATAGTCTATATAGCTATATTCTCTATATATTTCTTATAGGAAGTCTCTTTAGAATAAAATCTCTAGATATAGGGCATCTCTAATATCTATAATATAGATTAATTTCTAATAATATATAAATTATCCTCCTAAGTATTATCTACCTATAATTTAATTTAGTAAGAGGTATAATACCTCTTTTTTTAGTTTAAAAAATAGGGCTATTATTAGTATAAGCTTCTACTTCCTTTTATCCTATAGTAAGATCTATAGCTCTAGGTATTCTACTATAGTATTATATTATTTATACTCTATAAGGTTATTTAGGCTTTTAAAATATCTTATCTCTATTATTTCTTATACTTTTAATATATTAAGTAAAGTTCTTTTAGTAATATTACCTAGCTCTTCTTCTATAAAGTTAAGATATTAGCTAATTATATCTAGTACTATTACTTTATTATCTTTTTAATAGTAGATTTCTAAGTTATAACTTTAGAATTCTTCTATCTATTAAGTAAGCTACTTTAAATACTTAGTTATATTTATAAGATATTAAAGGCTCTTATAATTAGTTACTATTATTATTATCTTTCTATTATTAATATAATAATCTTATCTCTAAAGAGCTTCTTTTATTATAAGTAGCTCCTTCTCTTATATTAGATAGTTTCTTTCTATATTACTAAGCTTCCTTCTATTAAATATAATTAGGTAAAGTTTATAATTCTTATCTTCTTATATTAAAACTATTCCTACTATCTATTCTAAGGTATTAGTCTTAATTTAATAAGATTAATTAAGATTTATAATTATTAGTATTAGTATAGTGACTATTAGTTCTTTTAAGTTAGTAAAAATATCTTAATATCTTACTATCTAAGTAATTAAATAGAATTTCTTCTTCTAAAGATCTTTATCTAACTTCTTTAGTAGGTTATAGAGGGTAGCTATAATTTATATAAATCCTAGTATAAATTAGTAATAATATATTATAAGTCTAAGAAATTATTATACTTTATAGATATTTTTTAGTTTTAGCTATTAGATAATAACTTCTATCTTAGCTAGTATTAGCTTTATAGTTCTTTCTCTAATAATATATCTATAGAATTTAATTTCTTATTAACTAAATTTATACTTTAAAGCTTTTATAAATAGCTAGTTCCTTTATAATTAGATAAGAACTTCTTATATATATTATTTATATTCTTCTTTACTCACTAAGAATATTAAGATATTATTAAGATATACTACTATATATAGGAGATCTTATAGTTAACTATTTATATATATCTAGAATATTATAGGTATATTATAGAGTCTAAATAATATTATAAGGAACTTATATTTCTTAAAGAAGGTATTAAATATTATCTTAGTAATTAAATTATCTACTATCTATAATTACTAGTATCCTAAGAGAAGATTAATTTTTAATAGGATCTTTATCTAACTAACTTAGTTAATTAACTTCTAAATTCTTAAGAGTAGATAAATATTCTTAATAATAACTTTATTAAGTACTTAGTAATTTATATATATTTATTATTTTCCTCCTAACTTTAGGATTAATACTATTAATAAACCCTATTAGCTTACTAAGGTCTAGATTACTCTTTTTTATAGTAGTTCTTCTACTTAGTAGTAGGTTTCCTTAAACTTCTCTAATAATTAGGGGTAAGTATTTATATTAGTTAGTTTAATATTATTAATATTAATAATATAATCTACTTCTTAGATAAGTAATATTCCTAGGTTAAGTTCTTTTTAGAATATATTCTTAAAGTCTTTTATTTATTTACTATAATTTATAGTTATTAATTTCTTTTTACTAGTTTAGAGGAGATATAATTATATTATTAACTTCTCTTTCTATAAGATCTACTTTAGTTATTTTATAGTTACCTACTATACTAAGTTATCTTTATAATATTTAATCTTATATTAGGGTTAATAAGGAAGGTAAAGTATATTCTTCTCTTATTTTAAAGGATTATTTAGTTTAATTACTAGTTAATCTATAGATTAGTAACTTTTAGCTAGTTATAACCTAAGATTATCTTATATTTATTAATATCTAAGATCTATAACTTAGTAAGACTAGTCTATTACCTAATTTATATTAGTATCCTTACTTATTAGTAGGTATTTATTATAGCTCTATTTAGTAATTATATAACTAAGGGTATTTCTCTTTTACTATAAGAAGGCTCTATTATACTAAGATAACTAATAATTATTTATAATATAAATAAGTAACTAGCTCTATAATTAATAAGAGCCTTAATCTAAATTATTTATTTCTTACTTTATACTTCTATTATATAATATATAGAGTTAATACTTATTATATTTAGATATACTTTAGTAATTCCTTATAATAGTTAAAGATTCCTTCTTTTAGGTAGTTCTTTCTTCCTATCTTTAAAGAGATTATATTATATATCTTAGTAATTAGAAGCTTTCTTTATTTAATTAATAAATATCTTTAGATTTATTAATCTTTCCTATTTTTTATTATCTTTATAGGGTATAATTAGAGATATCTAGTTTTATTATATATAAAATATACTTTATTCTAGTAATACTATAATTTCTACTTTAATAAACTCTTATTAGATTATAGGAAGTTTCTTCTTAGCTAGGGAGAGCTAGTAATTATACTTAAATTTATTAAATCTCTGTTATATTAATTAAATTATAGTTTTAACTATAGGTTATCTCTAAGTTATTAAGTAGTAGCTAAGTTATTCTTATAAAAGAAGAAGTATTTAACTATTTTATTATATATTTATAGTTATATTTAGTCCTTTACTTATCTTTTCCTAAGCTCTAGTTAACTCCTAATAATAAATTTTTAAATAAGGGAAGCTTTATATACTAGGGGAGAGATATATATTATAGCTTTACCTAAGATAATAATATATAGCTATATAGGTTATAGACCCTAGATAAGGCTTTTATATTCCTTCTATCTTTTATTATTTATATTATATTTCTTAAAGTTTCTTAGTAGCTATATATAAAAGATTTTTATATTAGTAATTATAAATATAAGATTAATTCTATAATTAGGTTTTATCTACTTTCTATCTCTTATAAGTATATCATATAAGTTTCTACTTAATAATAATAAGATATTCTAGATTAGAGGGAACTCTTCTTATTACTAGTAAGATATCTCTAAAATATTTCTTAACTTTCTTTTATTATTCTTAGGTAGTATCCCTTATATATATATCTTTATACTCTAGGATAGGAGTAAGGTTTAAGACCTTAAAAATAGATAATAATCTATAATAATAATCTATCTTTTATAATCCTAGAGATAGTACTTATTTACTATATTACTTTTAGTAAATATTTTAAAAAAGTATATTAATATTAGTAAGTAGTGCTCCTTAGGCTACTATCTTAAATAGCCTAGTAAAGACTTATCTTATATCCTCTAGTAGATCCCTAGTAGGATTATTCACTATAGATAGCTAGTTATTACTAATAGTTCTAGTAGGGAGGTTTAAGGATATTATCTTATAGGGATTATTTTTTATTAAGACTTATTTTAATAACTAATACTTCTCTAGCCTAGAGTTACTATATCTTATTTTATTTCTATCTCTTCTAGTAGGGTTTAATAGAGAGTTCTCCTATAGTAAAAACTCTTTACTAAGTATAATTACCCTACTATCTTTTAGCTTAAATTTAGTAGTTACTTATAAGGAAGAGTAGTAGGTGTTTACTAAGGTAAATATAGGTTTAGTAAAGTAAGAGTATTTAATTTTTTACTATCTATAACTTTAGATATACTACTAGATAGAATTACTAAGGATAAGATAGTATTACTAGAGGTAAAGAGAAATAAGCTAGGCTAATACCTCTATACTTACCTAGGGTAAGATCTTCTATTTATATCTAGCTACTAGTTATCTATCTAAAAGATAAGTTATAGATATTATAGAGATTTCTTAGGTTAACCTTGATAACCCAGAGTTAACCTTAATAATTATTAATCTACTCATGATATTCATTCACTAATATCACAATAGTATATACTACTTATATAGATTATATAGGAGCTATTAGTAGGAGATAATATTAAATATACTAGATATATCTAGAATAAGCAGGCTAGCTATACTCTCCCTAGTATACTAGACTATATAGATCTACTTAAGGAGAAGGTGCAGGGCATGCTTATAGGACTAGCTATATTATCTATTTATATAATAGTTTAGTAGGAGTCTATAAATTTCTACTAGATAACTTAGCTAGTAAGTAATAACTACCTCTAGTATCTTCCTAATAGTACTAAGTAAGGTAATTAGATAATAAGCTTTTAGGATAGTATGGTCTAGCTTATTAGGCTTTTAGATAATAATAGTTATAAATTTATAGAAGTATTCTAGGTAGTAGCCTAGGGTTAGATAAGTATTAAAAAGAGTAGTAAGATATATACTAATACTAGGGATCTTAAGGATATATTAGAGGCTAATATTTAGTATGCTATCTAGGCTAAGGGCCTTATTTAGTATAGCTTATTAAATAGCTTAGATTACTTTCTCTTTAGTAATTAAGGGGATCTTAATTAGCTTAAGATAATTAAATCCCTTTATATTAGCTAGGCTTATATTAGGGGGTAATAAGAATAGGGCCTTTTATAAAGTAGTTATTTTTTTTTAGGTTATTAATCTTATAGTCTCCTATCCTTAGGGTTAGGATAAATATTAGCTATAGCTACCCCTATTAATAGACCTACTAGGTAAGCTACTAAAATTTATTTAGTAACTAGATAGCTTTCTTTATATACTTCTAGTAAGTAGCTATAATAATCTTAATACTATAATATTTTAATTAATAAACTATATATTAATAAGCTATAATATCCTCTTTAGTACTGCTCTAAGCCTACTAATATATATAATTAATCTATACTTATAGCTAGGCTAGCTCTATTATATACTCTATATAGGAGTATTAATAAAGCTAGGCCTTTAGTATAGTAGTATTAATAGCCCTAAGAATAATATAAATAAGATATTTAATAGTATAGTTAGCTCCTTAGGGGGTCTCTAATATTTATAATAATAAGAAAGCTATTATTAGTATATTTTAAAAGATCTTTTAGTTAGCCTTCTATTAGTTTTAGTATTATATCTTACTCTATAGTAGGAGTATAAGATTAAATTTAGTAATAATAGATATATAATCTACTATATAGAGCTATCTTTAATAGGCTTAGTATTAGACTAGCTAATTTATTAACCCTGCTAAGGCCTATATTAGATTAATTATTATATATTATAGCTGCCCCTCTACCACCCTTTTAAATATTATTATCTTATAGGGTGTAAGTAGCTTAAGGCCTATTACTCTTATTATATTAATTAGGTTATCTATAACCTTATGCTAGTATTAGTATCCCTAGTATATTTATATTAGATAGTAGAGATTAAAGTCTCCTACTACTATATAATTACTAGGAGTCTATAAAGTATATATTAGTAAGCCTAGTAGGCTAGGCTAGCTAGCATAATTATTAGGGTTATATATATAATAGATATAGATAGGTAGGTATTCTAGGGGGCAGAGTATTAGAGTACTAAAGTCCTAATATATATATTATATAGATTATATCTTTAGATTAAGGCTTTTATTAATAAAGAAGCAGACCCTAGGAGTATCTACCCTTATATTTATTAGGGCTATTAGCTATAATAGAATATAGAAGTATCCCTCTAGGGCTTATAAATAGATGATTATTAATATAGTATATTAATTAATATTAGATTCTTAGATAGCTAGAATCTTAAGCTTATAAATCCCTTTCTTACTAAAGAGGTGTATTAATACCTATATATATAAGTATTAGATATTAGCTTATATAATTTAGAGCTTAGGGACTAATATTAGTAGGATTCCTTATTATTATTATTATTATTACTACTATTATAGTTATTAATATCTATAAACTAGTTAGTATTAGCTAATAGCTTATCTTCTAACTTACTATTAGCCTAACTCCTATTCTTAGATATCTTAGGTATCTATATAAGGACCTAACTAAAGAAGGTAGCTTCTTCTTTTTATACTTCTTATAATAAGCCTAGTTAAAAGGATTCTATATCTTAGTTAATTCTAGTAAGTTAATAGGCCTACTAGTATTACTCTACTAGTAATTCTATAACTATACTATCTTTTATAATTATTAAGCTAGGGGCTATTAAGTACTAGTACTTACTATTCTTATTAGATATATTAATAATTAGTTTAGGGTATAGTTAGGCCCTACTCCTATCCTAGAAGGTTATTATTATATAAGACTTAGTCTAGTAGGCAGCCTTACTTAACTATAAATATACTATTATATATATAATAGATTATAAATAAGGGGGTTTAGTTACCCCTACTCTTATATTATTATTTATAGGGGTATTAATATCCTTAATATTTATTATCTTTATATCTAGCTAATTACTACTAATATTAGTTATAGAGCTAATAACTACCTCTAAGTATATATATATGGCATGGGGGTCCTATAGTATAGTAGCTATAATTACTATTTTTATAGATATAGGGTTAACTAATAGATTAGTAAGTGATTATAGTAATATCTCTAGGGCCTAGTAAGCTATAGAAGTATAGAACTAAGGCCTAATAAGCTACTTAGTATAGATAATAGTTATCTTCTATATATAAACTAGGTAGCTATAATTAAAAGTAAAGTATCTGCTATTTAGCTACTTACTAATAATATAGATAGGGTATCTTACCTTCTTATAATTCTTTAAATATAGATAGATAGTAGAGAGGTGCTTACCTATATAGTAAGTATAGATAGTAAGTTATTTATAATACTTAGAGATATATCTATATAGTTAATAGTTAAAGTATTATTATAGTTAGAAGTTCTTATTATAGTATATATAAGAATAGTTCTTTCTATTAAATATACACCCTAGCTCTAGTATATAGTTAGCTATATAGTTACTATTAAAATCTACTACTACTAGAGAGCCTTAAAGTTTATTAGTATCTACTTACTACTAGCTATATAGCTAGCTAGCATAGATTATATTAGTAGGGGTAGCAGCTAGATAACCTATATTATTAGTTTTTAGTTAGGTAATAAAGTTAGTAGTCTTACTATTAATAAGATAGTATTAATCTACTCTATATATAATAATCCTATAGGTCTATTTCTTAATACCTATATTAGACCTAAAGATAAGAGTCTCTTTATTAGACTAGGTTAGCTACTTAGTATCTTTAAGACTATTAGCTTAGAGTACTATATCCCTGCTTAGTAATACCTAGCAAGTAGAGAACTTTTAATAGCTAAGTATAGTATTCTAGGTCTCTTAGATTACCTAGTTAGCCTATTTAATAAGCTTCTACTCATTATATCAGTAGGGGTTAATTACTATAAGGTTAGTATAATAGATATAGATTTCTAGATTACTATATTAAGGGGTCACTAGTGCTAATAAGCTATCTATACTAGTATAGTAATTTATAATAAGTATACTATTAGTATAGGCCTATCTTATCTAATCAGAGATAAGTAAAGATTCTATATAGCTATTAGAAAGAGCTATAGTAAAGGTATGCCCTAGGGTATTAAGCATGCTAGCCTAAATATCTAGTAACTACTAGATTTTCTAGTAGTTATTAGTATGCTTCTTTATAGAGTCCTTAAGTATAGATTTAATATTATAGACCTCTCTTATTAGTATAAAGAGGTCACTATTATAAGCCTTACTAGTTAGGGACTAGATAGAATCTAGGAGTAATATAAATATTACTAGTAGAGGGAGCTTACTAATAGATTAGGTAGTCTACTTTAACTATATAATAGCTTCTAGTAGCTTAGTTAAATAGGCCTATAGGTTAAGGTTATTAAATTCACTAAATAGTATAATAGGCTAGGTTAGCATAGAGGCTTCTACTACTACTATAATAAGAGCCCTCTTTTTCTTTATATCACCTATTATACTATAATAAGCAGGTATAAGATAAAAAAGTTCGTTAATAACCACTCAGGTAGTAGTTAAATATAATTTTTAGTGTTCTCCTGACCAAAAACAAATGATAGGGGGGTTTTGGCATTGGCCAGAGAGTTTTTGATATTCTTATAGATAGTAAATAAGGAGAGGCTTTATAATAATGGTATTATAAAGATCTAGATTTAACTATAGGATACTAGTAGAAAATATATGGAATTTTAGATCCTTATAGTAGTATCCCTAGATATTAAAGATATCTATCTAGAGATACTATAGCTGATGTGGCATACCCTATAGATAGAATAAAATAAATATATAGTCTACTTCTGTAGAGAGGCTATCTAGGTAGATATAGTCTCTATAGAGTAATTCTAGAAAGAGCTAGGGATAGATCTATAAAGGGCTGTATAGATATATATAATTAAATTATAAGAGATAGTATTATTAGAGATATCTATATAATATAACTAATTTATAAATATCTTCTTAGAGGAGGATACTATATATATATCTAAATACTATAAAAATATAGACTTAATGATTAAATTAAAGAAAGAGAAAAAACCTATATTTAGGCCTTTTTATAGTTACTCTCTATATAAAGCTATAGTAATTAGGAAGTATATCTAAATTATACTTATAAAGAATTAGATCTAAGAATTTAAGTCCTCTATAGGAGTACCTCTACTATATATATCTAAGAAAGATAGGAGTATCTAAGTATATATAGACTTTTATAAACTTAATAAGATTATTATTAAGAATTAATACCTGCTCCTACTTATTAATGAAATAATTATAAGACTATATAGAGTATAGATCTTTACCTAGCTTAACCTCTATAATATATATTACTAAATTTAGGTTACTTATAGGGATAAGTAGAAAATAGTCTTTTATATAAAATATAAATTATATAAGTACTTAGTTATGCCCTTTAGGCTGACTAATATATTTATAATATTTTAAGGATATATAAACTAGCTATTCTATAACCTATTAGATATCTATATAGTAGTCTATATTAATAATATTATTATTTTTGTATAGGACCCTAAGGATTATTAGGATTAGGTCTATAAGGTACTATAATATCTATAGGAAGTAGGGCTATATTATAAGCTTAGTAAGTATATCTTTATAATACTTAAAATTAACTTTCTAAGATATATAATTACTATGGAAGATATTAAGATAAAATCCTTATAGGTAGCTACTATTATTAACTAGCTTATACTAAGGACTATCTATAAGATCCTAGCCTTTATTAGCTTTACTAACTAATATTAATAGTTTATTATAAGCTATTCTATATTAATAGCTATAATAACTAATGTCCTATATAAATCTAAAGATAGGCCTGTGTGGATAGTTAAGAATAAAGAGGATATTATAATTAAGAAGGATTATAAGATAGTTCTTAAGATTAAAAAAGCTTTTTATAAGATAATTAAGTTAATATACTAGATAGAGGACTAATAGAGCTAGTTAGAGATAGATATCTTAGGATTTACTTTATATAGTATCTTAACTTAGCTTTATATAAATAATATATAAAGACTAGGTACTTTCTTCTTAAGAAAAATAACCTCTATAAAATATAATTATAGGGTTAGTAAGTAAGAATTTTTTATAATAATAAAGTCTTTTAAGGAATAGTAATACTATCTAGAAGGATATATATAAGAGATAAAGATAATTATAGACTATAAAACTCTATATATCTTCTAGTTAAAGAGTAAGATACTTTTATAAATATAGATTTACTAATCTTAATTCTTAGTAGGGTTTATCTTTAGGACTATATACTATACTAAAAAGTATAATCCTATAGATAATCTATTAAGAAGGACTAACTATACTAATTAAGTATACTATAAGAATTAGCTAAAAGAAGAGAAATAAATAAGATAAAAGCTATATATTTAGATTAAACTTATATAAGAGCTAATTACTAAGCTAGACTTAATAGCTAAAATCTCTATAATTATAGGTATCTAAGTCCTAGGGGTAGAGACCCTATAAAAAGATATTAATTATATATATAAGTAGGAGAAGCTATATAAGTATAACCTCTTATAAAGACTTCTAGAAGTACTACTAGCACTCCTAGAGAAGGATAATCTTATAAAGAAGATTATAAAGAGTCTATAAGATCCTTTTATTATTATACTATAACTAGATTAGAAGTTAAATAAGATATTATTCTAGAAGCTTTATAATAATATACTCTATTATAAGAATATACTTTATATATCTAATTAGTACTATCTAAGGCTATAGATTCTTATAAAAATATATAATAATCCTTATAGTAGGTACTTCATATATAAGAGAACCATAGAGCTAGTAAAGTAAAGGTTTTAGTAGTTATTAATATATAATTTTATATATTAGTACTATAAGGTATATAGAGTATACTAGGGATTATAAATAATTTATAAAAAATAATAGAGACTACTTTAATCTTTACTAGTATTATATAAGATATAGGAATAGATTAGTATAGACTTTATTACTAATCTACCTATAAGTATCTATATAAGAGACTCCTTATAGAAGGTATTTAATACTATCCTAGTTATTATTAATAAGATAAGTAAGATAGTATATTTTATACTTATATAGAAGAATATATCTAGTAAGGAACTAGTATATATAATAATCTATATAATAGTATATCTATATAGGACACCTATAAGTATCATAACAGACTAAGGGTTAGTCTTTATAAAGAGGTTCTAGTCTAAGATAATATATTATTTATATATTAAGTATATATTAAGTACTACCTATTACTTATAAACTAATAGTTAAATAAAGTAGCTAAATAATATACTTAAGTAATATCTTTAGGGATATATAAGCTTTAAATAAGATAACTAGGTAGACTATCTACCTATTATAGAGTTTATATATAATAATATATATTAGTTATCTATCTAGAATATCCTATTCTATATACTTATAGGAGTAGACCTATAAATAATAGCCTTAGATACCTAAAGAGGGGATAATATTACCCCTAGCTTATATAAGTATATAGAGTATCTATAAAGAGTAAGACTAGAAGCTATAAATAGAATTAAGAAAGCCTAGAAGGACTAGTAGAGGTACTATAATTAGAAGAGGATTATAGAGAACTTCTAGATTAGTAATAAAGTCTAGGTTAGTAGTACTAAGAACTAGTTATAGATAAGACTAAGTAAGAAGCTTAACTAGTTATAGACTAGTTTAATAAGAGTAATAGAATAAGTAGGAATAACTATCTATTATATAGAACTCCCTATAGATCTAAAGATTTATAATATCTTTTATATTTCTATGCTATAAAGATATAAAGAAATAAAGGATATAGACTCTATAAAGTATTTTTTAATAAGACTTATAGAGGAGGAGACCTATAAGTACTATCTAAAGAAGATCTTAGACTTATATAATAATAATAGATTAAGAGAACTATTAGTCTAGTAGAAAGGATAGGGACCTAAAGGAGATACCTAGGAATTTATAATAGGTCTATAATATATAGATATCTATAAGAAGTATAATTTATAAGTAGGGAGAACTTTAGCTTAATTAAAATATAAGAGAAAGTAATACTTATAATAAATATAGGTCTATATTACTATACTAAGGCC
Source organism: Aspergillus clavatus NRRL 1 (assembly GCF_000002715.2). Lineage (NCBI taxonomy): Eukaryota > Fungi > Ascomycota > Eurotiomycetes > Eurotiales > Aspergillaceae > Aspergillus > Aspergillus clavatus. Next base: position 12,758 of record NW_001517097.1, on the reverse strand, counting down.
TTAGGCACCTTATATATTATATAATCCTAGTCTAGTAAGTATATAGACTATAAGAGAAGATATTTATATTAGAGAATAAGACTATTATCAGGAGGAGGTACCTTAACTTACTAGTAAGTAGATTCTTATATAATATAGATAGTTATTATACTTCTACCTAATATCTCTAGAAATATACTATATAAAGAGTAGGATGCCTAAAGACTATTCTACTATTACTTAGTAGTACTATATATACTTATAACTATAGGGTGGGTAGTAACTAGTATAAGTTATAAGAATAATCTTATAATACTATATATAGATTACTAGTCTTAAGCTAAGAGTAAAAAAAAAAAAACTCTCTGGCCAACACCAAAACCCCCCTACCATTTGTTTTTGGTTGGGAGAACACTGAAAATTATATTTAACTACCACCTGAGTGGTTATCAACTGGCTTTTTCATCTTATACCTGCTTATTATAGTATGATGGGTAGTAGGAAGAAAAAAGGGGCTCCTACTGCAGTAGTAGTAGGAGCCTCTATACTAACCTGGCCTACTATATTATTTAGTGAATTTAATGACCTTAACCTATAGGCCTATTTAACTAAGCTGCTAGAAGCTACTATATAATTAAATGTAAGGATCGCGAAGGTCTATTATGTATTATATTAAAGCTACCTTTACAGAGGAACCTACTAATAAGAAGGCTCCTTATAAGAGGTTATATAAATAGCTATATAACCTATAAAGATATAAACTCTATCTATAACTACTAAACTCTAAAGTTAAGTAATAATCTCTTTAAATAAGAATATCTATATTTAAATCTATTTATAACTATTCTTTTTTTATACTAATTTCTAATTCTTATAGATTATAAATCCTTATATTTTATTACTTAACCTTTAAAACTAGTCTATTAAAAAAATAATATTATAAAAAAAATTAGTTAAATCTAAATTATCTAGTAAACCCTCCTCTATAACTATATAAAGTTAAATTATAAGAAAAGAGATAGCCTATAAAGAGAAAGACTCTAAGAATAAGCTAGGTTTATAAGACTCTCTTATTCTAGTAAACTTAAAGTTAATAAAGATAACCCCTATAAGAGAGTATTTATAATAAGAATTATAACTTCTATAAGAAATCTAAAAGCTTTATAATAATCTAGGTATAGGCCTTAGAAAGTATTTATAAAGTTAGGAATAAAGAAAACTATTCTTATTATTTATAAAGAAGACTAATATCTAAATCTAATCCTTATCTAAGTTAGAGAGATACTTAACCTATAACTATATAATATATTAAGTCTTTATTATAAGCTAGGAGTCTACTATAGGAGCTAATAATTAGGATAAGAAGAAGTATATTAAGATTATAATAGTCTATCTAGATTATATCCTCTCTAATCTTTAGTAGAGTAAGATATCTAAGAACTTTTATAACTAAAAATAAAAAGATCTTTATACTTTCTTAGAATTATAACTAGATAATCTAAAGAATTATAAGCAGAAAGTATAATTATAAATATTTTAGATAAGGCTTTATAAAAAAGAAATAAACTATATATATTAGTAGAGATAGTATAAGTAATAGATTAAAATTAGAGATAATATAAAAAATATAAAGAAAGTATAATTATATCTCTTTTTTAAGTTCTTTCTTATAGTATTTAAGTAGAAGATCTATAAATATTTAGAATTTCTAAAATCTAAGAAAGAGATAGTCTCCCTACTTATAAGACTATATCTAAATATAGAATAGAATATTTATTAGGATCCCTTATATAAAGATAAGGATTATTAAGGCCTTAGAAACTTAGGGAAGCCCCTTATAGATTATATTATTATTAGGAAGATAAAGATAATAAGATCTATTATAATTATTATATTTATAAAGAGATAAGGCCTATAGCCTTATATCTTTAGTATTTTATAGATCTACTTTAATTATAATAAGAAAGGATATATTATAAGATACTATCTAAATAAGTCTAAATAGAAGAGCTCTATAAAAACTAAATAACTAGTTAGTATTATTATTACTAAAAAATAAAATAAGAAGTATTATAGATTCTTACTCTCTTACTTAAGTATATTTCTTTAGACTTAGATAAGAGAGAATAAATAGGAACTAGTCTTATAAGTATTAATTAATAGTAGGAGCTTAGTTAATCTTATTTCTATAATACTAGCTAAGGAAAATAACTAGTATATCTTATTATAATAGGTTTTTATAGAAATATTAACCTTATAAGAAATAAGAAATAAAGGAGTAGTAGAAATTATTATTTTAATTAAAGATAATAAAAAAATAAAGTAGCTCTTTATAGAGCTTATAGTAGTATCTCTAGATATAAATTATATTATCTTAGAGATACTATAATTAAAGGAGTATAACTTTATAATCTTTTAGGGAGAAGATAGAGTAATCTTTAATATAGAGTTAGCTCTATAAATTTATTTAGTCTTAGTAGAAGAGTTTATAGAAGTAGAAGATATAGTAGTTATAGTAATATAAGTTATAAAAACTTTATAAAAGATAATAAAGAGTAAGAACTCTATACTAGATTAGCTTATAAATTTTTTATAGTCTTCTTAGAGGAGAAGGCTTAAGAATTATTATTATATTATAAAGATATAGATCTAGAGATAGATCTAAAGAAAGAGAAGTAACTACTTTTTAGATCTTTTTATAATTTTTTTTTAGTAGAGTTAGTAGTACTTTTTAAGTATCTTTAGATAATATTTATAAAGAGATAGATCTAGGAGTTAAAATTAGTAATAAAAATATTAATTTTTTTTATAAAGAAGAAAGATAGCATTCTCTAGCTATATATTAATTATTATATTCTATATTATATTATTCTAAAGAGTTACTATCTACTTCTTCTTATTTTAGAGATTATTAAGAGGCTTATAAAGAGGAGGATTTTTATATAGCTAGATCTTCATAAGACTTAATATAAGATTAGGATTATAAAAAGATAGAAGTAGAAAATAATCTTTTATGTAAAATATAGATTATTTAAGTATTTAGTTATATCTTTTAAGCTTATTAATACTTCTACAATATTCTAGAGCTTTATAAACTAGCTATTCTATAACTACCTAGATATCTTTATAATAGTTTATATTAATAATATTATAGTATTTATATAAGATAAGAAGAAGTATTATAAGTATGTCTACTTTATAATAGTCTAACTCTAATATATAGAACTATTTATAAAGCTAAGTAAGTATCTCTTTATAGTAAAGAAAATTAACTTCTTAAGCTATATAATTATATTATAAGGTCTAGAAATAGAACCTTTATAGATTAATACTATTATAGAATAGCTATAATTAGAATCTATAAAGGAGATCCTAGTATTCCTAAGGTTTACTAACTAATATAAAAGATTTATTAAAAGATATTTATACTTTTTAGTATATCTCTTAGACCTCCTATAAAAACCTAGCTTAGGGAGTAAGGGGAGGACTCTAAGAAAGGAGTTCCTAATCCTAGAAGTAGTAAATATCTTTAATAGATTAAAGAAAGTATTTATAGAGTAGGTTATTCTTATCTACTTTTATAAGAAGTACTACTTATAGATAGAAATAGATATATCTAGATATACTATCTATAGGATACTATTATAGCTAAGTAAGGATGGTTATTAGTAGCTAGTAGCCTTCTTCTTATAAAAGATATAATCTATAAAGAAGAATTATAATATCTATAATTAGAAACTTCTTATAATAATAGAATCCTTTAAGAAGTAGCACTACTACCTAAAGAGTTTATAAGAAGATATTAAAATTATTACTAATTATAATAGTCTTTACTACTTTAGGATTATACCCTAACTATTATATAGATAGGTAAGGTAGTTATAAATACTTATAGTATTTAATTTTAAGATAGTCTTCTATATAAGAAAGAAGAATCTTATAGATAGACCCTTATAAAGGATTAATTATAAGAGAGAGGCTATAAAGACTAATATCTAGGGCTAAAGAGATAGAGACCTTAATATACTAAGATAGTAATTAATACTTTATAAAAGGAAATATATTAAAGTAAATACCCTAGAGGATATAAAATAGAAGGTTTATATAGTATTAGTCTAAGAGATAATAAACTTATAAGAAGGACTAGCTTAGGGAGCTAGTATCTATAAGAATATCTAGGGGCTAGACCCTTATATAAGAGACTTCTTTATAGAAATTAAGGTCTAACTACTAAGATTACTTATATAAGATAAATATATAAAAAAGATCTATATAATATAAGCAGAAGCTATAAAGGGATTATTATAGCTTTACTATATAAAGAATAAATTATTATATTAGATAAGCTATAAAGAGCTTCTCTATTATAAGGGCTTATTTTATATCCTAGACTATTATAACTTAAGATTAAGTATCTTTATAAAACTCTATAATAATCTTTTTATAGGCTACTTTATAGAATAAAGAATAAGAGAGTTAGTCCTAAAATACTTCTAGTAGCTAGAAGTAAAGAACTTTATATATAAGTACTATATAGCTTATAGGGTATACTAAGGATTATAATAGATCTAGGATAAGTAGTAAGACTTATTAGAGCTTATATCTATCTCTATAGATATCTAGATCTAAATTATTATAAATCTAATTATAGATCTCCTTATAAGTACTTCTATAGTAAATTTATAAGAAGCTTTTAATAATATCTTAGTAATAATAGACTAATTTAGTAAGATAGGCTATTTTATACCTATCTAGACTATTCTTAGTAAGGAGAAGTTAGTAATAACTCTTATTTATAAGATCTTCTAACTTTATAAAATCCTAGAAAAGATTATTATAGACTAGGGTTCTATCTTTATAAAAGATTTCTAGATAGATTTTATATTTTATCTGTTAATATATAAGAGTCTTTCTATAGCCTATTACCTATAGATAGATAGCTAGATAAAATACCTAAATAGTATGCTAGAATAATACTTATAAGCTTATATTAACTTTAGTTAGGAAGACTAGGTTAACTATCTCCTTATTATAAAGTTTATTTATTATAATATATATTAAGTATCTATTAAGAATATATCTTTCTATATAATTATAGGTATTAATCCTTATATAATAGTAATAGATTCTATAAACTAACTAAAGGGTAAGATTATATAGAAGAGTTAGTTATAAAGAGACTAATTAAGCTAGAATATACTTATAAATATATAAAGAAGGCTCTAGTAAAGGCCTAAGCTTACTAAAAGAAATATTATAATAAGAAATATATTATAAAGATATTTTAAGTAGGAGACTAAGTCTAGATCTTTATTAAGAATATATTATAGATTAGACTAACTATAAAGTTAGATTAATTAAATACTAGTCTAGTATAAATTATAGAATATATAGATAATCTAGCCTACTATATAAATCTACTACTAGGCCTTAAGATATATAATATATTCTATATCTCTATACTCTATAAATATAAGGAGATAGAAGGGGTAAACTTATAGAAATACTTCTTTATCTATAAAGCTATAAAAGAGGATTATAAATACTATCTAAAGGTAATCTTAGACTTATAAGAGAATAAGTAATTTATAGAGTATTATATCTAATAAAAGAGATATACTAAGAAAGATAATACTTAGGAATCTATAAAAGATCTATACTACCTATAGATTTATAAAGACTATATAAGAAACTCTATAAGGAGGAGAAACTTATCTTTATTAAGAAAAAAATAAAATAATAAATAAAAAAAATATAAAAATCCCTAACTTCTAAACTTACTATTATAAAAATACCTAATATTAAGTATAAATATAATATAGTTTATAGAGCTAGAAAAATAGCTACTAGACCTAAGGATACTTAAAAGAGTAGTTCTTATAGCTATAATAAAGATAATTATTATATTTCCTAGCTAGCCTACTAGAAATATATACTATAAATACTAAGCTTATACTTAGATTATAATAGATATTATATTTCTAGCTAGTAGGAGGTCTTACCCTAGCTCTAGTTATAAGAATAATCTTATAGAGCTAGATATAGACTTCTAGCTAACTAGGTATACTAAAGCTATACTAGTTAATAAAGTAGAGTAGGATTCTAGTAATCTATACTTACTCCTAGCCTAATAGAGGTTATAATCCTATCTAGGATAGGAGCCCTATAACTACTACTAGATTCCCCTATAAGTAGGGGAGGAACTAGGCATCTAGGGGTAGCTCTATTATTAGGCTAGAAGCCTAGATAGTAATACTACTAATAGTAAGTATAGGGGTGTCCTAATTAGCCCTAGGAGTATCTACTAGAGGTAGTAGTAGCCTAAAGATAGAGGCTCCCCTTATAATAAGGGCTAGTCATACTCTTATCAGATTAATAAAAAAGAGGCTATATACAACCCTATATAAGGGGAGGAAGGCCCCTATAAGAATAAGGAAAAGGGAGGTGGGAGGAGCTATAGTAGTAGTAATAATAATAGTAATAGTAGTAGTAATAGATATAGGGGGGAGGAGTATAGTAGATAGTAGTAGTAGTTGTAATAAATATAGAGAGAAGGAGTATAGTAAATAGTAGTAGTAATATAAAGACTACCTCCTCCTTCTTTTATAAGAATTATTAATAAGAATACTATAGACTTATAAGCCTTTACTTACCTCTAAGAGATTAGAGGGGATAGATAAGAGTAAAGATATAAAAAAGAAGATATAAAAGAATATTTTTTTATAAAATATTTTATAATATATTAATTACCTCTTTCTAAATATTATAAAGCACAGAAGATCCCTTACTAAAACTTTTATAATAAAAATTAAAAAAAATATAAAAGATAGAGAGAAGAAGAGCTTATATACTCTATAAAAATTATTACTATCCTAAACCCTACTTTATAAAAATTTAATATAATAAGGCTATTAAGGGATTTATAGGACTATTATAAAAATAAGTAATATAACCCTAAAATATATTATAAGATAATTTTAATAGTAATAAAGATATTATAGTTAAAGGGGTCTACCTATAACTAAGCCTTTATAAGAAGATAAATAAATATAAGTTTATATAAGAAGAAGATAGTAAACCTTTTTTATTATTTATAATTTTCTTTTTATATATAAAGATTTTTACTAAATAAAGATTTTTACTAGTGCATCCTATTATAAATAAGGAATCTTAGATAGACTTTAGAGGCTAAGATCTTTTAAGAGGGGGGGTAGTTATAAGGATTATAAAGGTTTATTATATATTATATTAAAGTTATCTTTATAAAGGAACCTACTAATAAGAAGGCTCCTTATAAGAGGTTATATAAATAATTATATAATCTATAAAGATATAAACCCTGCCTATAACTACTAAACTCTAAAGTTTAATAATAATCTCTTTAAATAAGGACACCTATATTTAAATCTATTTATGACCATTCTTCTTTCACACTAGTTTCTAATTCTCGCGGATCATAGATCCTTATATTAAAGCAGACTATCTAGTCTATTAGTAGGCTCCCTCTACTAGTGATATTTATATTACTCCTAGATTCTATCCAGTCCCTAGCTAGTAAGGCTTATGATAGCAACCTCTGTATACTAATAAGGGAGGCCTATAATATTAAATCTATACTTAAGGACTCTATAAAGAAGCATACTAATAATTACTAGAAAATCTAGTAGTTACTAGATATTTAGGCTAGCATGCCTAATACTCTAGGGCATACCTTTACTATAGCTCTTTCTAGTAGCTATATAGAATCTTTACTTATCTCTAATTAGATAAGATAGGCCTATACTAATAGTATACTTACTATAAATAACTATATTAGTATAGGTAGCTTGCCAGTGCTAGTAGCCCTCTAATATAGTAATCTAGAAATCTATATCTATTATACTAACCCTATAATAATCAACCCCTACTAATACAATAAGCAGAAGCTTATTAAATAGGCTAACTAGGTAATCTAGGAGACCCAGGATACTATAATCAGCTATTAAAAGTTCTCTACTAGCTAGGTGCTACTAAGTAGGGATATAATACTTTAAGCTAATAGTCTTAAGGATGCTAAGTAGCTAACCTAGTCTAATAAGTAGATCCTTATCTTTAGGTCTAATATAGGCATTAAGAAATAGACCTATAAGATTATTATATATAGGGTGGATTAATACTATCTTATTAATAGTAAGGCTGCTGACTTTATTACCTAGCTAAAGACTAATAATATAGGTTATCTAGCTGCTACCCCTACTAATATAATTTATGCTAGCTAGCTATATAGCTAGTAGTAAGTAGATACTAATAAACTTTAAAGCTCTCTAGTAGTAGTAGATTTTAATAGTAACTATATAGCTAACTATATACTAGAGCTAGGGTGTATATTTAATAGAAAGAACTATTCTTATATATACTATAATAAGAACTTCTAACTATAATAATACTTTAACTATTAACTATATAGATATATCTCTAAGTATTATAAATAACTTACTATCTATACTTACTATATAGGTAAGCACCTCTCTACTATCTATCTATATTTAAAGAATTATAAGAAGGTAAGATACCCTATCTATATTATTAGTAAGTAGCTAAATAGCAGATACTTTACTTTTACTTATAGCTACCTAGTTTATATATAGAAGATAGCTACTATCTATACTAAGTAGCTTATTAGGCCTTAGTTTTATACTTCTATAGCTTACTAGGCCCTAGAGATACTACTATAATTACCTACTAACCTATTAGTTAACCCTACACCTATAGAAGTAGTAGTTATAGCTACTATACTATAGGACCCCTATACTATATATATATGTGGTAAACCCAATGGTATGGTTCTGCAAGTGTATAGGAAGATTATTAAGTATCCTTCCTTTATAAGGTAAAAGAGTATCTATCTACCTAATTACTTATCTTATCTATGATAGTTCCCAGCAAGATAAAAAAAGAGAAAAAAAAAAAATTTATTAGTAATATAGGTAAGGCTAAAGAATAATGTAGTAGCCTATAAATTAGAAAGTAAAAAAAATAAAAGAAAAATAAAAGTAATATAAAAGCAAAATAAAAGAAATATATAAAACTAATACTTATTTAACCCTCTGCTTTTTATGCTAAGCCCATCTTTTAAAAGTAGTTAAGACCTTTACTAGTATATTCTAGTTTAATAGGTTATTCTATAGTAAATCTTTCTAATTACCTGCTACTTAGGCTAGGTACTAGTCTTCTATAGTAATAAGTATATATCTTACTTATTTATTATAAATTAGTTATTTATTAAGATCTTATTTAATAATTTCATACAGTATTACTATTACTAGTTTTCTAAAAGGAAAATTATTATTAACTTTATTAGTGTTAATACTTTTATCTATATTAACTATAAGATTACTAGTAAGATATTTTATATTATTAAGCTAATATTCTTTAGGGGGATATTTAGGAAGATTATAAAATATAAAAGAATCCTAGGAATATTATACTTATTACTTTAACTACTTTATATATTATTTAACTAACTATATTATAAAATTCTTAATATTATTAGTATATAGTAGTACAGGGGGTTTTAAGTACTTATTATTAGTATTATTATTATTATTAGTATATTTAATCTAAAGTTTTCTCTTAGTTAAAGTTAGAATTACTAGCTTTATTAGTAGTATTAGCTTCTAGGTAGCATCTATAATACTAGTAGTAAGATCCTTAAGTTAATATTCTATCTAGTTAGATAATAGTAGGTCTCTAGGTCTTATTTATACTAATAGTATAACTAGGTGGTTTTTTATATCAGACTATAGAAAGTAAAAAGAATTAAATCCTTTACTAGATAGAGAGATTAAATAACTTTCTATAGTAGTTCTTATAATAGGCCTTATACTATTTAATATATCTACTTCCTATTATACTCTTTATAATATCTAGTAGAATATAAGCTCCTTATAATCTAATTAAATCTTATTTAAAGCTTATAGGGTGTCCTTTAGCCCTTAAATTACTATTTAAAATAGCTTAATATCTAAATAGTGATTTAGTAAGAGGTATAAATCTTTTAGTAGTACTTTTCTAAAAGTATTATATATTTTATACTAGGGTACTCTGGTTTTACTTTTTAAAAAGATAGAAATATAGGTTTATTAAATAAAGATATTATAATTTTTAAGGAACTAATATAGCTACTTAGTAATAATCCTAATAGGTAGTATTAGAATACTAATATTATTAAATTTTAGATATACAGAAGGAGGGCTTATTATTACTATCTTATAAATAGTAATACCCTCTGTTAGAGAAGCTAGTAAAATCTAGAATAGTATATACTATACTTCTTATACTTCTTAGATTATAGTATCTTTTATCTCTTATTTTATCTTCTTAGCCTTATCCTTCTAGTTATTCTTCTTTACTAGAGTTTATACTAGTATTAGGAGGAAAGTTATATTACTAAGCTTAATAAGAAAAAAAATAAAAGAGTAGCTAAGCTTAAAAGACATATAGTTAATAGATATAAGATATATTATTAATAAGGGAGATAAAAGATATGTTATTAATAAGAGAGATAAAATAGGTAAGTAGAAAAGTAAAAGACTAAGAAAATAAATAATAAAGAATAAAGAAATAGGGTATAGGTAAGAATAAATAAATATAGCTAATTAAGCTAATTAAAATAATAATAGTAATACTTAAAAATAAAATAATAAAATATTTACTATCTTCTAGCTTTAAAATTAGCTACTAGCTTAGTAGTATTACTTAATAGATCTACTTATATTTATTAATTCCACTCATTACCCTAACCTAACTAGATATTCAGATTACTTTTTACTATTTAAGTGATCTATCTTTAATACTTTATATTTATTAATTATCTTTTTAAGTTCTTATAACTAGAATTTTTTATTAGTATCACCTTCTATATTAATAGGTCTAGGCTAAGTAGGTTATCTTTTAAATAGATTATTAATATAGTACTTTTTAAGATAAGTAACTAACACCATAGGGTATATTCTCTAGTTATTAGGAAAGTCTAGCCTATAGGCTAGGGGACTAGTATACTTTATTATCTTAAATAATCTAATATATTAATTTCTAAGTTTATAGCCTAATATAGACTATATATTATATCCTATATATAGCTTAAGTAAGACCTTATTATCTTTATAGAAGGTAACTAATTTATATTATTTATTATACTAATCTTTTAAAGTAATTATAGCTAATCTTAGTACCTTAGTAGCTAATACTTAGCTAGTAAATAAGTAAGTAACTTTACTAGTAATACTAATATTTAATATAGTAGGTAGCTTAAACCTATATATTAATTTATATAGTATGGCCTTAGTTAATATATTATATATAGAGTTAAATATTTATTAAAGTTATAATAAAATAGAAGGCTATTAGTATATATTATTAAGAGAGGAAATCATATATTAAAGATATATTTTAATAGTTTAATTTATTCTTTTACTCTAGCTATCTATCTAAGTATAGTAAGTAGTTAAAAAATATTACTCTATCTTATAAGCTTTATAGAATTTATACTAAAGTTCTAAAGTAAATTTTATATCTCTATTAGATATAATAACTTTAGATAAACCTTAATCACCCCTATATAGTAAAGCTAGTAAGCTTAAAGCCTATTATTATACTATCTAGTATATTCTCTCTAATATTATTATTATTTACTTAGTAAACTTATCTATTATATTTATAATAGTATTAAACTATCCCATGTCTGGCAAGGTAATAATAATATTAATTATAATTATATAAAATAGGATATTTGGAGTAAGGATAGATTATAATATGCTATATAGTTTATATCTATATATACTCTTTTTCTAATATTCTAGATAATATTTTATATATTAACTTACTTAATGCTTTAACTTATAGAGTATAATGCCTTAGAGTAGTTTTACTATTCTATTAATACTAGGGTATCTATTATTATTATATATATTATATAGTATTTCTTTTAGTAAAATATATTGTAGGTATAATATGCTGCTATTTATATATAGTAGATTATCTTTTAAATAGAAAGATAATTAGACTAGTACTAGAAAGGATATATTCTTTTATAGTACCTAAATAACTTTATTCTATTTTATATCTAAGGTATAGCTACTAATAATCTTATTTTAAAAGTCTTTAGATATTTAAATAGCCAGAATTATTTTATTAGGTATAACTATATAAAAGGCATAGCCATAAGAAATAATAAGAGGATCTTTATTATTAGTTATATTATTTATAGTATATAATAGTAGCCTAGATAGCATATTAGGTATAATATAGGTTTTACTAGGTTTATAGTATAAGATAAGATTCTTAAATATCTATATATACTATGAAGCTCTTACTAACTGTAGGTTTAACTTATTAATAGAAGATATGATTAAGCTTATTTATTTTATAATATCTACTATAGCTATATAATTAGTATAGATAATAGTCTTTAAGTATATTTTAATCATATATTATATTTTTTATAGGACCTATATAAGTATAGAAATTTCTAGTTCTATAGGCTAGTAATTTAGTTTAGCTATAGATAATATCCTACTTAGGAATATTATTAGTAGTATAAAAGCTTAGTTTAGTAGTAAGGCTTAGTTCTAATTCCTTTAAAAGTATAATAATATTAGATTATTAAGGGATATATAGAAAATTATTATACTATATCCTTATTATTTTAAAGAATCTATATTAATATAGAGATCTTAGTCTAGATACTAGTATATAAGTATTACTAGATTAGTAAAGTATAATTATATAGATTAGAAAGC
>NW_001517096.1:271033-396335 GCF_000002715.2 Aspergillus clavatus NRRL 1 | reverse complement strand
CCTAACCCTAACCCTAACCCTAACCCTAACCCTAACCCTAACCCTAACCCTAAACCCTAACCCTAACCCAAACCCTAAACCCTAACCCAAACCCTAACCCAAACCCTAACCCTAATCTTGGTGTGAGTCTAACCTGCTAAACAAGTTCTTGGTCTTGATTTGCACGGGCTTTAGCTAACGTAAACTGTAAATTCAATAGACAAAAACTCGAAGGGTAAAGTGTTCATTCCTTGGCCTGGCACAGTTGCTCATTACATCCGGACCATGTCATTGATTCACTAAGAGGACTTTGACTGCACCTGTATAATCCTGAGGACAAATATAATTCCCTGGGCAATGAAGTCACGGAAGAAAAGATTGCAGTTGATTGTCCGCCCTGATTGCGCAAGGTATGCTTGAAGTGGTTTGACTAGAGATCTGCTGTGACTTCTAGGCTTACTCGTAGGAATCCACACCACGTCATAAATATTATAAACCCAAATGCAAGCTGCCTGGTAGACCCCTAACGAGGCAAGGGAGATTTAAAGAAACTGTCCTATCTACTTGATTTAGACTATAACGTAATTGATGCACTCGCTTTCAAGGATTGAAAACGGGACCACACATCCAGACGAAGACTAATTGAGCTCGACCCCAATCGTAAACTAGCCATGCTCATCAGTAGCCACTGTCGGGTCTCTTCAAGCTTTGATTCCTCTGGGACGGCCACAATAGGCTTGACCGCCGAGGCCCTGGAGAAGTCGAGGGCGATACCATGCCCGATTCCTGCGATTCTGAAAGGATTAGTTAGGTGTTGCTGAGGTGGCGGGAGCACTGCGGAGTTTCTCCTATCACGAGTAGCCGCTGTGAACAAGATGGCCTTGCCATTGACGAACTACTACAAGTATGTAGAGGCATCGATGATCGGATATACGATCTCGGGCTGTTGGCCCGAATATTGGTGGTTTCTATGCTGAGACGTCGATGCAACTTGGAAATAGCGCGTCCGTGCCCCGGTTTCGTCTGCGGAGAGACAGCAGCATAATCAATACATCTCATATGGTAATTTTATGAGTCTGACTCAGCACTCTCGGGAACAGACACTACCTAGTTGTGCAGACCAGCCCCTGAAGGTTACCGACCCCATCACGAGATTTGGGGAAGAGTGAAGCTTCCCCATGGGCTCGACTGAGAGCGCTAGCAGCGGATCAAGAGCTAAAACAAAATTGCGTCTTATTTCTTTCACCATTTTCCATCAATATCTCATATATGAGAATCCTTCAGGCTTTGAATTCCATCACCAACCTATCACTTCTAGCTACTAAGCAATAAATTGTTTTGTTCAGAAGTATGGTCTCTCAAGAAGAGCAGCTTAATGCTGACCCTGTTCACCTCAATCAACTTCTACATGATAGATATCATGTCCTCCAAAAGCTTGGGTCAGGGCGTTACTCAACTGTCTGGTTAGTAAAGGATCGAAAGTAGGTCATGATATAAAGAGACTACCATACCAAAAGGATACTTACCCATTTTCCAGAGAGGCGACGTATAAGGCTGTAAAAATCCTGGAGCAAGATTGTTATGACGGCAAACATGATCTTTTTGAGTTGGAGATTTTAAGGCACCTCCGCAAAGCTAATCCAAATCATCCTGGCTATCAGCATATCTCTGTTCTTCTGGATGATTTTGTTTACGTTGGGAAACTCGGGCGCCATGTTTGTCTTGTGATGGAACCTATGGCAGAAGACATGAAGGGCTTTAGCTTTTTCTTCGATGGTGCTAAGATTCCTAATCACATCATGAAGCGAGTTACAAAGCAGCTGCTCTCCGCCTTAGAATATGCACATTCCTCGGAGATTATCCATACTGGTGGGTGAAGTTTTTGAATCTGTAAGAACCATATAAAAGCTAACTCTCTGCTCACCCTTAGACATCAAACAAGACAATATTATGGTGAAGATCAGAGACTTCTCTATCATTGATCAATATTTGGAAGATTCACTTTGCAACCCAAATGTGAATCTTGGAGAGTATAACTTCAATAACACTTCTGAGCTAAGCCAGATAAGCATTGCTCTTTGTGACTGGGGATCAGCAAGCTGGGTAAAGAAGCATCTCACAGAGATGATCCAGCCCAAGCTTCTTCGCGCACCGGAGGTCATATTACAGGCCCCCTGGGGCAAGGAAGTTGATATTTGGAATCTAGGCGCCCTACTTCCTGAGCTTCTAGATGCAGTGCAGATGTTCTCTGGCAAAACTGACGCGACTGGAGGGATTTATCACACCAAACATCATATTGAAGAGATTGATGCGCTCTTTGGTCCATTCCCTGTTGACTTGTTGAATGATGGAAATCCAAAAATTGTGCAACAATTTTTTGATGAACACTTCCAAATTCAAGATCCTGCGCAACGCCCACCGGCAAGGCTGGAAACATGGATACAGTGTCTTGATGGAGCTGAGAAAGAGAATTTTCTTTCATTGCTCCAATCCATGATGATGATTGATCCCAAACAGCGAGAGACTGCACAATCACTACAGGGTGCGCTGTGGCTTACAGGTTAATGACTCTTACTATGGCTGCCTATAGCCTGCTGCAAGAAAGACTGGAAAGGAGAGCTAGAAATGCACAGTTACTGAGACATGATAGCCCCACTAGTTATGTTGTTGCATGAAATTTCATACAGTTGATCTCTCAAAGTAGCTCTGTATCTGCAGGCAACATAACATGTTCACTAAGCATTCCAAGTGGTAATACCCTCACTGATATTTTATTCTTCCAGGCTTTCAAGCCGCTGTAGGGTACACATATGCTAAAGCTATTTTAGGGACTAAGAAAACCTCATATGGCCCCTGTATCCTCAGGACTGCCAATAAGTGAGATGTGGTTATCAGGATGAATAAGTACAAGATAATACTCTGGTCTAATCCCATAACTCTTGTACAATATATTGGATTATGCATATATGCATATATGCACGCCTTATCATAATCAATAAAGAACAGACCATGAGTTATTTCACCTAGTGCCTGGTTAGCTCCGACTAAAGCTGTAAAGTTGGACAAATCAACCTCAATTTGTGGAGAGGCACGTAAAAAAATTAATTTCAACCTTGATCCGTTGACTTGTTTTTTTCTGATGCGGCGAATTCGAGGAAATCAGTTCCTCAACGAGGCACTGTGTTAGATTCCCCTGTTTTGGACGTCTAACAGATTTCCCTGAAGCAAAAGCAAGCACCAAGTCTAATGGCTACATGTAGTCTCTTTTCCTGATAGGTGTGGAGAATTTCTGGATGGCAGATTCCTTGGATCACCGAGCTGAGCTTCCAACCAAAATTGTAGGTGTCCTGGACTCACATTCAACCCAGTCCTGATTTGGGAGAATGCATATGAATGGCATCACCTGCCAAGATGCTTTTCTCCTCCTAGTCCATCACCCAGCAAAGCCAGTAACTAACAGTATACGTAGTCGACCAGACACAGCTGCTACTGCTCAAAGAGTAAGGGTGAATGAGCTACTTGACGATCTTCATGATGAGTCCCTCATCGGGATTCAGCTTATACTTGAGGAAAATGTTGATCAATATTGATATGCATAGACGACCGATGTTTCTTTCTTGGAGATGATCATGAGATTGCCGAATTTCGATCTGATGATTTAGCGCCGTCGGATATCGGCTGACAGAATAGTCAATTTGCGAATAAGATATCTTCTTGGCTTTAAGAGAGAAGACCAACAGAAGTCAGTGTTTGGTATGATATCAAGAACATTTGTCCTTGGTATGCTCTCCTTCGAACGGCAGACCGATTTGACGCCGGACCTAACTGTGTGGCTCTTCTGAGCCAACTAAATACCGAGTCTCAGCAACACTGCCATCATCAAAATCAAAATATAGGGCATGGGCATTCTCGTCTAGCAATTGTTCTTCACTTACGTGTAATCCTACTAGATTAGTCGCCCACTGAACACTTACGTTGCTATGCTGCTGCACAACATTAACTGTCGTTCAACTCGCCCTTGGACAAGAGCAGATGCCTGGAAATTAGACCACCCAGGTTCACAATTCTCCAGCAACGATATGTGATGAGAAATGCAGTTAATTTTCCGAAAGTGCACATTCGGTTACTTGAAATAATCTTCTTATGGCGTCAAGTGATGCACCATGTAGTGCTGCCTTTCAGTCTATGTGGTGTTTTCCTACGTAACAGACCAACTTCGATAGGATGGATTGCCCTCTTATTCATTGAGTCCTTAGCAATCCTCTCTGCCTGCATCCTCTCCATTTCGAGAGGCACATGATCTGTCTAGACTGTACTTAGGATGATGCATGACAAGTGCTTTCGTACTCACACCACTCAGGGTTGTGATCTTTGAAATGGTGTGTGAGCCACAGCGGTGGCTGATGCATAATCATCAGTCTTCGTTCAACAAGGTAAAGGGTCCTTATCCGATTCGTAAAAAGCAGAAAGGAATCTGACTACTCCAGGGGGTTTTGCTTGGCGCTGAGGAGTGTGAATTTACATTTTAGACAAGATCCCATGATGATGTGCTTTAATTTCCTAGGATGAATTGCCTTTGGGACTCCAAGGCTTTCAATGTTTGAATATTTATCAACATACCCTCCTTGGCTCTAATTGCGTCAAGCTGCTGCCAGGTTCACCAGGACATCAGATTCTTCAAAGCTGTATACTATTGGTGCCTTATTTTCCATACATCGATCTGGTGCCTCAGCTTTATGCTCTCTCAATATTGCTAAAATAATCTGTCACTTCGCTTTTCTCCGCAATGAGTTGTTGTTAGTATGGTTATTATTAGTATTGTTGTTGTTGTTGTGATTGTTAAGAATCAACAGACAATGATAGCTCTACACCTTGACTTGAGAGTCATGGACTCAGCTGACACAGACAGAATCATTGTCCACTTAATAAGTGGGAGTGAAATATTGATAGGACTCAGTGCAGGGCTTCTCTCAACAGCTCGTGCGGGGCTTAGTCAAGCACTTTTGGGCAGGTAACCTCTCAAGTCGATATGGTCCTGACAGAATCCTTGCGAATTATAGGGATGATGTTTACAGAGAGAGGTGTTGTGGCCACACCAGACCATAAAAACCCGGAAAGGGAAGCTGCATTCATTTAGCAATCTCATAGTGGACTAAATAAGAACCTTATTTCAGGCTAAACATAGAAATAGCTTGCCACTGCTGGGAACTGATTATAGGGCAGCAAAAGTGGAGCAAACTATACTATGTAATTTGCCTCAATCATCAAGTCTCCGTTGTTGTTGAAAATTGGCTTCTCATACAACAATGAGGAGTTGCCAGGAATTACGAACCGAGCAGAGGTGTTGAGGTCCTTCTCCAGATTTTTCTCAACGTCGCCGAACGAGGCGCTCTTAAATCGCTGGACAAGCTGGTCCTGCAAGCCCTGGTTTTTTTGTTTGACACTCTCCAGCGTATTGAAGCCTGCAGTACTACTACTGAACTGTAGTGGATCTGCCGCCACTTGGAAAACGGTGGTCAGATCAGCAGGCAAGTTGAGAGAAAACTTCAGGCCGCCGTCGGTGGCCGCGATGGTGATATTACTTTGCCAGGTGATTTGGACATGAATGCTGGATCCCCTCTTTTAGATTAAGTCCAGCGAGAGATTACACTGCAGAGAATATACACTCACGTGTAATCGTATTCCCAATTCATGGGCCACGTGGTGCCAACGGATTGGCATTTGATTCTGATGTCTGTAATGCCACTCGCATTGATGTTGCTAGCTCCGGGCACAATGCTCAACGTGTTATTTGTGGTGCCTAAACCGACATTGTTAGAAACTGAGTCCATGGAGTCCATGACAAGAAGCACACTTACAATCAATGTCAAGTCTATTCCAGCCTCCATCTGTCTTGAGCGTGTTGTGATACTTCTGCTCGTCGTTCGATGGAGCCCATGTCCAAGTCAAAGCATTGGGCGTGCTCTCTTTCCACGCATAAAAACTGGCGCCGCTGGAATGGCTGGGGTCCCCTGGTGCAATTCTCCACTGCTCCGCCAGTATGTCAGGAATATCCGCGCTATCAATCCACGCGTACGTATAAGCATTGAATAGAGACAGCAGTTGGGAGGGAGATTGTCGAAAAAGGTAGCTATCCCAGATTATGTTGCGATCAATGATAATCGTGCCGTTGATGCCTGGGGAAACATAGTTGCCAGAATACTCCAGAAGCCGGATGTCTGGAAACGCCCGGTTCTCAGTCATTTGGAGATAGAGGAGCATGTTGTTTTCGCCGTCCGGCCCAAGGCCCTCTCCCGGCTTTGTCTAATTGGGGGGGATGTAAGGGTAGGTCTGTAACTTCACAGACGTGGGGGGAAAGGATGGTGCTTTCTCGTTCACGGTTTCGGGCTTGGCCGTATGCAATGCATAGGCCAGGGTGCGTTTCTGGCGGTCCTGCCACTTGCTGTTCTCGCCTACGTACCAATGGCTCAGGATCAAACTCAGGTACGTTTTTTGGTCATCTGACAGGTCGGCTCCGTTGAAGTCGCTGTGTCCCCGGCTAAGAAGTAGTGTCAGCAATGAACGCCATCCAAGATGGCAAAGGCACCAGAGGTATGGTTGCTGACTCAAAATTGATGATATGATCATCTTAACACAAAAGCAAGTCTGTGTCAGCCCCTGACGATCTAGCATCCAAAATGGGAGCGACTCCCGCCGTACTTACTGGTAAAAGCGAAGAATAGAGAGCTGATCGAGAAGTCCCCAGGCTGTTTAATCTGGTTTTGAACTTTCTTGAACTCGTCGGAGCTTGCATCAATTTCTTCCTTGTCGAAGGTGCAAGTCCAAGCGATGGTCCAGCCGTTCACTTGAAAGTCTTTGTCACTGTCGGCAATAAATCGATACAGTGTCAGCGAAGCAATGAATAGTGCATAATATGAAGATGCTCAGACTGACCCAATGACATAATGGACCGTTCCGGACTCAAGGGTACAATAGTACATGGAGGCTAGGTTGTCCTGCCCGGTAACATTGAGGGAAAGTTGACTACTCTTCAGTGTTGCGTCCAGAGTGCCGATTCCTTCAAAAGTAGCTTTGACTTCAGTTAGCTCTGGATGCTTCTTCAACAGATCAGACATAGCATTGTTAATGGCCTTCTGGGATAAAGCGATGATCTAGAGCAAAGTTACCAGTCTGCTTAGCATTGGTTTGTGGGCGACTGTTGCCAAATTACCTCATTGAATCCCCCTTTCTCACTGTTCAAGGAGGACTGCAGGCGCTTGCTAATTTCGGTTTCACTCATGATGGGTATTGATACTGTTGAATTGCCTTGAGGTTATCATAGGCGTCGGCTGGTTGACGAGAGAAGAGGACGAATGATATATGAAGTGAATTTACCACACTTACCCCGCAATGGCAGATGCCCAATTTCGTCGATTGAACCATCAAACACACTTCTGTGACTTGGGGGGTAGGGATGTGCAGCATACCACCAGCATTGGATGCACGATGTTGTCAGTCTATATCATTGCATGTGTTGTGCAGCCCAATGCCTTGAATATTAAAGGTGCTAGTGGCAAACAGACAAGGATGGATATCCTCTTCAGTCCACTTAGCTACAGCACAAGCGCACAGCCTGATATACTTCTCCCCCCATATATCTCCATATGCATATGTCACTCAGAAGCCTTGGAATCCTGCGGGGTTCTCGCAATATGAGGCATTTTCTGTTCTGGCATCCATCTTAACGACATTTTGCAGTCGGGCTATACTTTAATCTACGGCTCACTAGAACCGTTCTGATACTTATATATACGTTGCTCATGATCTAAAGTGATGCAATGTAATGGCATAGACACTCTAGACTGGCCCGCTAGCTCAAACACCAGGCCGTCTTGTTATTATAAAGAATGGTAAATGATACTTCTTCCAATTTCATACATGTAGTTCTCAGACCCTAAGCATATATCTCCTGCAATCACCGCAATCATGGCCACACTGTATGAGCCCCAGCCGACTTGCCCAGCAAAATGGCATGATGAATATGCACTCTCAACCATAGTTAGTGCAGTGCCGGTTAAAGAGGATGCTGGAACTAAAGAGACTGTGAGTCTTGACCCCCACACCATCAGAAGCCGTTGATTGCGTTAATGGTTGAGGTGCTGCAACACCAATAGAACACTGGCTATCGGCGAGACGTATATTTGACCTCTACTCAACTCGTCGAGTCACTGATCTACAATGTGATGTACTTTTACACCGATATCCTTGCCTTCGACTCTTCAGAAACGATCTTTTCGCCCACAGCGGATAGTATGTTTGTCATCGCGGCGCGAGTTTTGACTGCCGATGCTCCCGTGACCATAAGGGTCCATCCTGCTCCTCAAACGGGCTGTGTGATTCGGATATATGCGTCCATCCTGGACCAGCCAGTCACAGTGCAGGGTCCTGATCCGTCACAGAGTGTTCGCTTGGAGCTGGGTCCTGGAACAAACAACCTCGGGGCGATAGTCACAGTCCAAACGAACAGTCTGAACGTGGTGTACTACCAGCAGTACTTCGACAGCCCGGATGAGATCTTCCAGGCCACAATTGCAACACAACTGCGACTCGCGCAAGCGCTATTCTGGCAGAAGCCATCCATTGCCATGTCCCTGTGTGCGTATGGAGCCGCTGCTACGGCCCGGCCCTCGCTTTACCCCGCCCTCAATGCGCAGGCAGTTGCCCTGGGCCAGCAACTGGCCGCGCAGGCCATGACCGGGCCCGACACAACCTATGCACCCGCCTTGACCATCAGCCAGTACAGGCGAACTGTAGAGGATGCCATCGATGCTTTGGAAGCATTCGAAACACAGTATGAACGATTTCAGGATCAGAACGCCATCGTGGAGGATCAAAAGGCTGCCTGGAAGGCCATGCTCCAGCAGGCCACTAATGAGCAAGCCCTGCGCGAGCAGGCCCGCAACTCTGCTTCTGAAAAATACTCAGATGCCTGTGACACTCGGGACAGTTGCCGAGATATGGTTACAGCGAGTCGTCATGAGTTGGACTCCGCTCGACAAGCATTCCAGGAGGGTCTGCTGGCCTGGGAAGAAAGGGCGCTTTTCGAAGGCGTTTTTGGCCTTCTGAGTGGGATCATTGGTAAGTCTTGGGCCTCTTCGATGGATAGCATGCGTATCACCCGGTCTTTTTTTGCTGAGTTGCCGGCTACCACTGGGTTTCAGAATTTGGCGCGGAACTGTACGGTATCTCTACAGCCTTTTCCCTGGATGATGTGATGAAAGCGATCAACACCGTACGAGGGATCATCGACGAGGTCAAGGCAGCGGAGAGAAATACAGCGCAACAGGATAGGAAGATCTCCTCCAATACTCTGAAACAGCTCACAGAATGTATGGCTCCATTAGAAACTCTGTACTTCTCCATGATGACGATCGTCGCGGCGGTCAAGAAATGCGAAACCGATCCAGATGCCGCGATCCCGGCCATGGATGACATCTCCGGGTCCAGCCAAGGAGACGCCGATGCGAGGCTGATCATCACGTTGGCGGCATGGGATACCTGGACCCTGGACTCAGTCGCCCAGCTGGACTTTGCAATTGCCCATTCTATCCGAGGCTCAGCAGATTATCGGATGGCCCTGCAGAAATATAACATTAATGGAAAGGCGCTGGCTCAAGCGGATGCTCAGGCCACCAAGGCAGGACAGGAATATGTTCAGGCAGAGATGGCTGTGATCACTTGTCAGAAGAACATTCAGGAACTCGAAGATCTGGTCGACAGATATACCGGGGAAGCGGCGCTATATGCTGTAGCCGAAGCTAAGTTTTACGACGCCTTTCTTTCCATGCAGACTTCGGTGGCTATCCAGATGCGCAATATGGCCTGGGCATACAAGTACTGGGCCCTAGAAGACAGCCCTTTGGTGTTGGACTCCCAGAAGAGCACGGCGCAGTTCCGCAGTGATCTGTATCTCATTGATGAGGCGATGAATACTGTCAACTCCAAGTACGACAGAATCCTGCAGTGTAGGTCTTTAAACTGTCCATACTTTCGGCCTTCCTCACCATGTTACTAACACATTCAAATCAGTACTTAGTCAAACAGTGTCCACAAGCGACGTAAGAGCTGCCTTCGCATTAATAACCCCAATTAGTCTCGTCTCCGTGCGCCTGCTGGACTATGTTAACAAGTTTATACAGCTTCCGTCCAACTTCGGTCCGTCAATAATATCCGGCCTTCAGAGCGAGACCCATCGCGCCAGCTTCACCCTAACTCCGAGCATAGATCCAGCAAACGATCCGGGTTTTGCCAGCATCTTCACGGATGGGTCTCACTTCCGAACAGCCGGCCTACAGGCCTATCTCCGGGGCGCTCGTCCCCGACCAGAGAACCTTCAAAATGGGGTGTATCGCGTTAACCTAAATATCTCAACCTCGGGGTTGTATGCGGACATCCAAGACGGCAAGATCTTTGAGTTCACCCGTGCGCCACAGGGGGCGCGGGTCTCCTACGATATTACTGCTACCGGTGAGATTGGGGAGGTTCACATCGACGAGTCATTCGGGGATGAGGTCCATTCGTATCCCACTGTCTTTACTCAGTGGACGATCGAGTTGTTGCATGGCGAGCAGCTGGATTTAAGTCAGCTTACCTCTGTAGACCTGGCGTGGAAGGTCTATGCAAGATTTGACTAGGGCTTTTGGCTTGTACGAGAAGCATGCGCTGTTGTTATATATATAATGGTAGGAGAAAGCATAATAACCTTCGATTAGCTATCAGCAAGGTTAACAGGGTTGATAGGAATATCATTTAGTATTTCTAGCAATCAAGAAACTACCATCTAAGCAAAGACCCTTGGAATTGTTGTCAGCTTGCATTTTAATTTTAGATCATAATCAGTTTCTAAACAGCATACCAAAACTGGGGGTAATTGGGCTTCTACCCATTGTATTCATTCCACTCAGCAAACGTTGCTCAAAACAAGACTGATGGGGGTTTAGAAAATGATTGGCTATTGGCCCAACCTTAGCTAGAAAACACAGATGTAGAGTTCGCTAAGGACCATCTTTGGTTCTTAACAGCGTTGCCCAGTAGGATGATAGGATCCTGATGAGTGGATCATCAATGGAAACTAATGAGTAATACATCTTGCTTGGGATGCACCATGCATCATACAGCTGACCAAGGTTAGAAAAAAGTTAACCAAGGTTATAAATTATAAGGATCCTTGATCTGCAAGGTTTAGTGGCCAGCATCAGATGTAACCAGTGAAGAGCGTCTCAAGTCAAAAAGTCCCTACTTATCATAGCCTGTCATGATGGGCATGAGAGCGCAATTATCAGTCATACTTAAACATATACTACCTCCTTGTGGCATCAGAGCCTTGAATACATTGTAGTTATCTGATTTCTTGTAATTAGAGGGCAAACTAAGGTCTGTGACAGTCATCAATTGCTACTGCATGTTTTAAACAAGGATACTGAGCAAGGCTATAATATCTTCGCATTTCCTAAACTAGGTACCTTACCTGGAATTAATTTTCTCCAACAGTCACCTCAGGAAACTCCATACTGGACCTATCTAACAACTCACTTTTCTTCCCCTTCAAAACAACGTCAAAGAATCTGCTAGTATAAGTAGCAATAACCTGAAGGGCTCTTCTTCCATCAATACTCCCCAATAGTGCAGCCGTCTGTGCCGGAAATTCCGCTCTCAGACCAATCAAATCAGCGGCCACCGCCAAATCCGTAAACGTACCATGCGTGCTCCCACCAAGCATAAATCCTCTCCTGAAACCCTTCAGCTTCGGCCACAGTGCACCCCAACTCGGATCAGTTGTCAAATTCTTCCCTTCGTGCGCCATTATCATGAAGGGCTTATCCAATCCCCGGTCGATAACAGAGCCGAAAAATGTACCGTCCAGGTTGACACCTCCCATGAGACGGGGGTCAGAAAGCATAGCCTCAGCTGCGGTGGCGCCGCCAAGGGAGTGGCCATAGATTCCCACTTTAGAGGTATCCAACCCGCAAGTTCGGTCTGGGATGAGCCTTGAGATGACAGATGGACGGTGGAGCTGGTCAAGGACGAATGACATGTCTTTCACGCGGATGTTCAGGTCATCTATGATTTGGGTATTGGTTGTAATGTTTGCGGCGAGGATTGTGGAATTGTTGGGGAATGTTACGATATCTGCATCGTAGGGATGGTCGACGGTTACAACGATGTAGCCAGTGCTGGACAGTCTGCGGCGAAGTAAATGTTAGCGGAACCTGTCGATTTAAAGCTCTACTGAGCGAGGGACAGAAGAAGGGGAATACACACTGCTGTGCCATAGCGCTGTACAAGAGCCGAATATTCCCCAGGCCAGAGGAGAAGAGAATGAGCGGATAATTTGACCTTTTGACCCGGCGACTAGGGCAAGGCTTGCAGTTTTGAAGGGCAAGGGAGCTGAAGGCGCCGGCTGGTATACCAGCCTGTGCGTACCGTTCATCCTCGAAGGTTGCGCTGATGGGATCCATGTAGGGCGTCAGGGAGGGGCAACATGCTGGTGGAGGGACGGGATGAAAGAGAGAGATCATCAGAGTACGTGGCTGTGGCGTTGGGGCGTAGGGATCCAAACGATGATGGTCGATGAGCTGCGCTGTTACAACGCTGGTGTTGTACGGGCCAATTGTAGCGGGGAAGGGCACCGCGCTGATGCTTGGGAGAAGCTGGGTAAAGAGAGTAGCGAGCAGCAGGTGCTTGCCAGAGAGGTTGAACATCGTAGCAAAAAGTGATGGGCAACGGGGGACAATTGTGTTTTAGGAGAGAAAAGATGAGAACCTATATATCTTGCTACAGAAAAAAACAGGAAGAAGTTCTTCGTCTTATATAGGATTCTGGAGTCAGTCCCACAGACTCTGTGGCTTCCGTCGGGTCTGATGTTAGCCGGGTCATCTTGATGTTCATACTACCTATTCAGGAAATGATTCAGCGCGCTCGTGGATCCTTTCTGCAGATGTGTGATGTGCTCGTCTTTCGCTCACCATTTGGCTGGATTGTGGAGGCTTAGATTCCTGCTGTACTAAACAGGTGTCCAGGCTCTAGTTAGGCAGTAACAGGAGTTCTTCCATGACAACTCATGTGCCAAGCAACTGCGTTCGAATGCTGCCTCTTCAGGAAAGGCGGGATAACAACTAGTGTCTTGGCATGGCCCATTTCTTCTTTAC
The DNA here is from genome assembly GCF_000002715.2 of Aspergillus clavatus NRRL 1. Lineage (NCBI taxonomy): Eukaryota > Fungi > Ascomycota > Eurotiomycetes > Eurotiales > Aspergillaceae > Aspergillus > Aspergillus clavatus. The sequence goes on along the minus strand of NW_001517096.1, from coordinate 383,169 downwards.
TGGATCTCTTCCTCGAACCTTCCGCTCAATACTCCTCCATACAAGTCATAAGGAGTAACAAGGCGTTTCCAGGCCACTTCCTGCACACACGGTGTTGTAGGAATCTACCGCTGCACTCAAAAGGTGTCCAGACACTAGCAGGAACAGTAATTCTTCTATGACAGAAAGCCTATAAATGTTTGAACGGTGAATTGAGAAATGGCTGTCCTGGGACCACTCGATCGGCGGACTGCTCGCACCAGATGCGCGGCCTGCGCACGGCGCAGAATCAAGGTCAGCAATTCCTTCTCATAGAATCGGTCGGCGAAACTGTTTGTTCCTGTCCCCCCTACTCTAGTTTAACCCTCAGTAGTGCGAAGGTGGTCCTCCCTGTCAGTATTGCTTAAAACGGAAACAACAATGCGTCCCTCAATCAATTCAGCGCAAGGCTGGCGTAGTCTTTGTCGATGTCTCCACGCCTTCCAAAAGGTCCGACTGTCTCTCACTCGCTACTCATCCTCCCATGCCTAGGCTCCACCCAAAGGTACCAGAAGGAAGCTCGGTTCTCTTTGTAAAGCATTTCTTCTCGGACTTTCTGGCAAGAAATGACTTTGGAGGCCCCTTGGACCTCGGCACTATCATATCGGAATTCCAGAGATCTCCCAGCATGTATCATGCATCCATTGCCCTGGGTGCACTTAATCTGAGCAGGAGGTCGCTGCTGACTATACATCCGGAGAGGAAAGCTGCGGCTGTGGGAGCCTTAACGGCCTACCACACCTCGATCGCCAAATTGAAAGCCGAGATTGTAAGCAGCAGCATCCCACGAGATGTCAACCTATGGACCACGTTTTTCTTGGGGCTGTTCGAAGTAGGTCAACAGGGTCTTGGGCGCAAAACATATCGGAAGCTGGAGGTTAACCTTTTAAGTAGCTCATGCATGATTTCACCGGAGAAGGCTGGGTGAAGCATTTTCTGTACGGCACGTCTCAAATGCTTCAGCTTCGCGGTCCAGAAGCTCATATAGCTGGCTCCGGGCGGTCATTTTTCCTCACAGTACGGGTCTTTGAGATTTGCCGCGCTCTCATATACTCAGAACCTACTTTTCTCTGCCAGCCGGAATGGATGTCACTTATGACTAGGATCTGGAACGAGGATGACAACGACTGGCATCCAAAGGAACTATTATTCGATCTGATGATCACATGTTCTTCGATAAGTCACCGGCAAGTACACTCGCATGCCCTCTATATCCTATTATATGATTGACCGAGCGCAGGGTATGGGATCTGCTCAACCCGGGCTCCAAATGCCCAAGCATGCTCCTTCACAAGGCCCTCCTTGAGCTTGCCGCTGAAGGTTTCGCTGTCCGATCAGCTCTTGCTGACTGGTATGCAAACTTCCAAAAGTGGTCGGCCGACACTGGTACGCCCGAACATAATCCCTACTCCGCTCTCGCATCAATCTATTTTCACGGCATCTCCATCTACCTGTCCGGCATCTTCGACTACCGCACTCAATTCAACAAAATACCCACGCCCACAATCTCGCAGGCTGTTATTCAGAATCATGTCGATGCGATTCTACAAATGACTGGGATCGTTTTGAAGACCGCAAATTTGGCGCCTGTGTTGTTGTTTTTCCCCTTGAGAGTAGCAGGCGCAAGAGTGACAACCGCTCAAGAGACAGAGTCGATTCGTGCGAGGCTTCAAGAGATTTCGACAAGGGGTTTCATGGTCGCAGATGCATTTATGGCGGATCTGAATTCTCTATGGTGTAAGAAAGGGATACAATTATAATACAGGAATTTTAGATGATTTTCCATGTCGATCACTGGATGACAATGTGTGCTTGAATCTGAGATCAGTACCCAGATGATCAGAGCATTAAGACAAAATCAGGAAAAAATGCTAGGATCAAGCGGGGCTTCCATAAAGGAAATGAGGCTGCATACAAGTAAATTCGATACAGGCCTTGGACAAGTGAGTGTGACCTGGGAGGGGGTCGTTGGTTGACAAGCAACGAGAACCGTATCAACTTGCGATCCGCAATATTAACATTGACGAAGTCAACAAGGACCTTCTCGACTTTTTGAAAGGCTGAATTACCCGCTGTAACTAGCCTGGTCTTCAATGGCAAAACCAGTCTATTTCATATAGAAAAATGAATTAAGCAAGAAGAATGGAGACTACGTCCGCTGCTAAGTCAAATAGATGAAGCATTTGGATTCACAATGTGCGCATATTCTGACATGGATTAACCTAACATAGTTATTTCCATTCCATCTTTACATGCTCTTCCATATATTAGCCTGAATCACTTTTGAAATGCGTGGATTTACTTGAACAAGAAAACACTTTTTGCTCATTATTAATGCTGCAACCTTGCATCTCGAACCTTCAGTGGGCTTGAAACCTCAGTGGGCTTCAATCCAACCCAAATTTGACTTTAGATATGCTCCCAAAAGTCAAAATCTGCGTAGCTCAGTAGGTAGTCAGATTGGTGACTGTGCATGGTGAAAACTTCATACCTCCCTCGTCATAATGCATCTCAGCTCGGACCACTTCTATCACTTGGTGCAGAAAGTGTACTGAGTAGCCTGGTCATCTGTGGTCACGCATACCCACGTTCGGTCGTGAGAGTCGACTACTACGGCAGCCCCAACGTAGTTGGGGCATGATGCTTTGGGAATCTGTGCCTGTATGTCCGCTGTCACCCCGTGGATCGGTTGACCAGGGGCTGACTGGACCCGGCATTGCCACGGTTTTGCGCCGGGCTGAGGCACCAGCGGGGCCATAGTTTGGTAACGGTCATAGTTTTGACGGCCAAGGATTTCTTTGACATTTCCAATTGCAGGACAGATATGGACATGTATCTGCTCTTGGCTTCGCGAATACACAGAATTGATTGTCAATGCCTGTGACTTGCGATCCCAAAGGGTTTGTCCCCAGTCCCAAGGGTCATCGGAGTCTAGTTGAAGGATCCCTGGGGCTCGCCGAGTCGTTGTCATTAGACGCCCCGAATCCATTAGTACCCAGGCAGGGTTTCCCGGAAGCGGTTTGTACGTCCGACAGCTTCCCTGTTGCAAGCACTGGCACAACTCGGAAAACCAAATATAGCAGGAGTCGCAGTCTCTGTTCTCATCAACACAGCCCTTGCCACAACCCTGCGGGATCAGCTTGCTGAAGGAGTGGATGGATCTTCCTTCGCACGTTCCCAATGAACAGGGCTGGCAGGTCGAGCTTTTTCCTGACGAGCATAGGCACGAATCAAGATCGCTGCTCTGGATCTGATCTGAAGAACAAAGTTTACCAAGCTGCGCTGAACAAGATTGGATCATCCCCTGGCCAAGGATCAGGTATAGTCCAATGTAAAGATATTGTTTAACGTGCATCTTCTAAGCTATTCTTGAAGTAGGCTATTCCTTGAGGAGACAAGTACTGGTTGGAGTAGGCCATACGTCCAGTGCAGATACTTCTCGGGTCCTTAAATAAATATTCCAGTACTAACTTCCAGCACTAACTTCCTCTTCTTTGTCGAAAGTCGACCTTATCATTCTGAATCTAGAATTGCTCTGCCCAGGGTTTTGTCGAACAGTAGCTTCAAAGCGGTTGCTTCCGCTTCGTCACCAGATGTCTCTCAGTGGACCTGCGAACTTGTGTTATCCGCGGTTCTAGAATTATTCTCCCGTTGCCTCAAGATGGAGACAATCTCGACTGTGCTTCACGTCTATCTTGCACGAACTAGGAATTACACTCGCCATTGGAAATGACCTCAACACTATACTGCCCGGCGCGTGACTGTCTAGAAAGAGGCTACATTCTGCCCATTGGTTTGAGCAGAGGATCTAGATCAACCTATCAGAACGGCTTCATTACTGAGGAAGACTGTCTTGATGCCATCGGTGGAGTTTCCAGCTTTTGGGAGTATCCCTGAAAGGTAGCTACCGAATACAGTCCCAGTGGAAGTCGGCTGCCTGTTGTGAACAGTGTACATGTTAAACCCGGCCGACAGGGAAACGGTCTACGGGGCATCACAAGTAGCCATGTTGCTCCATTCTTCCAGGGTGGCGCCTGTCCATGACTCCACATAGTGGCCTCCAGAATCCAGATTGATGACGACGTACCCGCCTGCTCATAATCAAGAATCTATTGGCGCGTATTGCGTGATGTAATTTTCGATGACCATGAGAATGGTTCTCGCTCCAACATCTGGCTGAGCTGGGTATTGATCTGCTGTGTTATTCCAACTATAGCAATGTCGCGCATACTGAGCTAATGCTTCCGTAGCACGCAGAATGCTAGTGGTGCTGGTAAACTGTAGTTCCTCGCCACTTGCTTGGAGCTTCTCGTATGGCGGGGGTAAGTCATTTCTCGACTGTGTAAGAAACTGCTCATTCATGTTGTGAAGAGAGATTGTCCGAGGTGGAGACCCAACCGCTAATGCTTATTATGAACTATACATGACCTCTCCATTTTGCTAAATACATGCTTCGCTGACCCCAACAATGATCAAGTGAAAACCGGGGATCTTGTCTATCATATCTATCTCTATGCCATCGTCTTCCCGAATCGCTTTCCCAAATAAGACATGCCCAGAAAGAAAAAAAATAAAAAAAAAAAAAAGAGGAAAAAGAAGAAGATTTGCAAACATCGTAGCAGATGTATGTGTATCATTTGCGCCAAGCCAACAGCCCCTCGCCGTGGCTATCAGTCAATATACTTGGGAAGCGTCTTCAAGATGCCATCCCGGGTAATGTCCTCCATGGCTTTGGTGACTTCTTTGAGGAACCTCGGGTCGGTACGCAAGTCATCACCGAACAGGTTCTTGATGCTGAGCAACTCGGACGGGTTGGTACCTCCAGCACGGGCCTTGGCCTGGAGCTCGTTGAGCATCGGGTCGACCACCTCAAACGCCTTGCCGCTGTCGTCAATACCCTTGATGTAGCAGAACCAGGCGGCGGCGACAAAGCACAGGCGGCGGAACGGGGCAGTCACCCAGATTGCCTCTGCGATCGATGGCATGATGAATTGCGGGATCTTGCCGGAAGCGTTGAGGCAGATGCGGGGCAGCTGGTCCATGATGGTGGGGTTGGTGAAGCGTTCGATGAGCGTGTTGCAGTAGTCGTCGATGTTGACACCGGGAATTTCGGGCAAGAGCGGCTTCACTTCCTGCTGCATCATCTGCCACACGAACTTGCTGAAGAGCGGGTGCTCCATGACTTCATGAACGTAGTTGAAGCCAGCCAGCTGACCCGGGTAACCGATGGCGGAGTGACTGCCGTTGAGCAGACGCAGCTTGTGCTTCTCGAACTGCTCGACCGCGTGGACATCCTTGACAACCTGGACACCGATCTTCTCGAAGGGGGGACGGCCGTCGGAAAACTTGTCCTCGATCACCCACTGCATGAAAGGTTCTGTGACGACCGGCCATGAGTCTTCAATACCAAAGTTCTCTGCGAGTGCTGTCTTATCGGTGGCGGATGTCTGGGGTGTGATACGGTCGACCATGGCGTTGGGGAAAGCACCCTCCTCGGCAATCCACTCGGCAACCTTGGGGTTGCGCTGGCGGGCAAACGATTCGAGCATGTGACGTGTGATAGATCCGTTCTTCTGCATGTTGTCGCACGACATGACCGTGAACGGCTTGAGTCCGAGGCGGTGGCGTCGCTCCAGAGCCGCATAGAGGAAGCCGAAGGTGGTGCGCGGTTTGTTCTCGTTAACAGGGTTCAGATCGAATTGGATGTCCGGGTGCTCCTTCTGGAGCTCGTGTGTGTTCTCGTTGTAGTAGTAGCCGCTCTCGGTGATGGTGAGCGAGACAATGCGGGTATCCGGGTTCGCCATCTTGGCGATAACGGCCTCGCGATCATCGGGGGCAAAGAGGTAGGAGTTGATGCTGCCGATAACGTGCGCAAAGCTGCCCTTGGCCGAACGCTCGATGACGGTGTAGAGGTTGTCCTGCGACGCCAGGGCATCGCGCATAGTGGAATCGAAGGGCTGCAAGCCCACACCGCAAATCGCGTAGTCGGTCACACCCTGCTCCTGCATCAACCGGTCGACATAGACGGCAAGGTGCGCGCGGTGGAAGCCGCCGACGCCGATGTGGACAATTCCCTCCTTGACGGCGCCATTGCGCTGGTAAGTCGGGACCTTGACCAGCGACTTGCCGGCCGCAAAAATCTGCGACAGGTTCCTGCTGTTAAGCTTGAGGGGAGCCATGGTGGTCATGATCAAAGGGGAAAAAGAAAGACCAGGAAGGGGAGAGAGAGAGAGAGGAAGAGAGGCTGCCAGTTCAGTTCATAAAGAATCCTCGACTGCTTGATCGCCGGGTGCAGCTGTGGTCCGACACACTGCCAGGATTGACCGCTCAACCGCCGGAAAATGACCAGATTATCGCATTACATCACGCGGTGGGTTCAGAATTTTAATAGAGGATCCACATCCATGTGGAGTGGTGTTTGGTGGCAAGAGAATAATAGAACCAGAGGACAAGGAAAAAAGGAATATTCTATCTAGTCTGGTCGATCTAAACTCTTTCAGCCTCACTCGCTGGCAGCTGGCTGGCTGTCCGCTGTCTGCACTCTCCGTTTCCGACCAGCCTAGACCATTTTGTTTTTTTTTTTTTTCGCGCATATTTATTTATTTTCCTTGCTTGCGTCGCCATCTATCTATCTATCTATCTATCTATCTATCTAAATAAAGATGTACTCCGACTCGGTAGTGCCGAGTCCATGGCTTATTTCTCCTAGACGTCTGCAGTCTGCAGTCTGCACCCTGCACCCCTGTGTCGGGTAGATAGTTAGATACCTCCTAGAACATCTACCCCTAGTGCAGATGAGCAACGTATCTTCGCTCCTTTAAAACAGCCAGGCTAGATAGATAGACGATCGAGACATAAAAAGAAAAGAAAGAAACGAAACAATCCCCGTCGAGGAGGAAGTTAGCGTGGTGTGTCTGGTCATTTGAGCATCTCATTTTTTTCCGCCACATTAGAAAATGAGTTAATCAGCATATTTTCTTTTTTTTTTTTTGTTTTTTGCTGTTGTGATGAGCATTTTTCACAACCGAGCTATGCATCCAAAAATACTTTCATATTATTTTAAGGGGTTAAGATGACAGCTCCAACTCTCCAACTCGGTGGTTTTTTTCGGGTTTCTTTGTTTTTTCTTTTTAGGAAGTTTGGGCGCCGGAAAAAGCATCTGCATTCTACACAATCTTCCCCCCCCCCCAAGGGATCAACTCCGACTTCGCATGAGAAATCGCAGACAGGAATTATTAGTCAATCCGCATCCTAACTAATCCTAACCATCATTACTTATCTTGACCCCCCCCAGAACACCCTGTTCTTTGTTGTTGGGGGCGGTGCGACCGTACGGAGTACAGAGCTCGAATCCGTCGATCCCAACACCATCTCAACAACCCACACCACAAGTCCAAAGTACCATCGGAAGCGGATACGAAACTGGGATCATCTGACCTGATCGTGGATTCCAAGATTTGCTATGATTCGAAAGAACCTCCCGGGATCCAATAGCTGGTTACGGTAATAGTTCCAAGCACTCGTCAGGGGTGACCCCCTAAGCCTGATTTTCGCCTTCCTTGACCTTTGCAAACACCTCGATGAACTCCGACGGATCCTCTGCACCATCCACGCAATGCACTCCCTGAATGATATACCGTGGAACTCCGGTGTTGCCCGGCTGCCTGTTTCTTTGAGACGCTTCGTCGACGATATCCCCGGCCAAGTCGGATTCGAGCCATTCAGTCACTTCGGCCTTGTCGAGTCCCGCGCTCAAGGCGAGCTCCAGAAGTACGTCCTTTGATGAGATATCCATCTCCATTTCGTGGTAGGCCCGGAGAATGTTCTCGACCAGGCAATTTTGAACGTCTGCGGGCTTGGTCCGGCTCAGGTGGACCAGGCGATGGGCATCACGGGTGCTCCCGATCATCCCCCCAGCCTTGAAGTAGATGCCCACCGCACGTCCAATTTGGTTCATCCGGTTGAACAAGGCGGTTCGCTGCTCCGGAGTCATGTCCTTCAGCCGTTCATCCACCAGGTCGCTCTTGGGCACGCTGTGAGGGTGAGGGTTGTAGTTCAAGAAATACGGGCTCCATTTGATCGAGAAAACATCAGATCGACCGCCAGGGTAGGTTTTCTGATACAGCGCGATGGCTCGGTCGAGTTTGCGTTTGCCAATGTAGCACCACTAGACCCTTGTCAGCCTTTCTCTCCTCGAACGGTGGAAGGTCATCGCTGTGTACCGCGCAAACAAAATCATAGACCACTTCGATCTCGATAACGGACATGGTGAAATGGATGCGGTCGCGACTACCGGATTCGAAAAAAAGAAGGGCCTACTTGGAGATAGATAAACAGACCAAGACGACGGATGAAAGATGATGATGGGGGGAACAGAATATGTCTGATGATGCCCAACCGCAACAAGCTGCAGGGGTTTGTCGGATCTTCCACCCCGCGGCTCCGATGTTGAGTCTCAGACTCGGTGAGCCGAACCAATATCATCGGAGCATATGGACGCTCTTTCGCCATTTGACTACTAGATAGTGTATTTTTGGAATAACCAACCAGAGAATAATTGTTGGGGATAAATCACTAGAGATCTTGGTTGACAAGCAGGTTCGCAATGTTAGGAGATTCTGGCTCGTTGCCGTCGTCTCCGTGTGGTAATAAGATATATATATCTATCCCCTATATCGTGCTGGCCACTCACAACAACAGTATGGAATCAATCACCCCCAACAGCGTATATACTTTGTACCCCTTCAAAGACCGCTTCGTTTCCGTATCATGATCGTAGCTTCCCGACTGGGTCCCATATTAAAGTCATTAAAACCATTCGCCGGTCGGGATCCATCACAGTCCGCCAGCTTAACCTCGTACTGGGTCAAGAGCACCACAAGAATCAGTTTAATGGCAAGTGACGTGAAGAACCGCCCGGGACAGGCATGGGAACCAGCCCCAAATCCCAACATGGTGTCGGAGACGGAGGCAAAATGATACCGGTTTGCATCAACCGTCTCCCGAAGATGAAGGAAGCGATACCCAGCAAATTGGTCCGGACGAGGATAGATGGCTGGATCATGGTGCACGGCATCGGCTGGGAATTGAAAGATGACCCCGGCTGGGAGATGCAGGCCGTCTTTGAAGGTGTGTGGGCGAACAGTCATCCGTTGAGCCGTAACTAGAGACGTTATCATCCGATGGCCCAGACTTCAAATGAAAGAGAAAGGGAGACAGGAATGAACATACTGAAACCAATAGGATGGACCCGCTGGCTCTCTTTCATAAAGCTGTCTAGTTTCCTCATCTTAGCCACTTCCTGCAGTGTCCATTTCCCCTCACACTCGGTTAGAGCTTCCTGCATTTCCTTCGTGATCTCTGCACAGTATTCTGGGCGGATGAGCAGGTCAAACAGAACCGCCGTGAGAGTCGACGACGTTGTATGCATGGACGCAACAGTTAGGAATAGCTGTTGCTCTGCAATGCGAGTCAGCGATGTTTCGCCTCCGTTCCCCCTAAGCGACCAATGTAGGCAATCGGCAAATGCGCCAAAGTCATGCTCTTTGATTGCTGCCAGCCGGTCTTGGTAGACAGGAGCGAGCAGCTCCACGGCTCTAGCCCGCATGGCTCGCATGCGCTTTGGGGCATCGCTCTGCCAGCGGGCCAGCCATCTCCAGCGAGGAGAATACTGCGAGCGGATTGTAAACGCGGCGTTGAAGATGGCAAAGGTAGTCTGCAGCGAGATATCGATCCATTCGCGATTGCGGCACAGTTCAGGTCCCACCAGCGCCAGTGCCGTCACCTGGGCTGTCAGGCTGCTCAAAAAGTCGTACGCCGGGAGAGTATTCCATTCTACCAATGTTAGAGGACTCTTTAACAAACGATATGCTGACGGTTGTGACAGATTACCTTCTGATGCTGATAAACTTTGGTTGAGTCCTTCGATTGCTTCCTGGTACATACCATTGGCCAGCGCACCTGCGATTTATTGAGCAAAAGCTATTTTCACCATGCGCTGCGGAGATATCATGCTTACCCAGGTTCTTCGTCAAGTCTACACGGACTACATGGGCTGCTGCATCTGTTTGGCGAGGCGCATTGCTGTAGTTGAGAAGGAAAACCTGTCACGGATCAGCTGACGATCTTATATACAGATGGGGGCGAACGCTACCTTCTCTGAGAACAGGGGAAAGCTGAACAGGGACGTTGATGCATATTTGACCTCATCGAGATACTTCATGGGTAGCAGAACCTGCGGGCCTAGCTCCTCGATGGGATGACGCATTTGAAAGGGAATTCCATGGCGCAGGTACTATTGTACGATTACCATTTTTTGCAATCGATAGCACCGCAGGCAATGGTGAACATACCTTGTCGTAACCTCTAAACAAAAGAGACCGCGAGTCCTGGGTATATCGCTCCGGAGTATCATTGTCCTCGAATCGCAGTTCGGGAATATGCTTCAAGGCACGTTTCGTCACAGCTGGTTGGACAGTCAAGAGCCACCAGAGGAAGAAGCCTATAGAGACCACAGCAAGAGTGAATAGAGTTATCATCATGCTGTGGTACCAGAAAATATAATCTTGAGAAAAGTCTTATTCTCGCAGTACTCAAGCGAACGACGCAAGAAACATTATGAGACTGAATTGGACACAGTCTTCGGGGTCCGAACTAACTCTAAGATGCGTTTCCGATTGGCTATAGAGTCCGAATTGGGTGCTCCTACTCGCTGTCTTAACTGGTTGCTAGCAATATGGTTACATGCCGATGCTCACAACCAATTTCTCGCCCGACACACTCTTGCTCTTCAGCATCTCGATCCCCTGCAAGATGGCATCAAATCTTCCTGGCAGTACTCTCAGAGGATGCGGCTTCAGCTGGCCCTTGCTCAACAGCCACTGGATGCTCCGATACCAGCGAATGCCAAATTGACGCATTTCTGGGTCGGCCGCTCGCTCATACCCATAGTCTAATTCCAGGCGATGGCCGAGGAGCGCCGGACCCATTACAAAGCCTACTCGGAGGGTACGCTTCTCCACTAAATAGTCTGGATACATCTCCAGGCACGCGTATCGGCCTCCTGCGCGACCCATGGCTCCGCAGCAGAGTGCAATGCTTTTGGCATCGGTAAACGGATCAAGCACGTAGCGAAGGGTGTTGCGGGTGTAAGCCTTGATCTTTTGGCCACAATCTGGCTCGTGATAGTCGAATATCTCTTCCGCCCCGTATTCCTTTGCTAGGGCAAAGTTCCGTGGAGAACAGGTTGTGATGGGAATATGACCAACCCTAGTATACGAAACTTAGCTGGATTCACGCAGCAATGAGAACTTTCAATCGCTGCTTACAAGCGAAGTAATTGCATAGCCATCGTCCCAACCGAGGAGCTTCCCCCGTGAACCAAAACCGTCAGCGGCTTTTGCGCTGGCTCCTCTGGCGTTCCGGGTAGCTCTAATGTCCGGAAAAGCGCCATGCCGAGTGTCGCCAGTCCCGTTCCTCCCAGAGCGGCAGCTTCCTCGAAGGACATGGAGTCCGGGATCTTCAGCGTAAACTCGGCTTCTGAGGCAATATATTCGGCGAAAGAGCCCGAATCATGTCGAATGGGATTCGACCCATGCACCGCACCGCATACCCGATCGCCTATCTGGAATGAGACCCCCAAGCTGGGGACTCCGGCTCCTATTGCCAGGATCACACCGGAAAAGTCACATCCGTCCACTGCCCCAGGAGAGGGAAATCGTTCATGCATCTTGTAGTCGCAGGGATTTATCGCTACTGCCATGGTGCGGACAAGCACTTCGTCCGGCCGGAGAACAGGGAGGGGAGCATTGTCGTCGATTCGTAGACGGAGGTCATCACCTTCAAGGATGACGGTCTGCTTTGAAGGAAGACGGATAGTGGTTGGTACGGTCATTTTTAATCTCGACTGATAGAGGAGCTAGTATTCGACTCGGATATAACATAGGGTAATCATTGTCCTTGTAATACTGGAATATTATAATCATACGGGGACAGGCAACTACCCGGACTACTCAGCTCGGAGTCGGAAGTACTAAAGCCAACGCAGGGATTTTCGACCTGCATGTTCGGAGATACTCGCATGGATCAGCTAATCCGCTTATTTTGGCTTTATTATGAGAGAACAAAGCAAAGATCAGGGCTCTTCCTGTTCTCTCCATTCTCCAATACGGTAGAGAAAGCTGCAGTGTCATTGTGTCGTTAGCATCGATATGCGTACCTCCATTCTACTCTCCAGTTTCTCCCTATTTGCCCATGTTAGAAGTTGGCAGCCATGGCCAGAACACTGGCTACACGACAATCCTGCTACTTTTGATAGCCAGATGCCTCTCACGGAGCAGTGCCAGATCAGTGACCTGACTGCTTTCGAGATGGTGAAAGGCCGCAAGATTGTGGACTTCACCACCAGCGCTATCGAATCCTTTGAGGCGCCCAAAATCAACCCGCTCAATAGCACCGCAGGAGAGCAGTGGGAATTTGACGGCGTGTCCGAAGATGGGATGCAGTCCTTTGTCTTTGGTTTCTATCGTGATCCGAATTATGCGATCCTCGGCACGGGCAACTTTCGGCTCTCTATTGAGTTCGCCTTTGCCAATCGCACGCGCTTCTACGAGGTTTACTACGCGTCCCGGTCAGTGGTGGAGCACTGCTCTGTGGGCACACGCGGCGAATGGGTGGATGATGCGGATGGCTACAGTTTCTCGTTCCAGATCAAAGCCGATATGAGTGAAGCCATGGTGTTCCTGAACTCACCGAGTGCGAAGGGAACCGTGGCTATCAAATCTCGCGCGCGCCCTGTGACGGCGGATGGTCATGTTTGGCCGGCACACAACGCATCCACTGAGGGAGTGCCTTTTTACCACTGGTCTGAGCCCATTCCGGCTGGGGATGTGGAGGTGGACGTGATGATTCAGGACCACCCATTGGTGTTTCAAGGAATGGGTGGTCATGAGCGGTTCTGGTCTGCGTTTAGGTATGAAAATCTTTCGGCGTTGGATGGAAACTTTCCTTTCTCGCTCACGCTGACATCTTCCAGCTGGTTCACCTGTCTTACGCACCTCAGCGCTGTTCGGACCATGCTGGGTCCCTACGTCCTCACCTACTTCAGCTTCACATCTAACATCAACCCTGGCGAAACACGGCAGTCGGTCGTCCTCTTTAAAGATGGACTCCCCGTCTTCCGTAGTACACGAGCCGAGGCTTCAGATGTTGACGACTATGCCTTGGTTTCTAAAACTTACGGGGGTGCCGTAACTGGAACCTTAAAGGACAAGGTGACGGGATATCAGTTGGAACTTGTGTCTCCGGGCAGGATGCAGCATTACACCTTCTTCGTGGAACATGCAAACCTGGGGTTCGAGTACATCCTCGGCGAGGGAGTGGGAGGAAGCGGTTTCTCGGGCCACTCGCGGGGGGGACATGTGGGATTGTCTCAGTATCAGGGGATTGCCTTGACGGAGGCGTTGACCTTCCCGAAGAACTCTCCATTATTCCGCAGTAACTACGTGGCATAATTTAGGACTTACAGTCGGCTTAGCAGTAGGACTAGCCGTTAGATGTCGCATATCAACATTGTTCGTCATAATTTCACTAGCATCCTGGGATCTCCCTACTCCGCTCGCCTATCTTCACTTCGGTTCTTCGGATATCCGAACGATGGAAGTCCATACAGAAAGTACCTTATGTTCGGGGCCTCCGGGCCAATCAACACCACATCCAAAACTTTGGGATGATCATTGGCATAACAGCCCACAAGGGAATGCTTGGACGTATCTCTCATTCTATTCTTCTGTGGATCATTCGTCTCTTACTGCGGTCGCACTCTCATCATCATTATCAACGTCGTCGTCATGCACAAACTTTTCAAGAATGCCCCCTTCTTCGATTTTGAGGCCATACGCATTCTAGGTACAACCTGCTACGGCGGCGCAGATGTCGCCGAGGTCTTCGAAGCGGTCGACCAGATCAAGAATAACGACCCAGAGACCTGGGAAACCGCCTGGCGCATCCAGGCCGAACGAGCGGAAAAGCTTGCCGCTGAAGCCCTTGAGCATGGCGATCGCGATGCTGCCCTAGCCGGATACCTACGTGCCTCAAACTACACCCGCGCCAGCGGATACATGTATGTTTCTCGGGCAGAGTCAAGCGGGGAAGCTCTCGTGCAGGATGCGCGAGCTCTTCCTATTGCTGAAAAGGTAGGGGAACTGTTCCGAAAAGCGATTCCCCTGATGAAAGGATCTGTACATACACTCGGCATCCCCTACGAGGAATATGCGTTACCAGGGTACTTGTATCTGCCACCACCGTGGAGACGCATTCCCGGTCGGAAAATTCCCATTCTTGTGAATAGCGGCGGTGCCGATTCATGTCAGGAGGAACTATTCTACTTGAACCCGGCAGCAGGCCCTGGGCAGGGGTACGCTGTTGTAACGTTCGATGGTCCAGGTCAGGGTATCATGTTGCGAAAATACGGACTGGAGATGAGGCCAGACTGGGAGGCTGTCACAGGACGAGTAATCGACTTTTTAGAGGAGTATGCAGCCGAAAACCCCCATTTGGAGCTGGACTTGAACTGCATCGCAGTGTCGGGAGCGTCGATGGGGGGATACTACGCCCTTCGCGCAGCGGCTGATCAGCGTGTGAAAGCATGTGTCTCTATTGTCAGTTCCTCATCCCCATGCATTGGGTGCACCGGTATTCCAAGATCGCTAATCCATGATTCCTGAACAGGATCCCTTCTACGATATGTGGGATTTTGGCACGGCGCACGTGTCACCAATCTTTATCCATGCCTGGACATCGGGATGGATTAGCGGCGGCTTCGTTGACAATTTGATGGCCCTTCTGTCTCGGCTTTCCTTTCAGCTTCGCTGGGAGATCTCGGTCACTGGCACATTTTTTGGCCTCTCTTCACCCTCGCAGATTCTGCTCCACATGAAAAAGTACACATTGCGTAGTACAGAAGAGGAGCCGGAAGGCTTCCTTTCCCGCGTGATATGCCCCGTGTTGTTGTCCGGAGCAGGCAAGTCGCTTTATCTGGATGTCGACAACCATACTCGCCAGTGCTACGATGGGCTAGTCAACGTGGCCGAACGCAACAAGCAGCTTTGGATTCCCGAAAGTGAGGGTCAGGGGAGTCTGCAAGCGAAAATGGGAGCGTTTCGACTGTGTAATCAGCGTACATACCGATTTTTGGATGAGTGTTTTGGCATTATGAGGAAGAGCCTGTAGATGAACATTGTCCAAAGAAGGTCACCAAAGGCCGAGCAACATTCAATAATCTCATTTAGCGAAATATGTCTATTGAAGGCTAGGAGTTACAAGTGTTGTCAATAATATCGCTCAATCGAGATGATCTAATCCTTGACTCTCGGACACTGCTGTTTGCTTTTTGTTCTCTTTCCTCCCTGGAAACCGGGTGTTTTTAACTAGAGGGCAGTATTAGCATGCATTGTCCTTGGAGCACTCACCCTCACAGTCCATTTTGAGGATATAAGTGTATCATGAGCCCCCGTCCTTCTTGTTATGTTGTCTGTTTTCTGACAACAGCAGGTACATCACTAGCACCCCTGGCTCAAAAGTCTTATTCAATCAACAAGTCCTCTCAGGTTTGACAAGTCTAGAAGCGGCTATTCTGTATATTCCGCATGATTGAGCAAGCATCTCGAGATCTGATTGACTCCTTTTCGGAGCCCATCCGCAGCGATATGATTACCCTCTATGAGCATAGCCTAAAGCGCGTTCGGCAGATTGGCACCGTCTTTGCGGGACTGGGGCTGTTGGTGACTCTGGTGGACAAGGAAGGATCTACGCTTGAGGACTGAGCATGAGTCTCAATTTGGCTTAACAAACGACCAGTCGGACGATCAATTTGGTCAGTTCCAGATGGATGAGTACTGTTCAAAGGCAAGAAAGGCCATAACTCCTATGCGTTCAGAAGTTCCTTTTATACGCGCGAGTCTTGTTGAATGTCAATACTTTGTGTGGCTACAATAGCAAAAAATATATGTGAATTAGCGAATTCTACGACAGCACCATGCTGCATCTCGATTCATGAGAGTTTACTGCAGGAAGGGAAACAAAAAAGAATCACAAACAGTGACAAGTGTCTCTTGTAATTGTGCACACCTAATACTACGGTACTAATCATTGATCCCGAAGACAGAATGGGATAAAAATGGACTCCGATTGGATCGGAGGTTCCGAACGCTGGATAGGAATAGGTATGCCTATAGTATCACCACTACAATGTCAACAGGATTCTGAGCTTGGAAACACTGAATGATAGGGTGAAGGCAGGTACAAATAAGGAGTTTAACAAAGACGGCTAGCATTGAGTCAACGCCATCTATCTAGTCTACTACAACATGTGGAGCCTACAGTCCAACATCATCGAGCCATACCAAGTGCTACGGCAGTCGCTTGAGCCGTTGAAACTCTCAAGATGGCAAATGACGAAATTGATAGCGAGGAGCATGGTGAACGAGATAAGCCCAAGAACCCTCGTGCTGTTGGCGGTAACCTGTTCGCTGCTGGTGCTCTACTTCTCAACGCGAGAGAGGCAACCGGTCATGCCGCGAGAGCTCCCGGTAGTCAAAGCAAAGAGTTATCACTTTGAAGATATAATCGTCGAAGGCAGAAAAAAGGTTCCTTTTATCTACAATCGCTTGCGACAAATCTGTGGCTGACCAACGGCAGTATCCGGACAGACCTTATCTCGCCGTGAACAATCGACACAGCTTCGTTGTCTATCCGCCAAGCTGCTTTGACGAGATTAAACGCCTTCCAGAGCACAGCGCATCAGCGAAAGATTTCTTCCACACGATGAATGCAGGAGATTGGACATACGTTGGCCACGAGACCACGCCCCTTCTGAAGACAATCATCGCAGACCTCACCCGTGTCATCCCTGCGCGTGTGAACAAGCGGCAACAGGACACCCGCATGGCGTTTGAATCGATTGTGGGATACGCTCCAGAGTGGAAAGAAATTGGGTTGCTGATGACCACGTTCGAAATTGTCGCCAAGATCAACGCCTGTGCTTTTGTTGGGAGAGAGCTTGGGACGAACAACAAATGGGTAAAAGCGGTGATGCAGTCGCCTCTGGTCATTCATGTTGCAGTGCTGATCATGAACGCGTGTCCTGCTCTGCTCCGGCCACTCCTGGCGCCCCTGGCCTTCCTGCCCACGAAAATGAACCAATGGGATATGCGCCGGCTGCTGACTCCCATGTTGCAGGAGGATATGGCGATATTCAAAGAGACCAAGGATCGATCTGAATTGTTGCGTCCAAAGCAGAATGGAAAGATCCCTTTGACAGCGATGTTGCTATCGCGGTACAAGCAAGGCGAGGCCACTATTAGGCAGCTGATCGTGGACTATATCCTCATCAGCTTCGACTCGACGCCATCGACCGCGTCGGCGCTCTATCATGTCATTTGCGAGCTCGCGGCACACCCGGAGGCGGCAGATGTCTTGCGCCAGGAGCTCGATGAAGTTATGGTAGATGGAAAGCTTCCTCAGACGCATTTGCAGGAGCTCAAGAGAATGGACAGCTTTCTGCGCGAGTCCTTTCGTTTACACCCCGTCAGCTTGTGTGAGTATCTGCACCTGCACGCAATGTTGGTATTGAGATCTCACGCTAATCTCTGAAATAGTCAGTCTTCAGCGTGTCCTGGCTAAGCCCGTGAAGCTGAGTGTCGGCCCCACGATTCCTGCCGGAGCCATCATCGCCGTGGATGCAGCGGCCATCAATCGCTCTCCCAGTCTCTGGAAGGACCCGGACGAATTCGATATGAATCGATTCCATGACTTGCGCCAGGTACCGGGAAATGAGAACAAGTTCCACCTGCTGAACACTGGCTCGGATTCTCCAGGATGGGGGGATGGCACGCAAGCCTGCCCTGGCCGCTTTTTCGCAAATAGCACTCTGAAGATTGCATTCGCATATATTCTTCAAAACTATGATGTTAAGAGGAAGGAGGGATCTTCTCCACCCAAGATGACTCCGTTGGCTAATGGGACATGGGCACCGGACGATAAAGCAGCGGCTCTGTTCAAGTCTCGAAACTAAGTCGAGGATATTGATACCGGGTTGACTGTGTTCTAACAGACTTGAGAGGGGGTTACAACTATCTCATCAGAGGCAGGAAATGCGAAACGAGATTGTCGTCAATCCAGTCACTCGAGCAGCAGCGGGCACGAGAGTGGGAGTTTAGGTCTTGATGTTGCGATACGAACATTGTGGACTTTAGATGGAACTTTATATGACGAGTTCGTTGTTCATAAGAGTGATGATTTCCTCAGTACGCCGTATCAACTGAAATACTACAAATCTGAGGATATTCGGCATATGTTGCAGAACATCAATATATGTTTGCTGTCAGAGGTGAAATATATATATATTACCTTCCATAACTTGGCCAGATAAAAATGCTACTTCGTAGTAGGTATTCATTTTGCATAGGCAGACTGACAGAGACTTATACTGTGGAGGATCATATTTATGCCTCCTTTAAGGCCTTCAGACCACTCGACAGGGAGACATAATGAAGCACATAAGAGCAGAGTACATACTATGTTAGTAGACATTACACTTATGAATGGCCCGTGCGCTGCATTATAAGCCTGTCCGCCGCCCCTTAAGACCTCTCTCTCTTGGAGATTTTCATACTATTGGCCTTGTTCTTATTCTTGTCCATAGAGTCTCATACTAATTTCAGACTCACTCAGGCTTTACCTTAACTTAATCCTTTAGTGCATGAGATTTCTAAGAAGAAAATGCTGCCAACAAAGCCCTATAGAAATCCACTCAGTACACTCAGTACATTGAAAAATCCTTATTTCTGGATGTCTACGGCGTGGTGTTGAAATCTCAACAAAGCTGAGCCAGAAGATATCTACACCAACCACAGAAAGTATTTCTGGCTTTTAACTTGACGACTATACTACCTTCGGCCTGCTGATTACCAAGTGTGCCTATTAACTTGATACTGACTGAATCACAAGAGGATAGGCTTTAGAACTCCATGTTCATCTACTTGAACATCGAAATGGTCAACAGCGACGTTAGTCCAGGCTCAGGACCACTGCTTTTCTTCTCCACGACTTGCTTTCATTGACGATATCTCTGCGGTGAAAATTCTTTTCGAAGATAGTCATGTATTTCAACTAACGCAAATATCTGCATGCTCACTGCGAGGCGGGAAAGATGAGTGCTCAATGCCAGATTGACTCATTACAACCCTCCAGCGAACCAACAGTAGCAATCGAATGGAGGAATACTTCAAGCACCTCGGAGCGGAAACTAAGCTCTTAAGACAAAAGATGTATGTATATTGGCCGTTTGGAGGACGGCTCTTCTCCGGGGTCCATGCACGCCGATTCAGTCCGGACACACTCATTGCGCCTGTGGTAGACGCAAGGCACGGGTTTCTTGTTATGTACAGGTTGTTGCGACAATCCACCAACATTCGCTCACAAGGCATTCGTTGACGATCAAACCCGAATGCTGGCTTTCCCGATGGAGGTCGGATAGCGATGTTCGGCACTCCGAGACCAATGATCGTCCCCGATTCACATCGGACAGGGTGGTCCGTTGTACCCCGAAGAAGGTAAGTGGATGGCAGGGTTGCGGTGGTTAGATGTGCTATACAATAAAAAGCTAAACACTAATTATACCATGGGGTATAGTGTCATAGCACTTCTACAGTTGAGTATTACGCTTCACACAACCATATTTCTTGTTGATCTCTAGCTTGTTTGTTTGCAGCTATGGGGTCATTTCAGAACTCCTCAGAACCAATTGCCATCATTGGCACCGGATGCCGTTTTCCTGGAGGCTGCGACAGCCCGTCGAAACTCTGGGAGCTCTTGCGAGCCCCCCGGGACTTGCTCAAAGAGATTCCTGAAAGCCGGTTCAGTGTCGATTCTTTCTATCACCCCGACAATGCCCACCATGGCACCAGCAATGTGCGGCATTCCTATTTTCTGGAGGAGGATTTACGCCAGTTCGATGTACAGTTCTTTGGGATAAAGCCGATCGAGGCAAATGCGGTGGATCCTCAGCAACGGCTGCTGCTTGAGACGGTCTATGAGGGCTTAGAGTCTGCCGGTCTCTCCATTCAACGTCTACAAGGTTCGGATACGGCCGTGTATGTCGGGGTGATGAGTGCAGACTTTACGGACTTGGTTGGTCGGGATACAGAGACCTTTCCCACCTACTTTGCCACTGGGACAGCGCGCAGTATTCTGAGCAATCGGCTGTCGTACTTTTTCGACTGGCATGGCCCGTCGCTTACAATCGATACTGCCTGTTCGTCGAGTTTGATTGCCATGCACCACGCGGTGCAAACTCTTCGCAGTGGAGACTCCTCACTGGCCATCGTCGCTGGATCCAACCTGATTCTTGGCCCCGAGCAGTACATTGCCGAGAGCAAGCTACAGATGCTGTCGCCAACTGGTCGCTCCCGCATGTGGGATGCCGCAGCCGATGGATATGCGCGTGGTGAAGGTGTGGCCGCAATCGTGCTAAAGCGATTGAGTCAGGCTATTGCAGACGGAGACCACATCGAATGTGTGATCCGGGAGACAGGTGTTAACCAAGATGGGAAAACCCCTGGAATCACTATGCCGAGCGCCACGGCCCAGGCAGCCCTGATACGATCCACGTACGCCAAGGCAGGGCTGGATCTCAGTAATCGTTCGGACAGGCCACAATACTTTGAAGCACATGGAACGGGAACCCCGGCAGGAGATCCGATTGAAGCGAGAGCCATCCAAACTGCCTTTTTTGGCCCGGACCTGAACTTTACTGCTGATTCAAGGAAGGACACATTGTTTGTTGGGTCAATCAAGACCGTTGTCGGCCACACAGAGGGAACAGCTGGCTTGGCCGCCGTCATCAAGGCCTCTCTGGCACTCCAATCCGGCACCATTCCCCCAAATCGACTACTCGAGCAGTTGAATCCCGCAATCAAGCCCTTCTACAACAGCCTCAAAATCCTTGCGGCCGCCGAGGATTGGCCGCAGCTGAGCCGTGGGGGCGTGCGGAGGGTCAGTGTCAATAGCTTCGGCTTTGGTGGTGCAAACTCCCACGCTATCCTTGAGAGCTACGAGCCATCTCTCCACTCCCACAAAGGTACCCGCGACATTAGTTTTAGTCCCTTTACCTTCTCGGCCGCGTCCGAAACTGCCTTGGTGGCCAGCTTGCGTGCATACCGTGACCTCCTATCGACCCGAAGCGATGTCCGCCTGACTGATCTTGCTTGGACTTTAAATAGTCGACGCTCGACTCTTGCTTCTCGGGTAGCAATTGCGGCCTCAGATAAAGACGATTTGGTCCTCAAACTTGATGATCGCGCTGAGAACTATGACGGCTCCGACACTTTCATGGACGCGGGTCACCGGAAGCCCAACGCCAATGAATTGCGGATCCTTGGAGTGTTCACCGGTCAAGGTGCTCAATGGGCTCGCATGGGTGCGGAGCTCATTGAACAATGCCCCGGAGCGAGCAAAGTTGTTGACGCATTGGAGCAAAGCCTGAGGAGCCTTCCACCGCAGGATCGACCGACTTGGTCCCTACGTGAGCAGCTCCTCGCTCCGCCATCCTCCTCAATGGTCAGCACGGCGTCAATATCACAACCGCTTTGCACTGCCATACAGATAATGTTGGTGGATATGTTACGTGAGGCCGGTATTCAATTTTCCGCTGTTGTTGGACATTCCTCAGGAGAGATTGGTGCTGCATATGCTGCCGGTTGCCTATCAGCAAAAGACGCCATCCGGGTGGCATATTATCGCGGTGTACATCTGAAGTCCGCGCTCCAGAAAGGGTCTATGCTCGCGGTAGGAACGACTTTCGAAGATGCACAGGACCTCTGCAATCTGCCTACATTTGAAGACCGGTTGTGTGTGGCGGCTAGCAACTCACCCTCCAGTGTGACAATCTCTGGAGACTCCGACGCGATCGAGGAGATCAAGGTCGTTTTTGATGAAGAAAAGAAGTTCACACGGCTGCTGAAGGTTGATCGAGCATACCACTCGCATCACATGCAGGACTGCGTGGAGCCATATGTCCGATCTCTGCGGCAATGCTCCGTCACCTTCCGGCCCCCGAACCGCAATCAATGTGTCTGGATCTCGAGTGTCTTCGTCCAGGATATTCACCAACTCTCGGAAGATGGTAGTGATCGCTACTGGGGTAGTAACCTGGCAAGGCCGGTCATGTTTGCCGAGGCTTTGCAGCTTCTGCTCTCCCTCGAAGGATCCTTCGACCTTGCTGTCGAAGTTGGGCCGCATCCCGCCCTCAAAGGGCCTGCGAGTCAAACGATCCAAGATGCCCTTGGTTACTCCATCCCGTACACCGGAGTCCTATCCAGAGGAAACAGCGACGTTGAGGCGTTCGCGGCCGCTCTCGGCTCCATCTGGACCGCTTTTGGAGACGGGGCAGTGGATTTCTCCCGATTGCAAAAATTCACTTCTGGATCGGCTGCGCAGCCGCAGCTTCTCAAAGGGCTTCCCACTTATCAATGGGATCATAATCGCGTGTTCTGGCATGAATCACGTGTATCAAAGGCTTTTCGGACCCGTAAAGACGTCCCAAATGAGCTCCTTGGCCGGCAGGTTCTCGATGGTGCCCCAAACCAGCTACGCTGGCGGAACATCTTGCGACCAAGAGAAATTGCATGGTTGGAGGGCCACCAGGTGCAAGGTCAAATGGTATTCCCTTGTGCTGGGTATGTTTCGGCGTGTGCTGAAGCCAGCATGCGACTAGCTGTAGGACAGAATGTTGAGTCCATTGAGCTGGAGGAGTTCGTCGTCGGCCAGGCCATTGTCTTCAATGATAGCAACTCCGAGGTCGAAACTCTGGCCACTCTGACTGAAGTTGTGCATCGTCAACAGACGATTTCCGCGAACTTTGCATTCTACTCATGCCCGACAGGTGGTGAGAGCCTTGAACTGGTACGCAATGCAAGCTGCCGATTGCGTATCACCGTCGGCGACAGCGCGGTAGACCTACTGCAGCCGCAGGCAGAAGCCGACTTTGCGCTGTTAGAGGTCGAATCAGATCGGTTTTACAATGCACTGGGGCAGTTAGGCTTTGGATACACTGGCCCGTTCCGCTCCTTGACGGCCTTGAAGCGTAAGCTTGGCATAGCCCGCGGCTTGATTGAGAATGCACCCCCCTCTTTCAATCATTCACAGCCTCTCCTCATACATCCAGCCACTCTGGATGCAGCCATCCAATCCATCATGTTGGCATATTGCTATCCCGGGGACAGCATGCTGCGTGCCATTCACCTCCCAACGGGCATTGAGAAATTGACTCTGAATCCTGTCAACTGCTTGAAGTTTGCTGGTCAATCCGTTCAGGTTCCTTTCGACTCAAGCGCGTCGACTGGCAGCGGCCGTAGTCTGCAAGGCGATGTCAGCATTTATAGCCTCGACGGCTCTCGGGCTGTACAGTTGGAGGGGCTTCAGACACAGCCCCTGTCATCTCCAACGGAGGCCAGCGATTTGAACATTTTCACCGAATTGGTCTGGGGTGTTGACAGACCCGACTGCGAGGAGATCCTTCGCACGACAGTCGTCGAGGACTTTGACGCCGAACTACTTTTCTCGCTCGAACGTGTAGCCTACTTTTACCTCAGGTCACTCGGTGAAGCGGTTCCCGAGAGAGAGAGGAATGGACTGGAATGGCATCACAAACGACTATTCGCGTACGTCGACCATGTCCTCTCGCGGGTGGCAAGAGGGGTGAACCGATTTGCGCGACCCGAGTGGGCAGCGGACTCGAAGAACGACATTTTAAAGATCCTTCAGAAGTGAGTTGTGTTTTCTTCCCTAGTTAGTGGTACTGATCGGGCTAATCATGCGCAATCTACAGGTACCCCGACAACATTGACCTGCGACTCATGAGAGCCGTGGGCGAAAACCTTCCAGCTGTCGTCCGAGGCCAACTGACAATGTTGGAGCCGATGATACAGGATAACATGTTGAACGACTTCTATGTGATTGCCCACGGGATGCCTCGCTACACCAAGTACTTGGCGGCGATGGCGAGCCAGATCAGCCATCGTTATCCGCATATGAACGTTCTTGAGATTGGTGCAGGTACAGGCGGCGCCACCAAGTCCTTCCTCAAGGAGCTAGGAGAAGGATTTTCTACTTACACCTTCACTGATATCTCCAGCGGCTTCTTCGAGAAGGCATCGCAGGTGTTCGCTTCCTACAGCGCCAAGATGAACTTCAAGGTACTCGACATTGAGAAAGACATTGAGTCTCAAGGCTTCGCACCTGAGTCCTTCGATCTGATTATTGCGTCTCTTGTGCTGCATGCAACTAGGGATCTTGCGCAAACCGTGCGAAATGTCCGCCGGCTACTCAAACCCGGTGGCTATCTATTGCTTCTCGAAATCACCGAGAACGAACAGATGAGATTTGGACTCATCTTCGGGGGTCTTCCAGGCTGGTGGCTGGGGTATGAAGATGGTCGCCCCTTTTCTCCATGCGTCGATATCGAAGAGTGGTCCAGAGTACTTGAACAAAATGGTTTTTCGGGTATAGAAACTGCGATCCCGCATCATGATACCCTGCCAGCGCCTCTGTCGGTTATTGTCTCCCAGGCAGTGAACGAGAAAGTTCAATTCCTCCACAATCCCCTCGACTCGATTCGCGGGTCAACAGTCATTCCCCGACTCACGATCATTGGTGGGGGTGGCCGAAGAAGCGCCCAACTCATCGACGCGGTTTCTAGTCTGGTTCAGCCACAGTGTGGACAGCTCAGGGTGGTTGACTCGTTGCAGAAGATCTGCTCGGAGGTCCTTCCGGTAGGCGGCAGCGTACTCTCTTTGACCGATTTCGACGAGCCCGTTTTCAAGTCTATGGACGCGGACAAACTGCGCGGGTTCCAAGAGATCTTTAAACAATCAAAGAATGTCCTGTGGGTTACTCAGGGATCCCGGTCGGGCGATCCGTATGCTCGAATGGTTGTTGGCTTCGGTCGAACCATTGTGCTGGAGATGCTGCATCTCCGCCTGCAGTTCCTTGACGTTTCGCCTTCTTCCAGCCCAGACGCATCTGCCATTGCTGAGGCGATGCTCCGCTTGGAAGTAAGTGGGAGCTGGGAAGATGAAGGAGCAGAGGATGGCGCCGTCCTACATTCTGTCGAGCCGGAGCTTTCTATATCTGATGGAAGGTGCTGGGTACCCCGATTCAAGCCGAACAAGGAGCAAAATGAGCGGTACAACTCTGTGAGACGGAGCATCGAAACTGAACAGAGTTTCTCGGATACCTGTGTTGAGCTAGTCTATCGTGACAACAGCTTGTCTCTCCTAGAGGTTACCCATTCGTCATCCGAACCTTTAGCGGAGCCTTCCACGAAGTATCTGGAACTGGATGTCAACTATTCCGTCAGCAAGGCAGTTGAAGTTGTTCCGGGATGCTACCTGTTCTTGATCCTTGGTAGGGATACAGATACCGGAGATCGTTTCATCGCCCTATCCCCCAAACAGAGTTCTCGTGTGCGAATCCCGAGAGCACTTGTATTGCCTCAACATACGAGTCATGGAACCATCAATGAGAACTCCTTAGATGCATTCTTCCATGAGATCGTTGCCCGGTCCATACTACGAGATGTGCCATATGGGAGTGCTGCCATTGCGCTACAGCCAAATTCTCTCCTTGCTGATGCTCTTCGGGAAGCTGCTCAGGACAAAGGTGTCACCCTCCACCTGTGGTCGACACAGGCCAGTGATCTTGAATCGGAATGGACATATATTCACCGAAAGGCATCAAAGACGGAGGTCCAGAATGCCATACCCCGGAACGTTACCTGCTTCTTTGACATGGGTGGCGATGAGTCCATTGCTACCAAGATCCTGGCCTGCCTTCCAGACCACACGCAGGCAAAGAAAGAAGCCAGTATCACGGCCCATGAAGCTCACCTAATACCAACCGTACTGCCTGATATCCGTTCACTCCTCATGGATATTGGCCGAGCGATGAGAACTCGGGGAAAGTCGAGCTCGCCGGATTTGAGGATTGTCGATCTAACCGACATTGTCAAAGGACAAGCAGACTCAGAAACATCTATCATCAACTGGCTCGAGAGCTCTTCGCGTGTTCCAGTGGCCGTGGAGCCCATTGAGGCCAGGGTGCAATTCCGGAGTGACAGAACGTATTGGCTGGTCGGGCTCACAGGAGGACTTGGCCTCTCCTTGTGCGAGTGGATGGCACAGCAGGGGGCGCGATATATTGTCCTCTCCAGTCGTAGCCCTAAAGTTGATGGGCGATGGCTGGCAAAGATGAACAGGATGGGTGTCACCGTCGAAGTTGTGGCTAAGTAAGTCTTTACTCTCATCGATGGAATCTCAGTGCCTACTAATCATCGTGTAAATAGTGACATCTCCAATCGTGACTCCGTTCAGCGTGTATACAACAAGATCCGCACGGAACTACCCCCCATATCGGGTGTGGCCCAAGGAGCAATGGTCCTCCACGACACCATGTTCCTGGATTTGGATATGGAGCGGATGAACAAGGTTCTTCGGCCCAAGGTCGATGGAAGCACCTACTTGGAAGAAATATTCCATGACACTGAACTGGAATTCTTTGTTTTCTTCTCCTCGATGGCCGCAGTGACTGGCAATCCCGGTCAATCAGCGTACGCCGCAGCAAACATGTTCATGGCAAGCCTGGCCAACCAACGTCGTCAACGTGGACTGAACGCATCCGCTGTGCATATTGGTGCCATCTTTGGAAATGGCTATGTGACTCGAGAACTGACTCTGGTCCAGCAGGAATTCTTACGGAAGGTCGGTAACCTCTGGCTGTCCGAGCACGACTTCCGACGACTCTTCGCAGAAGCCGTATATGCCGGGAGACATCACCGGGGACGCAGCCCGGAATTGTCCACTGGCTTGAAGATCCTGGAAAGTGACGAGTCAGAGTCAATTACGTGGTTCAATAACCCAGTGTTTCAGCACTGTATCAAGCAATCTGGAAGAGTCGACCTTATTTCGGAGACGTCCACGTCTGCGGCGCCGGTCAAAGTGCGTCTTGCGGAAGCTTCCAGTTCTGCAGACATCTACGATATCATCTCCGGTGCGTCCGATCGTACGGTTCCTTGATGGAGGACGAGCTAACGTTGACACTACAGACGCCTTTGTGACGAAGCTCAAGACCAGCTTGCAGGTTGAGGGCGATCGGCCGATTGTTGATCTCACGGCTGACACGTTGGGAATTGACTCGCTGGTGGCAGTGGATATCCGGTCGTGGTTTATCAAGGAATTACAGGTGGAAATACCTGTCCTCAAGATCTTGAGCGGAGCAACAGTCGGCGAGATGGTGACTCAGGCCCAGGAACTGCTTCCCAAGGAGTTGACCCCGAACCTGGATCCCAACGCGGAGGCAAAGCCGTCGAAGCCCAAAAACACCGTCCAACCTAAGCAGCAGACGAAGAAAACAATTCAGTTACAGAATGTAGCGAAGGCTCCTCAACCAGCCCTGTCTCAGCAAGTATCCTCCGGTGTGCAGAACATGATCAAGACCAATCCGCCCAAAGAAGCGGAGGCAAAGCAGCCTCGGCCTGAAGTGAAACAGGCTGCACCAAAGGATAGCCAATATCCAACAGCACTTGAGACTCCATCAAAGTTGCAAGACCCCTCACGGAACATTGTTGTGGCTAAGGATTTGGCCGCAGAGGAGAAGCATCTCACCGATCAGGAACCCGTCCCTTCAAACATGTCATCATCCTCGTGGTCCGAGATTGATGAATCCGAAGGAAAGGTAGAAACATCATCCTCAAGCTCATCCACCAGTGCCAGCCAAATCATTACAAAGACCAAACCGGTGGAGGTCAAGAAGAGTGTTCCTATGGCGTTTGGTCAGTCGAGGTTTTGGTTCTTGAGACACTACCTGGAGGACCCATCGTCTTTCAACATTACAGTTTCGATTCAACTGGATGGTCCTTTGAAGATCGATCACTTTGCGCGTGCTGTTCAAGTCGTCGGACAGCGTCATGAAGCTCTAAGAACCCGCTTCGTCACGGATGAAGCCCAAGGTACCACGAAGCAGGAGGTCCTGGCCCTTTCCAATCTCACTCTAGAGGAACGGACTATCTCGACCGACGAGGAAGCGGAAGGCGTCTACCAAGAGTTGAAAGGTTATGCATTCGACTTGGAAAAAGGAGAAAACATACGGATCATTCTCCTCAAGAGGTCGAACCGCTCGTTTACGCTCATCATTGCTTACCACCATATCAATATGGATGGCGTGAGCTTGGAGGTGCTCCTTCGGGACCTACAGATGGCCTATGATTCGAAATTCCTTAGCCCTCGGATTCTTCAATATGCCGACTTCTCGGAGCAGCAACGGCGGGACTACCAGTCTGGAAAGTGGGCTGAAGATCTGGCATTCTGGAAGAAGGAATTCCAGACGATGCCAGGCCCCTTACCCTTGCTTTCCATGGCTCGAACTTCAACCCGATCCCCGTTGACGGCCTATAAGACTCACAGTGCGGAATTCCACATCGATCCTGCAACTCTGGACACCATTCAAAGCACATGTCAACGGATGAAAGTGACTCCTTTCCATTTCCATCTGGCTGTGTTTTACACTATGCTGATCCGACTTGTCGATGTCGAGAATCTTTGCATTGGGATCAGCTCCGCCAACCGCTCCCAGCAGGACACGCTACAAAGCGTCGGCTTGTACCTTAATCTTCTGCCATTGAACTTCACGCCTCAGTTGGATCAGACATTCACCAACGTGTTGCATATCGTGCGAGAAAAGTCCGTTCAAGCTTTTGCCCACTCAAAAGTGCCATTTGATGTCATCGTGAACGAGCTGGGAGCTGCACGGTCTGCTACTCACAGCCCTCTGTTCCAGGTTCTCGTCAACTATCGAGCAGGGGTCTCCGAGCGTCGGTCTTTCTGCAACTGTGACAGTAAGGTCCTTACCTTTGAACAAGGCCAGACGCCCTATGATTTGAGTTTGGATGTGATTGATAACCCTGGTGGCGACTGCCATGTCATTATGGCTGGTCAATCAGTCCTTTATGGCGCAGAGCATGTCGCTGTCCTCAGAGGAGTATATCAAAATCTTCTGGTTGCATTTTCCCGCAATCCTGCTCTCAGACTCAATGTCCCGCCCCTATATGATACCGATGAAGTGAAGCATGCCATTAAACTTGGACACGGTCAGTTCCCCTCTATTCCTTCCCTTCCAGGTCCCATCTTCTAACCGAAAATCTGTCTCCATCTACAGGTCCCGCATATAACTATCAGTGGCCAGCCACGATCCCTGAACGCATTGATGAAATTGTGGAGCGCTACCCTACTCATGTGGCACTCATTGACGGGGATGGACGCAAGATGTCGTACACAGAAATGGCCCGACGAGTGAATACCCTTGCCGTAGTCCTTCTGAGGCAGGATATTGGACAAGGTAGCAAGGTCGGCGTCTTCATGGAGCCAGGCTCCAGTTGGATCTGCTCTCTTCTCGCTATTCTTCGCTTGGATGCCATTTACATCCCTCTGGACAGTCGGATGGGACTAGATCGCCTGTCAACAATTGTGCGAGATTGCAAGCCCGACTTGCTCCTGGTGGATAATACCACTTTGTCGAACGTTGCCCTGCTAGGGCTTTCTTGTCCTACACTGAATGTCGATGTTGTTTCCCCCGGTTCGGACCAGCAACACGTCCCAAACACTGCGCAGCCCAGCTCCACCGCAGTGATCATGTACACCAGTGGCTCTACTGGTGTGCCCAAAGGAATTGTCATGCAGCACCATACATTCCGGAACAACATCGAAACCTCAACGGAAAAGTGGGACTTCCGCGAGGGACGTGAAACAACGCTTCAGCAAAGCTCTTACAGTTTTGACATGTCTCTGTCTCAGACGTTTCTGACTCTGTCGAACGGAGGTACATTGCGGATCGTGCCGAAGAAGCTTCGAGGTGACCCCAAGGCTATAGCCTCGTTGATTACTGCCGAGGGGATTACATTTACAGAAACTACCCCATCGGAGTACATAAGCTGGCTTCGCTATGGCGATGTGGATGACCTTCGCAAATCAAAATGGCGTATCGCCGTTAGCGGGGGGGAGACGATCACCACAAATCTGACGGGTCTTCTTCGACAGCTGGAGAAATCAGACTTGAGATTAATTGACTGCTATGGACCTACGGAAATCACCTTTTGCTCGCACGGGAGGGAAGTCCAGTACGACGGTGAGGGGGACATCTTGAGCCCGGCGTTCCGGACCTGGCCCAACTACTCGGTCTACATTGTGGACAGTCACATGAAGCCTGTGCCCATTGGCATCCCTGGAGAGATCCTGATAGGTGGCGCCGGGGTGGTTGCTGGGTACGTTCACAGTGAGCTCGATGCCCGTGGGTTTGCCAGGAACAATTTCATGAACACGATGTTTCTTGAGAACGCATGGACCAGATTGCATCGCACGGGAGACTTTGGTCGGCTTGATCAGGAAGGGAACCTGATTCTGGGCGGACGTATCGCCGGTGATACCCAGGTCAAGCTCCGGGGCATCCGAATCGATCTGCAGGAGATCGAATCTGCGATTCTCAGCAGTGGGGATGGAAAGATCGTCGACGCTGCTGTCACGGTACGGGAGTCCGCAGACAGTGGCTCGGAGTACTTGATGGCTTTCGTCACGACCCTAGATGCAGGCGATTTGTCGCTTGAACGTATACGTCAAGAGCTTCCATTGCCACAACATATGCGCCCAGCCAACATCATCACGCTCGATCAGCTGCCCATGACGGCCTCCAATAAGGTCGACCGTCTCGCGCTCAAGTCACTACCTCTTCCACCCGGGTCGCATGTTGCAGACACAGGCACCGATGAGTCTCCATCCATGGCCAAAATGAGGGACGTTTGGGCGACTGTCATCCCGCAAGAAGTCCTAGCTCATTTCGAACTTGGTCCTGCTTCCAATTTCTTCCAGGTGGGCGGAGACTCGATGCTTCTTGTGCGTCTGCAAACCGAAATCAACAAGGTCTTTGGCACCAGCATTTCGCTTTTCCAGCTCTTTGATGCAAGCTCGCTTACGGGTATGGTTTCCCTGATTGACCACTCGGAGTCGACGTCTCAGAGATCGGAAGTCGATTGGGAGACCGAAACTACGATTTCCCCCAGCTTACTGCAGGTCCCAGCCACGAAGCGGTTCTTCGCCCATCCGGCGGTTGTTGTCTTGACGGGTGCGACGGGCTTCCTGGGTCGTGCAATTGTCAACCGCCTCCTGAAGGATTGCAGTGTGCAGAAGATCCACTGTGTTGCTGTCCGTCGCGACCCAAGCAGCCTTCCGGACGATTTCAAGTCACCGAAAGTTGTCCTCCACCGAGGCGATTTGACCCTGCCGCAACTTGGACTCACCGACAGAGCTGCCACCGAGATCTTTGCTGAAGCCGACGCAGTCATCCACAATGGAGCGGATGTGTCATTCATGAAAACTTACCAGAGTCTCAAACAGGCGAATCTTGAAGCCACCAAAGAACTGGTTCGCTTGTCGGCTCCTCATCGCCTCTCCTTCCATTACATCTCCAGTGCAAGCGTCACCCGTCTAGCCGGCCAGGAGTCATTTGATCAAAGCTCCGTCAGTGCGTTCCCCCCATCGGCTGAAGATGGTTATGTCGCATCCAAGTGGGCCAGCGAGCGCTACCTCGAGAAAGTCAGCGATCAATGCGGTCTCCCTATCTGGATCCATCGTCCATCGTCCATTGTTGGAGAAGGTGCCCCTGACACCGACATGATGGCGAGCCTCCTAGGCTATTCTCGAACCTTGCGGGCTATCCCACAGACCGACGGATGGACAGGCTGGCTGGACTTTGTATCGGCAGATCGGGTGGCCATGCAGATCGCAGATGAGGTCTACGAGGACTATTCCTGGCCAGGCACCGTCAAGTATCTGTATGAGGCGGGGGATCGCGAGATCCCTCTTTCGGATCTTAGGGGCGTTTTAGAACGGGAGACGGGCGAGTCTTTCGAGAGCATCCCGCTCGAGGAATGGGTGTTGCGCGCAGAAGGACAGGGGCTGCATCCTCTGCTTGGAGAGTATCTCCGTCGCGTCTCTGGCATTCCTCTCGTCCTTCCGCGGCTCGTGCAGCAAGGGAGCTTTTTCTAGTGTACATATGACCACAGACATAGCTACAAGCACATAGGTTCTGGTGCTTAAATTGTACCTATATCCTTTTCTCCAAGACATTCCTCTAGCCTCCTTGTGTCTTCCTTTGGCCGTTAAACTCAGTATAAGAATCTAATTGACGTCTGATTGGGACACAGCAGGATGTAATATTATTGTCAACTATGCACTTCGACATTGTCATTCAGAAGATCCAGGTTGGCACATGGTCTACCTTCTACGAGTCACCATACATAATTGGGAATTATATTGACCAATACGTAGTCTAGGCAGGTTGAACTGTCAATTCCTCTGTGTCTAAACCTCGTCTTGGTATACGTAGCTGTTCTCGGTCAATTGTAGCTATGCCTTGTTTTATCTTTCTTTGCGTTCAATGTATAGCGGATGTATATCTGCAAGCCTCAAAAGGATTCCTATCAACTGACGCACTTTTGTCCTCTTTTTTTCACTGTGCCTCGAATCCATTTTGTACATCCTTCACAGGATATCCAATAATTCGCTACTTCCTCCTCATCTTTTCAGCCCAATATCGGGAATTCGGACCCTCCGCACCAATAGAAACAAGCATTCATTCGGTGATCCGAAGTGTCTCCGACCGCCGTATATGCAAACTCGTCTGTGGATTCAAAATTATATTTTTAATCGGATATCGGAGAGGGGAGGTGCAAAGTGAAGATCCCAGGCAACCGGGAGCTTGTGGCAAGAAACGCTCAAGATCGTTTGTTTGTATCGACTCCAATTGGCTCTGCAGGCTGCTACCGATGCACTCTGTGTCTATATTGACAATGCCCTTATGTCCGGTTCTACTGTGAGACACTTGACCAGCACATCCGAATTGGATCTACTTATTTGCCAGCGCTTAGCTCGCGAAGTGACATACTTACTATACGGCCAATATGGGCTCACTCTTGTCTATAGTTCTACGCTCAGCGACGCGGATTATCCGCCCTATAATCCCGTCCAGTGTACTTTCTCTCCTTTCTGGACCAAAGCCGGTGCACCCCCTGCAAACGCTTCAATTCGACAAGGAAGCGATTCTGGAGAAATACCAAGCTGAACGAGCAAAGAGGCTACGTCAAGACGGTGTTTCGCAGTTCAAATCTGCCCGTAGCGGGGCCTACGACCGTTTTCGGCAGGATGTTGCTCGTCCTCAATCTCGAGAGCCCATCGAGGCGGAGACAAAGGTGCTTATTGTTGGGGCCGGGTTCGCTGGCCTGGTAGCCGCGGTG
Source organism: Aspergillus clavatus NRRL 1 (assembly GCF_000002715.2). NCBI lineage: Eukaryota > Fungi > Ascomycota > Eurotiomycetes > Eurotiales > Aspergillaceae > Aspergillus > Aspergillus clavatus. The sequence goes on along the minus strand of NW_001517096.1, from coordinate 349,760 downwards.
AAACTGGACCAGCAGGGCGTCCAGGACTTTCGGATTGTGGATAAGGCGGCTGGATTCGGGGGTACCTGGTATTGGAACCAATATCCTGGTATGATATATTGCTCGTAAAGAAAGCAAACCCCAATCTAACATGCGAGATTCTAGGCGCTGCATGCGATGTCGAGTCCTTGATTTATCTTCCGTTTCTCGAAGAAACTGGCTACATCCCGTCCAGGCGCTTCTGTTATGGCCCTGAGATTCGTGAGCAAGTCAACCGTGTTGTGGCCAAATGGGACCTTGCGCGCAGATCACATCTATCCACCGAGATTACCTCCATGACATGGGATGAATCGATCCTGCGATGGCATGTCAAGACCAACCACGGTGACCATTTTATCACACAGTTCGTGGTTATGGCCACGGGGACTTTCCACGAGCCGAAGTTGCCGGGCATCCCGGGGATTGAAAACTTCAAAGGAGATCACTTCCACAGTGGTCGTTGGGACTACCGGATCACGGGTGGTGATGAGACGGGCAACATGAGCCAGCTGGCGAACAAGACTGTCGGTATCATTGGGACGGGAGCTTCCGCCGTCCAGCTGGTCCCCAAACTGGCACGGGATGCGAAGAAACTTTACGTTTTCCAACGCACCCCATCCTCAATTCGATTCCGGGACAACTCTCTCTACGATACTCCGTCCCTGAAGAAGTCCCTGCCGCCCGGCTGGCAGAGGCAGCGGATGACGGACTTTGCCAACATCCTCACGGGCCAAGTCGTCGATCAGGACTGCGACGCACTGGAGGGGCTACAGGAGCTAACGATGAGGGCCATTCTAAAAGAAGCCAGCGATGCCGGCGTCACCGTTCAGCCCGAGCAGATTCCCGAGTTGATGCAGCTGGCCGACTTTCGCCTCATGCAGCAGATTCGGGGCCAGGTAGATGAGATCGTCAAGGATCAGGAAACAGCGGCAAAACTCAAGCCCTGGTACTCGTTCATGTGCAAAAGACCGACGTTTCACAATGACTACTTGGCTGCTTTCAACAATCCGAATGTGGAACTGGTCGACACGGATGGCCAGGGAGTCTCCTACCTCACCGAGACGGCAGTCGTTGCAAATGGGCGGGAATACGAGGTGGACCTTCTCGTCTACTCGACCGGCTTCGACTTTGACGTTGAAGCAAACTTCTATCGGCGGACCGGGATTCAGCTGGTCGGCAGCCGAGGGAGGACGTTCGACGAGAAATGGGATGAGAAGGGCCCGTCGACCCTCTTCGGAGTACACATCCGGGAGTTCCCCAATCTGCTGTATGTAGGTCCCGCGCAGACAGGTGTGACAGCCAATTGGACCCATACGACCTATGCAGTCGGGGATCACATTGCCGAATTCGTGGCGAAGTCTCTGCGCGACGGGCAATACCAGGCGTTTGAGCCCACGGAAGAGGCCGAAGAGGAGTGGGGAAGACGGAATGAGGAGGGCAGTGAGATGAGACTGCTGTTTGCCCAGTCCTGTCCACCCGGCTACTACAACCGGGAGGGGAAGCCGGAGGAAATTCCTGCTCGCTGGGCGTATTTCCCCAAAGGGATTATTGAATGGACGAGAATCACTCAAGAGTGGCGCGAGAAGGGAGACTACCAGGGAATGGACAAGCGCTGATCTTGCGTAGGACGGTATATTTGACGATAGGCTTGACTCGCATTACAAATGATACGCCAGAGGGACTTTTCAATAGGGGTATCTGTAGATCAATCAGCCACTTAACAATAATGCCGTAGGCGACCTCCACGGCAGGTGACGGAGGGGGAACTGGTACACGATTCACACCCAAGTAACGGCTCCGCAGGCGGGTCCGAGGGGGTAGTTAGTAACTTGTATATCCGTAGAATCTGGACTATTGGTGCAGTTCTGCCAAAGATGACTTTTGGCCCCAGCCCTGAAAACTTTGTGACTGTCAGGGCCCTGCTCTGAGACCTGCAGCATGATGCCATGGACCATCACGACGCTATCAAACATTGAGCCGAATCGTCTATCGCGCAGCATTTTCCGTTCTGGGTCTCACATGCAGTGTGATCTGGTGAATCTCAACTTCTCAAGACCCAACGATGCTAGCAATGGCCGAGATGAGAACATCCAGTCCCGGAGGGCCCGCCCTGATGCAGCGAGATGATACCATTGTGCCTGCATCTGCGGTAAGTGAGCGGGGTTTGAGTCATAATTTGCATCTATAGTCAAGGCTATGGAATCCGAATAGGTTTCAACACTCAAGAGAAAAAGAAAAAAAAATAGAACAACAGAGACAAAAGAAAACACGGACATGGCGCCTTTCATATCACTTTGACTTATGACGAGGTAAGCCACCTACTCGGTTCTGCCGGAGGAGAATCAGATAAGCTGCACCTTGGGCTGTAGACGTACGGGTCCTGGTGCAGGCGAGGTAGATCATTTGTACGTACAAGGACCAGGCTCCCCTCTGGAGAGTGGTCTGAGACATACCTGCTGCGTAGTGCGTACTTTGAGACATAACGGCCTTGTGTTGTATCATTCGTCGGATAGGTCCAACCCAGGTTTAGTAGTGTGTCAGCTAGCCGCCTGCCGAAGCCAGACGCCTCTAAGGCCACGTAGCCGATAGCCTTTCTCTCTCCCCCCACCGTCCATGATAGTCTGTTCTGTGATTGTTAACTAGATAGTAGATACTCTGTAGGTTATCAACGCGTCTTGCGGTCTTTGGTCGGTCTGGAATCGTCGATCAGGGATACCGCGATGCTCTGATTGGCAACTCAGACACATCGTGGCTTTTCCTCCCAGCATGAGTCGATGAGGAGTGAGCAAGATACTACGGAGTAGACCCCTTACTAATGATGCCCAACCTATGGGTGAGTGATACAGAATCCTTGAGCTAGCGCCGATCAGCCGCTCCTGGAGCTTTATCAGGCAGGCGGAGTTTGCCATTACTGTGATCGACAAGCAGTCTATGCCTGCGAGTCTCTGTAGTAGGAGGACAAATAGTTACCAATCAATGAGTAACATGATGGCCCATGTTGAATGCCGTTATCTCTGCCGCCGGGGGAGCTATGGAACTACACCTATTGGATACATTAGACCATCTCAGGTCAAGAATATGAACCGTTGCTTCTTGCGTGTGAGCATCAGCCTACAGCTGTGCCCTACAGGAAAAGCAAGTCGTCTGAAAATTGGGACACGCGTTAGAGGGAGCTGCATATGAAACAAGGCCTTGATTGGTACAATACCTTATCTTGATAACCGGCTCCATATAGCAGTCGATAGTGTTGATCGTATATTTTGGAAACTGTCCTGGACAACTTGAGAGTATGACGTGAAGGAGCCCACTGGAGCTATTGATGCATGCATGCTGTGTCCATATGAAAATCTGTGATTACGTGAATGGATGCGATGCCGTATGTCAGAATTTAGACTATTCTGGGCTCATTTCGGAGCCTTCTCCCCGCATTCATCGTGCTACTCAAATATAGTCGATCTGAGGTTACTATCGACGCTGGCATGTCGGATCTATCTTTCTATAGACGACCTCATATATCATTCTTCTCACACCATTGACTTCAACGGTTACATGGTCAGGAACATGGATCTTTACCGTCGAAGTGCCTGTGATCGATGTCGACGCCAAAAGCTCCGTTGCGTTAGGCCATTGAAACACGGGGCCTGTGAGCATCCCAATAACATCGAAGCCCTTGAGCCTTGTGAGCGTTGTTCGAGGGCAGGCACCCCATGTGTCAGTACACTGCCTCCACCAAGGAAGTTATCCAGAGTAGAACGACTGTCTGGCCTTACTTCTGTTGGTCAGCTTGATAACCTACCCTTGCAGCCTTTAATTCCCAAGCAGGCATCCTCTCATAGGCCTGGATCTGGATCTGCGAAGTCGTGTATTCCACCGACTGGTCAAAACAAAGGTATCAATGACGCCAATGCAGTGACTGGCTCACTTTCGATGCCTTTGCCAGACCATCGCTCGGGTTCTAACGTGCATCGACAGCCCGAGGCGAGGCCTCTGAAGCGAAGATCAAGGGATATACACCCTTTCGGTACGGGCTCCCCGCCGACGGAACTCTTAGATGCCCCGTCATTCAGTACGAGGAGAAGTCCGATCTTCTCCCAGGCGGAACCTTTTGCCTTGAATGACTTGGATTTTGCAATGCAGCCACATTCCGGCGGTGATCTGCCTTCTCATGGCGATGATTTGTTCGCGGATGTCCTGTTCTCGCCCCATCAGAAACCCCCTGCCGGTCCTACAGTGGGGGAGAGCCTTTTTGACAATACAAAAGCTCAAGAGCTAGATACAAGAGAGTGCTGTCTTCGGCGCCTCACAAGTCTCAGCTCCAGACTCTTTCATGACTTTAACAACACCAATTCCGTGAAGCTGCCAGATCTTCTGTCCTTCTCGCCATGCCGGAATCTGACCGCGCCAAATCAGGCAACCGACTGTCCTCAAAACATCATTGGAAGAGTCCTGGAGAGCTCCCACACGTTTCTAGACATCCTGCATGGACTCGCCCCGGATCCAAGACCGACCTCGTCCTCTGATTCCGAGTGCTCCTATTCCAACTACTGGGAAGATGACGAGTTTGTTCCTATCAGCGATGAGATGACTTACAACTCGACATCGGCCAGACCTGAATTCCGGGATTCGAGCGACATGTGTGCGAGTTCTTCTAACCGAGACTCCTCCGATCTTTCTGCCGCCTCCCCGACAATAGACATGCCCACCACATTGACCATCCTCACCTGCTATACCTGGCTTCTCCAGGCCTATGATACTATATTCTCGCAGATATACTCCAGCCTGCTCGCAGGAACAGATAGCACGTCGCCGTCAATGCCTCCAGTACTTCCGGGGTTGCAGATTGGCGGATTCAGCCTCGACCAGCATTGCGACCTGCAGATCGAGATTCTCATCCAGTTGAGTGCCAGGATGCTCGATAGGATCGAGGGAAAGTTGGGCGTCACGGACACAAAAGATTCCAATGCGCCGGTTGATGACCAGGAGTGGTCGCGCAACGGCAGCATTCTCGACACAGCCTCTGCATCGACAATCCTGGATGCGCTCTTCAAACAGAACCATTCAGAAACGCGTGCAAAGCCAGGGAAAGGGGCAAGGGCTGGGTCGGTCAGGAATATCATGAAGAATATCAGAGCAGAGTTGACAGTTCATAAATGACGGTGCAAGATATATATCTGCCTGGCAGGCAGTTTGGACACGTAGTCCTGTTATGCTCGAACTTTCTAGAGAAACCCACGTAAATCGGGAATCGGCGAAAGCGGGACGGTGCTATATATACAGCCTGTCTCTGGTATTCTCTAACTGTGCTTCACAGTTCTACTGTTGATGGATTTAAATTAAAGGGGATCATACTGACTCGAATATATAAAGAGGAGTGTGCTGGAAAGGCAGTTCAGTGTTGAGAAATTGTCATTCACTATAACTATGCGTCCAAATAACAATCATATCAATACCATGCTTCAGTACATCATAAAGCCAATCCACATAGCAGGGTCAGACTCTATAGATTCCACGGAAATTAGTACAACGCATCGCCGGACGTGAGAGAGCCTACTGACCTCATTCCTGATGAATCTGAAAGCTGATAGCGCACCCTTATAGATGACATACAAGAGGACTCCCGAATCGCTTCCATGGAATTTGAATCTCTCCCAGGAATCCAGCTTGTCGGCTGTGACTGCGATGTCGCCGTTCTTGTTGACGCCCACGAGCTTGCCCGTGTCGGCGTTGAGAAAGCCGCAGCCGCCATTGTTTGCTTCCGCCTCCAGAGCTGATTCTTGCTATGCTCTCAGGTGTGGATATGGAGTTCCTCGTTAAGGTATCTTCCGGGGACGACGCTGAGAGCTCCGCCGCCAGGAACCTTGATCGAGTAGGTGTTGCCATCCTGCACGGATGCAGAGGAAAGAACTTTGATGTCGGACATGACGAGGGCCTTTGCCTGGGAGGCAATATAAAATGCCGAGAGGGAGGAGGGAATTGTAGTGGAGGAGTTGTTGTTGAACTTGGGAGGTAGATGTCGGGATATGACTGACCCTTCATATGTTTGAATGCCAACTTGCATTCATTATCGAGTGTAATAGTTCCACAGTTACAATCAATATTGTGTCTTCAGATCGATCCAAAACGTTGCTGTAGCCATAAATGAGTAGAAAGTAAAACCAGGCCAGGATATCATCCAGAATGGCAAGTTGAAGACCAATCGCTTCCCATAACGACAATGAGGTAGGCGCAATTAACATATTTTCAGCATAAGTGCAGCTGAGATAGGTCTGTCAGCATTTGCATGAATGGCATGATCCAAATCTTCTAATTGAAGTTTTCGCTCAGCTGATGCTGGGGCTTAATACAGCACTTTGGATTGGCAGCTCGAAGCGGCATGCATCGTCTAGGACTACCAGCTGAGCCTCCAGCTGAGGCTTGCATTTCCATCTATCAACATCTCATACATTCTTGATCGCGTGGCTTTTGCTATATCTTTCTTGTTTGTGTAGCTAGGACAACGGCTTGAAGCGGTATATGTAGTGAGCCTACCGATTTGGCGAGATACGACAGCCGATGCAAGCACTGATGTCGATCCTTGGCTATTGCTGCTTTTTCAGGAACCATCAGTATAGTGTCTGGGTGGATGTACTAGATACGAGCAGAGCATGCAGCTGAGCTGACTGTAACTTCAACTGAAACTGTGGCTGCTCATGGCGGCATGGGAGAATCTCACGTCCATATAATCCCAGTATCATTAGGTGATGGGCAAACAGCAAATGCACAAACACTATCCAGTTTCGGTAACTAATTGAATATGTCTATTGTCAAGGTCATTATGTATATTGGCGAATTCACTTTGAACCGCGGTGCGAGACTGATAAGTCCGATATCAGAAGTCTGAAATACGAAAGAACATATGATTGACGAAGCGAAGGGGAATCGTTACTCCGGTAAGGATATTATTGCGTATCCCATAGACGCCGTTTATATACACAGCCAGCAGCGGCTGAGACCATGTTAGCTAACTTTCCATATCGGCATGCAGACTCAATGCAGGAATTCACTATCCCAGCAGCCTTCAAGCCGTCGGTCATTCTCGGGGGCTTTTCTTAGCGTTTGGGAAACCTTGTCGACTTGTCATCCAAAGTGCACAGGGATGAGATGCATTATCAATCGCTATGGCGATCATGAGCTCTGGACTGCTCGGTAGGCTATCATGATGTCGTATCAACCACACCTGGTGAGTCCTTCTCTGTACACAGACTTGGTATCTTGGCCCTTTGTGCTTCATTGGTTTCTATGTCTATATTTCCTCTCATTCATTGCTTCCAGGGCTACGGGTTCGTAAATAGAGGTGGCGTGTTCTTCAATTTCCGTCCGTGGTCAATGCATTCACTGTCTCTGGACATCTAGGCCCGGGGCTACGCCACACTAGTCCGGTCAATTGTTTTGTTCCTCAGAGGCGAAAGGTATCTAACTAACTTTTGCTCCCCATGTATGATTATATCCTATGTCTGTTTCATAATCCAAGGCTTCAAGGGCGGGCCAGCCTTCCCATCCACATCGAATCTAGTTCCGGAGCAGCTGGAGAGATCTCCTTTACTCATTGGCTGTATGCACGCATTACGGTCTCTGGGTGCATGGATGGAAACCCGGTCGAAACAGCGGCCTCCTCGACTGGTATTGACTGGAAGAAGCCCTGGTCCAAGTTGCCTGCCGGTGCCTCGAGTCGCGATGACTATGCCGCCCATTCTGCTACTTAGACACCAATCATTGATCAGTCATGCAGGGAAGGACTGCAGTACTACAGGCCAAGGTCAATTCTTTCCTACTAGCGACTTGAGCCAGTCGAAAGTCCGAGATATGGCTTGATGGCTTGCACCGTGGGGAAGCAGGTACTCCCGAAGAATATCCTGCAATATCATCGCATCCCTCCTTTAGTCCCTCTGCATTTTTCGCCTCGAGCTTACGAGTATACCGGAATTTGCATTCGACTTCGATGCGAATCTCGACCAGCTCGGTCTACCAGTTCGTACAGTGACACCCAAGCACTGCAGAAAGCTTAAATGCAGCGATCAACTTTTCGAACCCATTATAATTGCGGAGGATGGATCGAGAGGATCGGATCGACTACAACCTGGATTCCTGGACCCATGCCAAATAGCGTGCAGGTCTTGGAGTAAGGTGAGGCCACAGAACGGCCATTGCATGACTGTAATCAGCGACAAATTTCCGCGTCCTTGTTCCAATCCACTAACGCGCGGTGGGGGAAACGAATGAAATGCTTGAGTGAAGTAGCGTAGACCGTAGTGGCTAGCAAGATTGGCCCTAAATTAGTCTGTTCACTACTAGTACTGCACCCGCCGCGTTCTCCGTCTCTCCGCATCTGTGAATGTCAATGTGGATCTCTGCAGAGAACAAAGAGCTCACCGGATATGATATTGCTGGAGTGGTGAATGGAGGAGCAAAGGGACAATACTCAAAGGGTCTATGGATGGCAGGCTTCATCTCGGGGTATCAACGGAACGTACCAAAATTCCTCGGTCGAATGGTTGAGTGATGCCGACCTGACCACCGAGCAAGAAGGACAAAGTACCCAATCGTCCTCCGTAGCGACATATATAAACCTCGCAGTGCCTGTGGTCAAGAAATCTCTTCTACAACCAACCTTCGCATATCCCGCAACATGCGATTCCTCAGTACCGCTGTGGGCATCGCCAGTGTCCTCGGCCAACTGGCCGGTGCTTCGCCTGTCAGTGACATCTCTGAACGTTCCCTGCGTCTCGAGGCCTTCATCGCCAAGGAGGGACTCTTGTCGTACCAGAACATCCTGAAGGCCATTGGCAACACCGGCAGCAATGCTCCGGGCACGGCTGCTGGTCTCTTCATTGCCAGCCCAAGCCTTGTGAACCCAGACTGTGGGTGTTCTTCCTTGGGAGCTACGGACACAGACTGACTGAACACCTCCCAGATTTCTTCACATGGACCCGTGATTCTGCGTTGACCATCCAGGGCCTGATCGAAATCTTCCTGACTGCCAACAACTTCCTGGGAATCGACTATCAGCCGCTCAAGGGCCACATTCAGGACTACATCTCTTCGCAGGCCATCCTTCAGAATGTCACCAATCCGTCTGGCGGACTGTCCGATGGCGCTGGACTTGGTGAACCCAAGTTCGAGGTCAACTTGAACCCATACACCGGAGCCTGGGGCCGCCCTCAGCGGGATGGTCCTGCTCTTCGGGCGATTGCCATGTTGACCTACATGCAACACCTGATCAAGAAGGGCGAGAAGTCCGTCGCCTCCGACCTTGTCTGGCCTGTGGTTGCCAACGATCTGGCCTACGTCGCGCAGTACTGGAACAGCACCGGGTTCGATCTCTGGGAAGAGGTCGATGGCTCCTCGTTCTTCACGAGCGCGGCCCAGCACCGCGCTATGGTCGAAGCCAGCACCGTGGCCAAGGCTCTCGGCAAGCCCTTTGAGACCTACGACGCGATCGCTCCCCAGATTCTCTGCTTCTTGCAGACCTACTGGAACGGAAAGAATATCGTCTCCAACATCAACACGAACAATGGTCGTACCGGCATCGACCTGAACTCCGTCCTGACCAGCATTCATATGTTCGACCCTGAAGCGGGCTGTGATGATGCTACATTCCAGCCCTGCTCCTCCAAGGCCTTGGCCAACCACAAGGTCTACGTCGATTCCTTCCGCTCGATCTACACGGCCAACGCTGGACGCGGCAAGGGCCAACCTGCCAATGTCGGTCGTTACCCGGAGGATGTCTATCAGGGCGGTAACCCATGGTACGTTTCATTTCATCCCCCTTTTTTTTGTAATCACAAGCACAAGCTGACAGCGCATCCAAGGTATCTTGCTACTCTGGCTGCGGCCGAGCAGTTGTACGATGCCCTCTACGTGTGGCGCAAGCAGGGATCACTCACCGTCACCGAGATCTCGCTTCCGTTCTTCCGTGACTTCTCCGACACGATCAAGCCGGGCACCTACCGGGCCAACTCGGCGACCTACCAGTCGCTGACCCGGGCCGTCGGCAACTACGCCGACGGCTTCACCAGCCTCGTGCAGGAATCCACTCCTCGCAACGGCTCGCTAGCGGAGCAGTACACGCGCGACACGGGCGCGCCCATCTCCGCCGGCGACCTGACCTGGTCGTACGCGGCGTTCCTGTCGGCGGTGCAGCGGCGGGCCTCGATCGTGCCGGGGTCGTGGGGCGCCGGGCGCGCCAATACGGTGCCGGCCACCTGCAAGGCCGTGACGGTGCGCGGGACGTACGCGGTCGCGAAGCCGCCCTTCCCATTCTCGTCGACCAAGTGCATCCCCGCCAAGCGCGTGCCCGTCACCTTCTGGCTGACGGCCAGCACGTACTGGGGCCAGAACGTGTTCATGACGGGCAACACCACGGCGCTGGGCAACTGGAACACGACGGCGGGCTACGCGCTCAGCTCGGCGCTGTACACGGAGGCGAACCAGCTGTGGGTGGCGTCGGTGGAGGAGCTCAAGCCCGGCGAGACGATCGAGTACCGCTTCTACAAGGTCGAGCCCGACCGCTCGATCACCTGGGAGTCGACCAAGAAGCGGGTGTATACCGTCCCGACTGGTTGCCCTATGTCTCCCCAGCTCACGGCCACTTGGTAAAGTGACTTGGTGTGTCTTCAGATTGGGGATAGGAAGGGGTACCGGGGGGGGTTCAGCGGCGCTGGTCCCCCTGCACTCGAGCAGCGAGGACATATGTGTATCATAGTCTACCTTGCGCTAATTAATATTGTCTTATGATGCGTTCTCCATCGTAGTGAACCTAATGAAGATGTAGTGGGTAACTCATAGTGAGGTGTCCTATAAAGTAGAGACTTTTGCATTATCTACTGATGTTCAAACGTATATCCTAAGCTGAACGGGGCTGGGCTGGTATCACACGATGCATCACGGCCATGCTATGGCAGCACACAAAAGACACAAATCCAAATGAAATACCACCCAAGGCTGACCCGTCCTATCATCCCACCGTTGGTTCCCAACCGAACGCCCAACTCCTCCCACCGCCCATGCGTACCCATACAAAACGAACAAAAGACAAGGAAGAAAACGATATCACCGCATCAAATCATCGATCTGCTTGACCAGTTCCTGGAACCGGATCGGCTTCGACAGGAAGAGATCCACGCCCGAATTGAACGCTTCCTGGCGGACGGGGGCACTGCCCAGGCCCGACAGAGCGATGATGGTGGTGGGCTTGAAGGAGGAATGGCCCGCATTGCTGCCTCCTTCGCGATGCATTTGCTCAAAGAGACGGATTTCCCGACTGGATTCGAGACCGTCCATGACCGGCATGGAGATATCTATTGCACTTAGTTAGTCACGAGAACAATCGATAGAAAGTTAGAGGATACGGCGACTCACCCATGAGAACGACAGGAACCTGCGGAAAATGCGCCTTGTATACTTCCAGCGCTTCTAACCCGTTTGACGCAGTCAAGTACGGGAATTTGGCCTTCTTCATGAACGCGACCAACAGTTTGAGGTTCACGTCGTTGTCGTCCACCAGTAAGACGGAGGGTCGAGTCTTCGCGGCCTCGACGGTGGACACCTCCACGACGCAATCGTCGACGTCCGACGTCGTCACAGACACCGTAGCCTTGTGCGGAGTCAGAGACAAATCGACGCGCGAAACCGCCTCGTTCTGCTGCATGGCCTGGCTGGCTCGCTGGGCGGCCAGGATGGTCGTGGTCATCTGGACGGCGCTCTTCGCCTTGGCCTCGACGCCATTCAGCGTCCGCACCTGGCGATCCTTCTGGCGTTTCAGGCATGCCAGGAGTGAGGTTGCCATCTTGGACGGGCCGCAGGGCTGGCTAATGAACTCGTAGATCGAGGTGGAGGGTCGCTGGCTGGCGCTCGTGGACAGCTTCTGCGCCATCTGGGGCGTCGAGCAGATGACGATCATCGGCGGGCTACGCGAGTCGCTTTCGGCCATGGTCACCTGCTGGCAGATCTGGTCCACTTGGTCAAGATTGGCTTGTCTGACCAGGTACAGGTCGTAGGACGGCTGATCCGGCAGATGGCTTGAGACCAGCCCAACATCCATGCCGAAATGCTCCTTAAACATGCGCATGAGCGACGGGCGCAGACGCGCCGAAGCCTCGTCCTCCTCGCGCGAGGGATTGCCAAACCCGATCAAGCCGATTGACTTGCCTCGGACGCGATCCTTGGCGCGGCGCACAAGACTAATCTCGCGATCGGAGTCGTTGGTTTCCGCTTGAGGGGTTCGCGGTAGATCTGCCGTGACGGTGACCTCGGTCCCGGAGCCCTTTGTGGAGGTGATGTCGACCTTTCCGCCTAATGACAGCACCGTCTGGTGAACAATACTGAGGCCTAGTCCGCTACCGGGGGACAGGGGATCCTCCTGCGAGAAAGGCTTGAAGACGTTGCTCTGCAGGTATTGCTTATCGATACCCTGGCCCGTGTCCTTGACGGTCAGCGTCACACTGCCCATTTCCTCGCGGGTTCCGTCTCCGCGGGATAATCGTCTCGTCTTGGCGGTTGTTGCCGCGCTCGACTTCAGTGACACCCAGATAAATCCAGAGCGTGTATATTTAAGGGCGTTGCCGAAGAGGTTCATAAGGATACGCCGCCAGGCACCGGCCTGCGTTTCAAAGAGCCATCGGGCGGCGGGTTCCACGTCGTAGATCACGGTAAGAGACTCGTTAAATGCCGACAACGGGCGTTCGGTGGCACCATTCATTGCCCCATCGCCATCTTTGTCCCGGCCTGGGAGAGGCGATACACCCCGGGCGAGGAGTCCACTCTTGGCTGAGAAGCAATGGCCAGCAAAAACGCTGTCAATGACTTCTTCCAGGACTGCATCCAGCTGGACGTCCGAGATGAGATTGACCACCCCGATATTAGGCTTATCCTTGGAAGATGTCCGGCCGGGCAATGCTGGTCTCCGTCGGGAGGTATGTAAGGATTTGAAGCGCGAGGAGCGGGACTTGCGGGTGAATTGGTTGATCTTGGCGAAATCCAGCATGTTGTTGATGATATCCAGCAGCGACCGGCCACAGTGCTCGATGGTGTTGACCAGAGCCACCTGGGCTGGCGTCATGGCGGAGTCGCCCAGAAGTTCGGTACTACCCAGGATGCCATGCAGCGGGCTGCGCAGTTCGTGCGAGATGCTTCCGACCAGCGTCGCGTGCGCCTTGTTCGCCAGTTCGATGTCTAGCCGGTGGATTTCGGCCATGATGCTGTTGGAAAAGGCGTACAGATACGCCAGTTCACCCCCCAGGCTGAAGACACGCGGGGACGAAGTCCACACAAACAACCCCGAGAACCACCGGTTGCGGCGCGAGTCCCACAAGGGAAACAACGTCACACAGCGGGCCGAGGGGAAGATCCTGATCAGAGCCTTGTTCTCCTCCTTGATGCTCAACCGCTCCCGTTTTCGTTGCTTCCACTGTCGCTGCACCTTGGATCCTTCGTACCGGCGATAAATGATTTCGCGAGAGACGGAGTTACCTGAGGCACTATCGCTGCCTTCGCTAGACGAAACGCCGCCGTTCTCATCGATGTTGAAGATGGCGCCGCGGGGATAATTGCGGAGCAAGGATCGCAGGAGGGATTCGCGCATGCCATTGAGTGATCGGCCGGAATCGTCCTGGACCATGGAGTGGCCCAGCACCTCGCACACGGCAGAGTCGTCGGTCTCGGTTGATGAATGGCCCGTGGTTGGATTGTCACTGTCGCTGCTCGATATACTATCCATAGCGCAGCTACTGCTGCTGCTACTGCTTTCCAGGTCCGTATGGCGATCATCCGCGTTCTGCACCAGCGCCGAATAGGAATTGACACTAGCGTCGAAGAAAACGACGCCTTCGACTTCGAGGGAGTTCTGCAGGACACGTGCGGCGCGCCCGATAATCTCTCTGGTACCGGAGGCCAGTGTGACTTCTGGTTGACGGACCGGTTTCGGTGTCGAAGTGGCTTGTGGGGGAGGAGTTTGTCGCGTATCTGGGGATGCTAGAGTGATGGTGATTGTGAGTAGCAAGTCAACTGTCGCTCGAGCCAGCTCCACCTACCTGATGGAGATGCACTAGGTTCCTTGTGGTGCATCCGGTCCTTGAGCATCGGACGGTTCTCTGGTCGTGCCTGGTGATGGCGTCGCAAGTGCGAAAGAGGGCCTGGTCCATCCGTTGAATGTTGGTCCTCATCCTCGTCCGACGCGAGTCTGCTTCGGCGGAGACTGCTCGACGGGAAGGTAGCCCCTTCCACAAAACTGCCCAGACCCGAAATCATGTTCGCTCCCCGACGGTTCTGTTCATGCGAGCGGACCATCTCCAGATGGTTCATGATGGCTGCAGCGGTGTCGACCATGAATCGGACCTCCAATGGGTCCAACCCATCGCGGGGCTCCCCATCGCTGACGGCGAAGGCTCCGATGGCAATACCCCTGCGGCTCATGATGGGGACGCCGGCGTAGAATCTCAGATGTGGCGCGTTGACCACGTATTGGCGCTGGCGACACCGGTCGTCTTTGGTCATATCGGAAATGACAAGCGCACAGGGCCCCCTGCCCTCCAATTCCTTATATCCCACGTTCAATTGATCCTCCTCGCACACGTAGTGGCAGATCCCATCTGGCTTCGCGATGACACTGCTGCCCAGCCACAAGGCATCCCCTTCAACGTGGACTCGGTCATCCTGCAGACTCAATGTGCGGGTGGACTCGGCCAGGATGTACTGGGTGTGCCGATCGAAGAGGGAGATCATGCATCGTTGGACGTTCAAGCGCAGGGCGCCGAGCTGGGCCAATGCTGTGAGCGTGGTGTCGTGCGAAGACTGCGGCAGTAACTCATCGGCATCGATCTCGGTCCGGGGAGACGGAGGAGGGCGATGCAGGAGACCAGGGCGCTGGGGAAGCTGGCAATACCTGGTCTTTGGGTTAGCGACTTTGTCCTTTCCCAGGGGGTTTCTTAGCTCTGATACTGAACAACATACTTGTAGAATTCACGCTCCTGCGCCATGACGGTCTCGGCCAAGGGACTTCGACCAGCAGTACTGAATTCCGCAATCTCTAGCATCTCATACTTTTTAGCGGAGTTCTCATCTGAACACTACAGACTAACCCATCTGGCTAGAATGTGATGTGCATGTTTTTTTCTTCTTTCTTTTACGGTTCGATCTCTCACAGGGGGAATTTTGCCACTGACAGGTAGGAGGGGGAAGAATGGAAGTCAGAATTGCCCGCGATCGGCAGAAAAAAGAGCAGGCTGGCCTGAGGCAAAAGACGAAACTGGGGGAGAAAGAAAAACAAAAACATGGAACTGACCTGTTGCTTTTGCCATCCCCCGACGTCATGGCGGAGCAGTTGCAGAGAGTGATTGGTTGGAAGGGATTCCGCTAGTCCCGATGCAGATTTTAGGCTCAGTCTAGACCCCTGCCATTCCGGTTTCCAGCCAATCATCGCAGTCACAGATGGATTGCAGCCATGCCTCAGGCTGTCTGTCACGGGACTTCCCGATTAGTCGCCGGCCATCGCTGCCTTGATGCCTCGGGCCCCAGGTTTCAGGAAGCTGTGGTTGAAGATTGCATTCAGTGTTGGATAGGCCTCTACATGGTCACTTCCCCTGTCGCTGGGAAGCGGTAAATATCAAGCTCAATGTCTGTTCCATTGTCGATCACTACTCGTGGAGATCCGATCGATCTGGGACGTTGATCGGATCAGCATGGCTGTGATCCACTTAGGAACATGAGCCATGAAGCAAGTTGAGGAATGTCAAGAGGGCAGTTTCGAATCCAAGGTTATATATGGATATATGCTATATACATGTAGTGCATTAATATATATATCCCATCTCATCTACAGAGTCCATGCACCCCATAGCACGGGATCATGATATATATATTCGTTCCACCTAGTACAGCATGCCTCCATCATTGTAAAGTACTCAACTTTCTCATTGGCATTTCACCTGTAAACTAAGGTACTAAGGTAGCGAAGAAGTCTTTCCCCTTTGGGATGGCCTCCCAATACACTGCATTGTCATCACTGTGAGCAGGTGGTGAGCAGTGCATGAGCTTGATTCTGTCAGTTGCCAAAGGGAAAAGGCAACTTTGTCAACCTTTTCCTCTTGAAACCATTCACTACTAGATTCTGACTGATCTATATGATCGAACCGAATGACCAAGGTCCTTTGATTGCGCTAAGATGTGTATAACCGTAATTGTTCAGCTCTGGCCGGTTTCTCAGTCCCCTGGGACGTTCGGGAATCTGAATGCCACCCTAGCTGGGCAGATTTGAAGGAGGTCCTTTATGAACTGGAGCGCCGGCATACTGACGCCTAAATCGCTTGGTATTCGCTATCTACGCCGGGCCAAGTGATTGGCTCACTAGCTGGTTGCTGACGAACTAGATCCAGGCACAGTCAGCTAACAATGCAAATGCTCTCTTAGGTCTGCTTTCTCGTTAGACAACATGCAGAGTAGACGATGAATTCCTATCTTGTTTGGACAAGATTCCCTGGATGAATGGTTTCGTCCCCGCAGGACGAATCTAAAGATCATGTGGTATCGAATTCCGAATTCGCTACTCCCTTCTTCCTCATCTTGTGTGAAATTACAGTCGTGTGGTGAGGTTGTCATATGAAGAAATGTCAAGCATCTTGTCCTATCCCCTACTCTGTAGATCCTCCAACCTCGGACAAGAGATCCGCATATTCTTCAGCATTACTCCGTACATAGATTGAAAATGCGGGGAAGGAACGGGAACATCATACAGGCTAAAAGCACAAGAGGATCTGAGGACGATTCTTCCATTTTAGGCGCGGAGCCCATGTGAAGACAGCACAGATGGACATCTCTTCATCTTTCAATTCCCGACAGCAGAAAGTTATGGAAATTGTCATTGGCGGTCTCATTCATCAACAACCCAGACACATTATGCACACTCTCTCTGAGGGATCGTTGCAGTCAGGAAGGGGGATCCGAGTCCTGAAATTTCGACTTGAAACCTGAGAGGTTTGGCGCCAACTGACCGAATGCACCGCTATTAATAGCTTAGGAAGTAGTTATTAAGTACTTAGGAATTAACTATCCTAAAGGTCATGTATTAGGGGGACGGCTCATGTGAGACAGTGAGAATCACATATAGCTCAGGTGAGTTATGTACATGGACTAAATGTGCAGTACTCATATAGAAGCTTAGCATGGGCCCTAGCAGTTAGCAGGTGGGTGCTAACCAGTAGAATAAGCCCTATTGTATGATACACTCCCTATCGTATGACGCACTCCCTATAATATGACACACTCTATCATCCTTTACCCCACCGGAGTCTTCCATCCGGAGTCTCTATGGATATTTTCCAGAATCGGTATATTGAAGGCGGGATATTCCATGTATCAGAATGCCCCTTGACTGTCTTGTGAATGGTGGTCACTTGTCAGAGAGCATCTCTGCGGTTGATGATCAGTGGACTCTTTCTTAGTTGGGACATCGTTCAAAAGTTGTGAGCAATGCCGTGGACAACTTATATGAAGGCTGCACCCCAGCTGGAATTGAGTTATCTCCTTCACCATCATTGCCAATCTTCTTCACGATGAAGCTCTTGTTGCTTCCGCTGCTGGTCCTTACCGCATGGGCTGCCGATTTCAGCCAGCCAGTCCTCTGGGAGGACTTGGCTGACCTTGATATCTTCCGTGTTGGCGATACCTATTACTACTCTGCTTCCTCTATGCACTATTCCCCCGGTGCCCCCATTCTCCAGTCATACGATCTAGTCAATTGGAAGTACATCGGACACTCAGTCCCTACCCTGGCATGGGGAGACAAGTACAGCCTCATCGGGGGACAAGCTTATATCAAAGGCATCTATGCTTCCACGATGCGGTATCGCAAGAGCAATCGTCTCTGGTACTGGATCGGATGCATCGAATACTCCCGCACCTATGTCTACACCTCCCCATCCCCCACTGGGCCCTGGAAGCAGGCCGCCATGATCAATACCTGTTATTACGACGCGGGCCTTCTCATTGACGACGACGACACCATGTACGTGGCATATGGTAATACAAAGCTCTCAGTTGCCAAGCTGTCGCAAGACGGGTTGCGTGAAGTGACCAAGAAACAAGTTTTTGCTTCCTCAATCCCTCTGGAGGGGTCTCGGTTCTACAAACGAAACGGCCATTATTACATCTTCGTGACCAAGCCTGCCAATGCCCAATATGTGCTCAAGGCCAGCAATCCCTGGGGCCCGTATACTCAGAAGCGGTTGCAGGAGAATATCGCATCTCCCGTCGCGGGGAGCGGTATCCCTCATCAGGTGAGTTGACCTTACATCCCGTTCCTCGGTCTCTAACTGACACCTCCTAGGGAGGTCTTGTTGACACCCCCAGTGGGCAATGGTACTACATGGCGTTCGTCGACAATTATCCCGGCGGTCGAACTCCCGTGTTGGCGCCCATCACCTGGGGTTCTGACGGCTTCCCAGCCATCAAAACCGTCAATGGAGGTTGGGGCCGGTCATATCCCTACCCTACCACTCCACGCCCGTTGGAACGCCCCACCGGAATTGATACGTTCGCCGGTACATCTCTCAGCCCTCAATGGGAGTGGAATCACAACCCCGACCCGAATCACTACACGGTCAACAACGGCCTGACTCTACGAACCGCCACGGTCACACACGACCTCTACGCGGCCCGGAACACGCTAACACACCGAATCCTCGGCCCCTCATCTACAGGCACCATCGCGATGACCCTGACCAACATGAAGCCCGGCGATCGCGCCGGATTGGCCATGCTGCGCCAGGATTCCGCGTATGTCGGAGTGGTCAAGAACGGAGGCACCCTGCGAGTGACCATGGTCTCCGGACTCGCCATGAGCAATACGTGGGCCACCATCTCAACCGGACGAGAAGTAGCCGGCGTCAATCTACCCGGTGGAACGTCGAAGATCTGGCTGCGCGCATCCGCCGATATTCGACCGGGAAGCGGACGCACCGCGACCTTCCACTACAGTACCGATGGCTCGCATTTCCACTCCATCGGGAATGCGTTCACTCTGAACAACTCCTGGGAGTTCTACATGGGCTATCGGTTTGGCATATTCAACTACGCCACGTCTGCGCTGGGCGGAAGCGTTCACGTATCTTCGTTCGAGCTCACAAATTAAGTCAGTGTGGAGGTCGAGGATGCACGGGGCCTACTGCTGCGCAGTGGGTTCTACCTGTACCGCGAGAAACCCGTACTGATCTGAGTGTGTATGAGGAATTCGTTCTAGGAAAGAGTATCTACCCTTGTTGGATTAGAGGCATCAACTCCCAAATGTATGGATTTGATAGGACATAATCTCGGAGTATATTTCAATCCAAGCATAAATTTGAAGATCGATTATCCTAAGGGGCCTACATGTGCCCAATGCTCATTCCATCTGGTTGCAGCACAGTAATGGAAGCAGATAGCTTGATTAGTGTTTTGAACCAGACGCTAATCTGATGATATCCCGAGCAGCCCCTTCAAAGTCTGTATCTGTGTGTATATCAACTCCGGATTCTGCAAGCTGTCGGGGAGTATCAGCATGGCACATTCCAATACGAGGAGCGGGAATACCATTCTCAGGGCTTGTTCGGAGTTTGTGCCCTGCAGCCGGACGACGACAGGGACCTTGAAACCCCCCAATACTGATGCTGCTTCTAAGATAGACTCGGCAATCATGTCACAGCGAACGATTCCTAGACCCAGTGAGTGGTGTGTTGGCTATGCACCGGCAACATACGTACCACCAAAGATGTTGATAAAAATCGCTTGCACGCGTGGGTCTCTGGTCAATATTTCAAAGGCCTCGAGCAATGTATCTGTGGTAGCCTTGCCCCCAATATCTAGAAAGTTGGCGCTTTTCCCACCATGCAGATTGATCAGGTCGTTGGTGGCCATTGCTAGACCGGCACCGTTGACGATATTCCCAATGTTTCCGTCGAGGCGTATGTAAACCAGCCCATGCTCCTTGGCTTCGTATTCATCTCTCTGGTCCGGCATATACTCTTCCTTGCTGAAGATGTCTGGCTGGCGGAACCGCGCGGCATCATCGAAATCAAACTTGGCATCGAGGGAGACGAAGGTTCCCTTTGGCGTGCGGACAAGCGGATTCAACTCGAGGAGGATTGCGTCTTTCTCTTGAAACAGTTTCACCATCTGTTGGACGATGTGCTGGATTGTCTTCATTTCTGCTTCCGTGAAGTGAATTTCCCTCTGGATCTTGGTGAGGATATCGGTCGTGACACCCTTTGAAAGAGAGAACCAGAACTTGTGGAGTTGATCCTGGCTAGATTCAACATCCACACCTCCTTGATCTGAGATCAAAATGACGGGGCAGTATCTTTCCCGGTCAAACGTCAGCGCTAGGTAGAACTCGTGCTCAATATCCACCGCTTTATAGATGTATAGCTTCTTCACGAGAAGCCCGCCAGGTGGCGTCTGTTTTGTTGTGAGGTAGTAGCCGAGCATTTTCGCAGCGTTCTCGTAGGCTTTATTAGGGCTAGTAGAGGGTTAGGGATGGAATAGCCAACTGTATGTTGCTCACGTACGTGTTAACGATGCGAATACCACTCTTGCCATCACTCCCGAACCGTCCTTTACCCCGGCCGCCGGCGAGGATCTGCGATTTGAGCACCGACGGTGCATCTGGTAGTCATTTAGCAATGTAGACTTCGAGACTGCCTGTTACATACTGATCAATGATACGACGGACCTGGCATCCTCGGGAGTTGTGACCACGAACCCTTTCGGGACTGGGATGGAGTACTGCCAGAGAGCATAAGTTTTCGAATGGTTGAGGAGAATGCAGGTCGTACTTGCTCGAGAAGCTGGTGCGAATAATGCTCTAAGAGACTAAGCTGTCGGACTTGTTGCTTTAAGATAGACAGTGGCTATCAACTGGGGTTAGAATGTTTTGCTGACCGAGATCAAGGGAGGCATACCCGATGGAGAAGGTGCTTAATTTGCAGGCGGAACATCATGGAGCACTGATCCAAGCTAGGTTTTCAGTTGACAGAAAGGGATACGGCATTTGTATTACTTGCAATTCGATCTCTCGAAGCAGAATGCAGTTGATCGATCAATCACTGGACTATAGTAGTAATAGGAAAGTGAGTATAACTATGAGTGATGCCGTGTGGAAAATATTTCCACGAATATTACTGATAGTGACACACCATCAATATTGATCCGTCAATCTACTTTCGTGTCGAAATCCAGTGGCATAAAGGGTTTAGGATGTGGAAATATGGTCTCATCTGTATAAACTTCCATGACGTCGACGATTGATACTTCACTTCTCTAAACATAATAAGTGCAGGAGGCCTTTATATAAAACAGCGAAACAACGAATGGACATGCCCATTTACTACTGACAGTAGTCCAACATAGATCGTGCTTCCTCCCGACTACTAACATGGCCATGATTCGATCTAGCAATCCCAGTGGCGAGATATCAAGCCGTCTTGACATGGAGAATAGCCGGGTTACCCGAGTTCTTGGAGTAGATTTCAATGCTGTCAAATTGCGTTCCCAGGTAGATGGAAAATTGCCCATCCGTCTGCGCAGCCTGACAGGCCTCAGTCACATCCAGCGCCGGCAAGTTGCTGAGGGCAGGCACCGTGACCTGGGTGAAGACATCACCAGCCTCGGGGGCATTTTCTGCAGTGACCGTGCCCTCGTCCCAGTCAGAAGACAGCGCCCGCGCCACCGTGACCGTCACGGGGGATTCAAGCAGTCGGACAAAGGCCGGGAACTGGACGGAGCAGGAAGTGATATCGGCCACGGGGTCCGAGAGCTTGAACCCGACGAGTGCACGGACATAGGACATCCCACCCGTGCTGGCTTTGATGGTATTGTCATTTCCGAGGGTGCATTTGTAGCAATTGAGCTCTGGGCAACTCGGACAGCTCACCGTCGAACGAAGGATGGTCGAGTCTTTTGTGGCCGGAGAGTCCGTAGCCAGTGAGCTTGGGATGATGCTAGCAAGGGTACCCAGGGCCAGGCAGAGTTTGAAGGGGGTATGCATGTTGATAGAGTTTTGGGAGTATCGGTGATAGTGTACTGAAAGTGCGAATGGCCTGTAGATGCCAGCGAAGATGAAAAGAAAAGAGGCATTCCATAGCAGTATATAAAGGCTGGGATGTGCTATGAAAGTCCGTAAAAGAAGGGGTAAGCTGACATCAGACCATTTCATCTTCCAGTCAGTCCGCATATGACCTATCTTCGTAGCTTACTGACCTCTACATATATTTCTTGCTTCATCTGCAGGTCAGCCTCAGAGTTGTGGTGGTTCGAAGGTTTCTCCCTTTACGAGGTGGCCGCAAATCACAGTTGAACAAGCACTGGAAGAGGGACACGACATCTGTAGATCGACAGAATACGAATACATCGTCAGAATGGCTGTAGTACAATTGAACCAATTCCGTCTCTCAGACAAATCCAGGTATCCATTTCCTAGGTCTGAAATCATGGCCCACGCGATCTCCTGTGAGATGTTGCCATTAGCATGGTGACACTGGCTATATAAAGGGTATACAAGAACGAATAGGTAGGATATGAAGACATTTCCTTACATTAAGTTCAATTCACTCCTGTATAGTGTAGTTGAGGTTGAAATTTGAAAATGCATTGATTCCTGCAGTATTGGTCTAATCGTTTCCCTATATCTCATGCGTCACCGAGTCACTACATGCAATATATTGACTCCCGATTTGATATCGCTGGGCGCGTAAGAGCCACGCAACATTATTCTGGAAGACACCTGATATCATATGTACCTGGGCGCATTAATGTCCTAAACGGATATCCTTCAGTGCTAAGCCACCAGTGGCTTGATTAGTTTGGCCGGATTGCTCGAGCTCGCCTTAAATGGTAGCATGTCAGCCTCCATATATGCCGAAACCGCCCACATCAATTGCTAGCTCCCACGCTTGCATTTACTGGACCTAGCAAGCTCTTCTTCTCAATTCGATATCCCTTTACTGAGACAATTATCTCTCATCAGATTATGACGCTAGTAGTTGATGCAGGTGGGTTGAGCATATCACGACCAGTTCGAGAGTGATTTTGGCTGACTGAGAATACTCGAACGCGGTTTACTACTTGCACTTCCGACTCTATTACTTTAATCCATACTATTCGGCACTGATCGGCAGGATCTTGGGTCGTGAACTTCCTCTGTGTGAATATCCTCAATTGCGCGAATGGGACAATCCACCATTTCAAGCCCAGAACTGCAAAGCTCCACACATTCAAATTTCGGGCAGGCTCCAAATCTTATCAATCAGCGTTCCATTCGTCCTGTCATCCAATGGGAAAGACATTTTCCGAGTCAAATTGGCAATAAACATCAATAGTATGGCTTGGCTGCTGGAGCCTGCGGGTTTTAGACCAATGCCAGCCAGAGACTGGGCGATGGTCCCGCCGATGTCTCAGCTTAGAAGTCAAAAATAAAAAAAACTGCAGACCATTGTGTATCATACGGTTCCCACCACACTTCAAGCGCTTATCTGATCGAATTTTCACCACCCGCGGCGTGAGACATGACCCCATTCATTGAATCTCTGGCCCACGTGGCTGGTTTAAGTACCAGGCCAACCCCCCCCAGAAGACTTCTTTGCTACTGATTTCCTTCTCTATACCTCCCGTCACTTCTTGCTCTGAGAAACAGCCCATTGCGCCATGGGTGAACCCGTCGAACCCGTCAAACCCGTCATTGACACCAAAGAGGCTATCGTCGCATCACCAGTTGAAGATGATCCTCCTACCAGCGATACCGAAGGAAAACGTCCGCCGCCGCTGGTGGCCAAGCTGTTCGCTGTTTTTCTGATCGCGTGCATTAGTTTCGGCTCTCGTTGGAGTTCCGGGGTGACCGGAGCCATGAAGAGTACAATCAAGAAGGTAGTTACGGTGCTCATCGTTTGCAATTCCTAGCTAAGCAATGACTGCAGCAAATGCATATCTCCAATACCCAATTCTCGCTGTTGGAGGCCAGCGAGGACTTTATGGCCACACTGCTTTTGCTGGCCAGCGGTGTAATTACAGATCGGGTTGGAGGTGCCGGTCAGTATTCTTCCGTCCCTGTGGTATGTTTTCTCATACTCAGATAGCTAACCTGTCCCTTGATCCAGAGATGATTGTCTATGGGAATATCATCTACACCATTGGGTCGATCCTAGTCGCAGCGGCAGCAACGGTTCGATCGTTCGATTTCATGATAGGCGGTCGAGTGGTTCTGGCTCTGGGCGACATTGCAACCCAGATCGCGCAATACAAGATGTTTTCTTCGTGGTTTGCTCCAAGCAACGGGTTTGCGTCGACCCTTGGTTTCGAGCTGGCAGTCGGAAAGGTAAACTCTCCCCAGGCTCGAAAGAGAAGCATCGTCTTACCCCGTTATCCAGGTCGGAGGATTCGTTGGCAAGTCGACGGCCAACATCATCGCCAAGGTCAGTATTGTCCTCTATGTTCTGGGATAAAAGTAAATTCTGATTGGCATAGAATACCGGTAACTTCGCCTGGGTCTTCTGGACTGCTGTGTTTATGAACCTCTTCACCAATGCTGCGACGGTCGTCTTCTGGTTCTTCAATCGATACTGCAATAAGCACTTCAGAGGCAGACAGGACGAAGCCACCAGGGAGATCCTCACGGAGAAGAATAAGAAGTTCGAGCTTCAGAAGATGTTCCAGCTGCCGTGGATGTTCTGGTCGATCATGGCCTTCTCCATGTTCCAAACGACTACCGCGGTTGTCTTCAGTCAAAACGCAACGGAGCTGGCTGAGAAGCGGTTCAATGTGGATGCGATCACGGCTGGATGGTATAGTTCCCTGTCGCAATATGCCGGTATGTACACCATCTCTCATGGGATCGACCGCGTACTAATTTCGCAGGTTTCTTTTTGGTCCCTTGCCTGGGCGTCTTCATTGATATTCTCGGCAACCGCGCGTCTGTTTGTATGTTGACATTCAAGTGATGACACTTGACTTCAAAATCTAACGCTTGGTAGTATGCATCTGTGGAATCGGCATGTTACTAAGTATGACTCTGGTCAACTTCGCCGCAACCAAAGCGGGAACAGCTGCATCATTTGGTATCTATGCCATCGCCTTGTCCCTGGGCCCGACGTCCATCATTGACAGTATCCGCACAACGCTCTGGCATCAGTCCGTATTCGGTTCTGCCTATGCGTTGAAGGTGACCATGAACAACGCGTGAGGCTTCCACATCCCCCGTCAAGCTGCAAACCCTAACACCAGAGCAGGATGGGCATCATTATCCGAATCATCACCGGCGCGCTGCAGGACGCAGACAAAAATTCCTATCACCGGGTCGTTCGGGTGTATCTTTTCCTCGCTGCGGGCTCCGTTGCCGTTGGCCTGCTGATCCTCATCGGGGCGCTGTTCACGGACAGCCTGGCTCCGTTGCAGTGGACCAGAAAGCAGCGACTCGCCCTGGGTCCAGAACATATCAGCATGCTTCGGGACCATTACTTGCAAACGAACTATGCGCAGAGCAGAACTATTTCCATCTGCTGTTTTACTGCGCTCATGCTACTGACCGTCGGCAGCTGGGCGGCCTATATCTGGGGAGCGGTTACAGGGAGCCATTGATAACGAATTGACTCAAAAGACCATAGATGAAATATGAAAATTCACTAAATAAAAGGTCCAACCAGACTCAAAACAAAGGCATCCTGGCCGTGTTCCCATAATCGACATTCTCAGCCACCGACTCAATCCGCCCGTGGCATGTCCCAAAGACCCGATCCCACAGACGCGTCTGCTTGCCATAGTTGTGACTCTTCCTCCAGCCCTTGCGGTGGTGCAGATCGTGGTCTTCAATCACGAGCTCCGCATCCAGCCACTGCAGCAGCCAGCTCAGCGACGACGGCGCTGTCGAGTGCACCCGGAGGCCGCTGTGACCGAGTACCTCGGCGAAGGCAACATACGCATGGCAGATCCACCACCCGTAGAAACCCATTGGCAGACCGAAAGTCTTCAGGGTCAGGTAGGTCAACAGAGGCACGGCGACCATATCGCCGAACTCCTGCTCGTGGTCGGCGTACGCGGCCAGCAGCGGATTGGGGTGCTTGGTGAGGTGATGCGTGCGGTGAAATCTCCAGAGAGAGGGCACGTCGTGCATCAGGCGATGGTACCAGTAGAAATAGAAGTCGAGCACGATCCCGTACAGTCCCACTTCAAGTGGCAGCCAGTACCAGTTCAGGTCTGCGGGGAGTTGGCTCGTCCGGTGGGAAAGGTATATCGATAGTGCCAGACGAGATCCGGTAGTCTTGTACAGCGATCCGACGACCTTTCCCACCCCAACATCAGGGATACCGTCTCGCTCATGGTTGTCGCCGTCGAGGAAGCCGTAGATATGACCGAGTCGGCGGAGGATGTGCACCTGGCAGATGATAATCGCATTGAAGGCAAAGAAGTACAAGTTGAAGACCGACAAGGGTCCCAGGTGACGGCCCGTGTACGATGCGTAGGCTTGATGGAACAGCAATGGCAGAGACGAGTAGAAGAGGATCCAGATGTGGAGCGACCACTGGGGCATGTAGGGAACGGGTTCGTCCTTGGAGTGCACCGGCACCTCTTGGTTGAGCTCACTCGGGTAGACGTTGAGTATGTGGATGAGCCAGTGTCGGTAGCCCCAGGTGTCCCTGGCGGCCGTACGCCAGGTGGATTTCATCGAGTCCCTGGGGTTACCTTTCTCCATGGTGGTGATGTTTCCCGTGCTTCGTCTCTTTGTCAAACCTGAAAGAGACCGGCTACACTTTAAATAGACGAGTCGGGTATTCTTCACGGCTGCTACAACATGTGAATACAAGCGAAAGCATTGCGTGACGTCAAGAGATGCAGATATTATATCCCAACAGAATTTAATTGTCTCATAGAGGACATGATGCGTTTCGATTCCGGTGCCGAAGAGTGAATTGCTGGGAAAGCCAATCCACATGTGAGGGTTGGGGAGGATGTTGCCCTTGTCGGTGTGGGAGATCTCACCCCGTATAACTAACTGCCTCGGACATCTGGAGATCGACCGCTAGATCTGGTATCTAATGGAGACATCCCCCTCATCACAATTCGCTCGCGTGGCTCATATCGATCTGCATGACGGGCCAAGAATGGGGGAAGTTTAGAATGATCCACCGACTTAGTGTTCGCAACAATTTCCGCATCGGGTAATATCTCGACCATCCCGCAACTATATCCTTCTTGAGATTCGATTATTTTCATGGCCAGGATCAACATTCGCGCGATAAATGACTGGAAGAATATATTCGGATGGACAGGGCGCAATGTGCTCAGCTTGGTTTACACGGGCTAGCAAACTCTTCAGGTAGCCGATTCATAGTCAAGAGCTCTCCTTTGTGAAAACCGAAATCCCCCCTTTCACCTGCCATCTGACATGAGGATAATGACGCCGCCTCTCAGTCGTCTCGAGGAGCTTTCAACCCGGCATGGTGTTAAGGGTTGATCTCATCCAGGTCGCGAAAGCATCAAAGAAAGACTCGTTTCGCCTTTGGCCATTCGAGCAATAGCGGATGAGTTCCATGTATTGTTCTCTAACTGTGGCTCCTGTCGCGTGTAGGAGCTTCGCAAGATCAACCGGGCACAGATACGGAGGCTGTCTTGCATCCTCAGAGAGAGAAGCACTTCCTTGCATGATGCACGCGTAGTAAACGCAGTGGTCGATCCCAAAACAGTGACCTAGCTCGTGGCTCGCCGTACGGCACATTCGAGCAAGCCATAATAACGAAAGGTTCGATGAGTCGTTCAGACGAGGACGGACTGTGAGCATGGATGCTCTCAGCGGAGTGGTGGTGTTATCCCCGTGCTTCTTTATCGTTTTCTGCTTTTTCGCAGTGCTACCCGCGGCACAGACGCTCTGGACATAATCCATACAATGGGATGCGGGCCAGGCGTGCCCCCTCTCCACCGACTGGACATCATCGAGGGCCGGACAGTATCTAGCGCTGGAGACCACAGCGACACGACTACCCCCGTATGCACGACCGCAAACAAATGTGTCGTCCTTGTCCTCATACAAATCATGGTTCACCAAGAGACATAGGGCATATGCATCCTGGGGAAGCAGGCTTATCGCCACATCCAGAAGATCGTCAAGGTTAAGTTGACGAGGATAGAGTCTATCTGGACACGGCCGTGTGCGAATCCCAGTGCACTCGTCCGAGACAGCCAGGCCGACGAGACGAGGTACAGTTTTTGATTTCTGCTCCTCCCAGGCAACGAACCGAAAATCAGGGATCTCAAGCAGTTTAACGGGAAGGCCATGGTAGAACGCTGCTAGATATTCTACAATATCTTCAGCAGAAGGTTCGTTCAACCGCAGCTGTCCCTGTTGCATTCTAGGAGCCGTCCAGCCTTGCATGAACGCAATATCCTCCCCGATTTCTGGCGGAGCCAGAATGTAGATTGCTTTCCTGTCAGGAGTGATTTCATTACGGTCCTCATCTTCCAGCCAATCCTGAAAGGATTGCGGTGGATATTCGGGATCTAATGCTAGATCATCGCCAGGCGGAACCAGCGGTGGAGGAAAGATGCTGTGATCTGGAAGCTTAGCTGCTGACGTTCGATCTTTTGTCTTTGCAGGCCTTGCGGCGTCTGCCCGACTTTTTCGACTTGGTTGCACGTATCCAGCTTCGGGTGCATATGGTGAGGTTTCATAGCATGTTGCCGTATGGCGACAGACGTTGCGAGGAGGCATTTCAGGAACAGCAATAATAGTAGAGGAACTCGACCTGGTAAGCATGGAAGTCGCTCCTTATCACGTCGGTTTGAGTACTGGAATCCAGACAAGCTTCCTCTTTACATTTGGAGGACAGATGGCTTCAAAATCCTACATCGCTAGTGGAACTCTGCCAAGAAGGTCAACACCAGCCAAACGTGCGGTGGCAAATAGCTTCATATTCTGAATACTAACGATCTACTACTCTGTCTCGTGTGCCAGTCACACTTGTGTGAAATAATAATACCGACTCTTCTCGAGGTGATACTACCCTTTTTTTACTTCAGCTTATATTTATTGAAACAGATGCATCCGATTTCCAAAGGGAAATAGAATCGACTATCAATACTTGGAGAACATATATATTTCCCAAATCAGGACGACGCACCACTAGGAGCATAAGTATGCGAAGCTGCCGCATACTCGCAAGGCGCAATGGATTAGGTAGTAGCAATACAACGCCCAACCTCCCGAGCTGGGTATCAGTGAAGAGGGGATTGCCTGCATGCGATATCCAATCAAGGCCTAGAAAGTCCCCTACTCTCTGGTAAGAGTTGGGGCATATCGAACCCCAATTGCCTTGCAAGATTTGGGAGAAGTTTGGCTTCGCTCCCCCGATCTCCTGTGGCTGTATTGAAAGAGAGCAATTGTGCCAAGAGCTGGCTGTCGTAAATATTACTGATCCCTCTCACATCGGGTCCATCAACCTTGCGGAGAAGAACCTTGCAATAGGCTGCAGCGACAGCCGCAGCATAATGATGCCATGTATCCTGCTTGTGGGTATCCGCATAGTCAGATATTCCTCGGACAACGAGGCAAGGAATCTCGTCCATGATACCGGCTGCACCAAGTTCGTAGCAGATGGCGTCCTCATAACCCCTCCGCAAACGATCGCGATCCTCTGGGTTCTCGATAACACTATTGCCAGACAGAATAAGTCCCCGGTGGACTACAGGGTTCGCATGAGGACGCGGTGCACGCGACACAATCTTTCTCCGATCAGCTACTTCACATCCGCTACAGTCACTGCCTTTGTTGATATGGTGGAAATTTTTATCGTAGAGAATGTCATCGACATCTGGACGTGCAAATCCTGGTTTTTTCGTGATCCCTCTCAGGACTTTTTCCAGCCGACGTTTGTCCATTATCTCATCCTCTTGCATTATGCCATCAGCGCTGATCAGAATTCCCGGCGGCTTATCAAGATTCCCTCCGAGTATAAATCGGTCGTGCTCATACTTTCCAAAGTCATACTCAACCACACCAGGATGATTGCCTCCAGGAATACTGACGGCGACATCACCTAGACGGAGGTCGCGCCGAGAGGGGTCTGGAATGCCAGATCCGACACCCACCATTAGGGCGAATTGGATATTGGGAAACTGTTGACATACGGTGGCGGCACATTGACCGGCTTTAACGGTTCCCATTCGGTGAGGTCGAGCAATCACGACAATGTGGTCCCTCAGGCGGCCAAAAGAATAGGGATATCTTTTGGGGCCAATGCTTTGAAAATGACATTCGAATTCCTCGTCGAGGGTGTATCTGACCGCAGCAGCCTCGTACGAAAGAGCACAGAAGATTGCTATTGTGACGGCCTCAGGAGGGATCTCCTTGAGCTCTTGAGAGTCTGAACCTGTGTCCATCCTTTCTTTGGCGGAAGCGGGCTTGCGCGATGGGCGTGTAGTCGGTGCTCTGTCGTTTCGGCAATGTCAATAGCGTTGTCTTTGGGTAGAGGCAGTGAAATATAGACATACGTGGCATCTGAGATCTCTCGCAAGCTGGGACAATCTTGCTGATGTGGAATTTATAGGGAAGACAACGGCTTCATCGCAGGCGCGGGCAAGTCTGACGTGTTTTGGGCATGGGTCATTTTTGGCGCCATGATATATCTCAGCGCTTCCGTATGTTTCAGTCTGTCATCTCGCGCATCAGTTATGGTTTTAGAGGTTTGCGCCATGCAAGGATATCCAGACAGACCAGAGATCTTAATCTGTTCAATAATCTCATTGTCTGAATGGGAATTGTATCCAGACGAGAGTGGATGATAGAGCGATAAGCAAGACCCATATCGATAAGGATAAAGATAAGGATAAGGATAAGACTGATCAGCTGACTTGCCAGCTCCTCATCCTCTCTCCTCCATCCTCTCTCCCCTTCTCCCTTCAGTCCACTACTTTCATTCCGCCATGCTCAATCCCGAATGCTAAGAAAGTTAAATATCCTCTAGAGGAAACTGCAGCCTGACCGAATCCTTCATCTCCTCATCCGAATTGTTCGACGTTCTCCTCACGAGGGACTAGTTCCGCTTGGGAGGCGCAAAAGCACTTGATTGGCCTGAGGCAGGCAGCCTTATCGCCAACCCGGAGCCATGATGGCGTTGCCCGCATGGACCTACCCCTCATGTAGTGCGATACTAGTATGAGGATGATTATCGTTCTATTTCAATCCGAGGGAGACAAGATGCCTGTCCAGGGGGGGGAATATAAATGGGATGAACGCGCGACTCCTATGTGGCGGTCAGATTACACCCATCTTTCTCCTTCCTCACATCCACCATGGCTATTCTTGACTGGCAACAAAAGGCTCAGGCCAAGCAGGCCGAAGCCGCCGACAAAATCCCCTCCGAATGGAGACTGTCCGCTGAGCTGCTCAAAACCACGGCGAACGACTCTAATATCCTTGATATCCCCACAAAGTCGGGTATCCTGTCCGCCCACGAACTGGATATCACCGGCAACCACGACGCCACTGCCCTGCTGCAGAAACTCGCCGCGCGCGAGCTTACCTCCGTCGAGGTCACCACAGCCTTTAGCAAGCGCGCGGCCATCGCGCAGCAGCTCACCTCCTGCCTGACCGAGACCTTCTTCGACAGAGCGCTGGCTCGCGCGAAGGAACTGGACGACCATCTGGCCGCCACCGGCAAGCCCGTGGGACCGCTGCATGGCCTCCCCATCAGTCTGAAGGAGACGTTCAGCGTCCAAGGCATTCCCACGAGTCTAGGCTACGTCTCGTTCCTGGATCGGGAGAACCCATCCACCAACTCAGCGTTGGTGGACATCCTCCTCGCCGCCGGTGCCGTCCTCTATGTCAAGACCAATGTCCCCCAGACGATGATGACCGCTGACTCACACAACAACGTCTTTGGTCGCGTGCTAAACCCGCACCGCCGGAATCTCACGGCCGGGGGAAGCTCGGGGGGTGAGGGCGCTCTGATTGCTTTCCGCGGCTCTGTTCTCGGTGTCGGCACCGACATTGCCGGCTCCATCCGCATCCCGGCGCTGTGCTGCGGCACGGTCGGGTTCAAGCCATCTGTCGGCCGCGTGCCGTACGCAGGCCAGACAACAGGGGCCCGCGGAGGAATGGTGGGCATCGGGCCCTGCGCTGGACCTCTGAGCCACTCGCTGCGGGACGCGGAACTGCTGCTGCGCACCGTCTTCAACTCTCAGCCGGAGAACCTGGACGACAACGTCGTGGGCTTCCCCTGGGTAGACGCACCTTCGCAGCCCATCCTCACCATTGGCGTGATGGCTGAGGACCCCAAGTTCCCCGTGCATCCGCCCATGCAGCGGGCGCTGGCGCTCGCCGTCAAGAAGCTCGAGGCCGCCGGCCATCGCATCGTGGACCTCTCGGGCAAACTACCTAGCATCGCGGAGAGCTGTGAGCTCTCCTTCCGGTATTTCAACTTGGATTCCGACCGGACGTCACTGTCGCACATCTCGGCCAGTGGCGAGCCGCCGATCCCGTCGCTGCGGTTCACCTTCGACCTCGACAGCAAGATGCCCGAGCTGACGCTGCGCGACGTGTTCGATATGAACGTGCAGCGCGCGCAGATCACCGCCCAGGCGCGCCAGGCGTTCCTGGACAACAAGCTCGACGTGATCATCGGGCCTGGGTATCAGAGCTGTGCGGTGCCCCACGACACCTTTGGCGCGGCGCCATACACTGTCTTTGGCAACCTCATCGATGTACGTATCCCCCTGTTCGCTCATACCGATCCAGCTGACGATGCAGTACCCCTCCTGCGTGCTTCCCTTCAGCAAGGCTGAGCAAGCCGCCGATACCGAGTTTATCCGCGACGTCACCTACATCCCTCCATGTAAGTTCATTCCCCCGCTGCCTTCTTCACACGACATGCTAATCATACCGTGACAGATCTCCCCAAGGAGGTGGAAGGCGCTCCCTGCCACGTGCAGATCACGGGCCGACGACTCAAGGATGAGGCATTGATGGAGCATGCCAAGATCATCGAGGCTGTTTTGCTGAAGTAGTTGGTTGTCGTGGACAGGATTGCACGAAGGAATTTATACCCTCTTCATTTTTGATCCATGGGTTATAGGATCTTCCTGGGGACTTGAAGTAGTTGCCTTGTACGTTGTAAGCGTAGGATGCTCTGATATAGCATTCATCCCGAGGAGGGTGAACTCGGCGTAGCTTTGTCCGCAGTGGAGACGAATTCAACCTTCCGCGTGTCAATATCTGTTGGGTTATTGCTTCTTCCATACTACTGATTTATGGTTCATCGTAGTCAAAATACACCGAGTCTGGGATACGAATAAAGCAAGCCATCTCACTACAGCATGAGCATTCAACACATAATGCAAGACCCAACATGTTGTCAGGATGCCCATAGCATCCATATCACTGCTGGATAGAGAGTTTCCTCGGCGTGTGTCTCAACTTGTTATCTCAAGTCAGCATCCATCGTACTCGATGCTGACTATCCACAGTAACCCACGGGATATCTAAATTGCTCTCACAGCTGGCCAGTCTAGCGGCCGCACTGGATTCCATGAGCCGGTTAGAGAACAACGACCTCCACCTTGTTTACAATATAAAACCCGCTGGAATTCCCAGGCCAGAGTAAATAGATTGTACCAGGCTTCAACTTCCAAAAAACTCTCCTTTCAACCAGTCACGATGCATGCTTTTCACACCTTCACCTTCGCCGCAATGGTTGCTGGCTGCCTCTGCTCACCACTTGCCAATGGCCAGCCCTCTGCTGCATCATTCACTCTGGCCAAAGACCCGATTGTACAATTCGAGAATCTCACCGAGACCATCGAACGGATCAATGCAGCATCTCCGCCGCCTCCGAACCTCGACATCTCCCAGCCATGGCCACTGTTCAAGTATAACATGCTCGGCAACTCCTCCTGGGTCGTCACGATGATCGACCAGTCGGTGGAAGCAGTGTTCATCCATCGATCCCATTTCCCTCGGGATGGCCGCACGGAGAAGAAATCGCTCACAACGAGACAGTCCGGGGAACCGGACCAGATCACCATGGGCGTTGGGGGCACGAACACCTGCACCCCGATTGTCATCGAGGTTATTGAAAACGATTCCTGCGTCACCCCGCCTCCGAACACATTTGCGTTTTTCCGGGGGCTTGAATACCTCCAAGGACAGCATATTCGGGTGTGCCCTGACTATGGCTTGCCTTGTGGATTTTACAAAATGTGTATCACCACCACGGGGTATTGCACCCAAGGGGGTACTTATGAAGTCAGCGTTTCTCGGGAATGTGACAATGACACTATATCCGATATGTGCTTCCACGACTAGCATCTTGGCCAGTTATCGGGCTGCACAGCATGCCGTTCAACGATACACGAGTGGAGAGAGACGGCGGGATCAAGGTCGCTTCTGGAGAGCGGGAAGAAGATTCACGCGAGATAGCTGTGGAACAGTCAGATTGAGGCAGATGGATTCGAGACGGAAATTTAGATCAAGGACGAATATTCGAAGAATGGGTTGAAATTGTTTCGTAAATCGCCATGAGAATGCTAAATGAAGCCGACTGCTGGGCCCCGACTGGTAAAACTCGATATATATGCTTCCTGAAGTAAAGACTCTAAAATTCATACAGCTTCCTATGAATTGACAGCTTCACCTGTATTAGTATCATTTCTTCTAACAATACACCCACAATATACCCCCAAAATCAAGGCTCAAGATACCATCGATAGTCAGTCTGATACCCAACATCCACCAAAGACTCCAACCTCCCAACGCCTATCCACGACGCCGGATGAGCAGCGAGATCTTCCCATCCAGAATGCGTCGATCATCCTCGCCAGAAGCAACATTGGGCGGTGTCTCTGACCGGAAGCTCTAGATGGAGTCAGATCAGCATCCTCGCCATCCGTTCTCGATTCCAACAGGACTAACCACATAGACAAAGAGAAAGATCGCGGTCGCCGGCAATACATCCTCGCACCTCGGCAATCCGCTCGCGCAACTCCCGGATCGAGCTCAAGTAGCCCTGCGTTGCCAGCTCTGACGCTGAGTCTTGCCCTCCGGCGCCGCAATGGCCACTATGACGCCCATCGGCGGCGGAGACTCCAGCCTGTGCAGGTGCGTAGTCTTGCATTGGATGCTCAGTCCATGCTCGTGGTTGAGGGTGTGCAGTTCTCTATCTAGTCTGCGTACCGAGTCAACGCTTGTCTGGTCAGCTAATTCTCGGCAACTCCAGACTGTGGGAGCGCTTTGACTTTCTGGTGCTTTTGCCACTTGAAAACAATTCTCTCATTGGATAGGCTAATAAATTAGATTAAGGCTAGTTCGTAACTAGGTATTTAGTGCTCACTACGCAGGCGATAGAACGGTTCTCCCCACGTTCCCCCCCGACAGCACAATCTGGCTGTGACTCACGTCGCCCGCAAACGCGACCGTCAAAGTCAGCTGTTCGCCGTGGAAGACGGTTACGTAATTGTCTGACCAATATACGGGCGTGATTTCCTCCTGAGTGTCCTTGTCGAACACTGCAAGCCGCACAAAGAATGCAGGAATGGTGGAAGCGTCGTCGAGAGTGACTTGGACCTGGTTCAGCCCGTTCTGGGCCGGCAGCGGCTTCACCGAAGCAGTAATGCTGGCCGGGGACATGGCACCCAGTGCTTGATAGTTGGCATACTTCGTCACAGGCGTGTAGTACAAGTCGGAATGATCCCAGTCGAGGGCGTCGTTGTGAGCCGAGACCCAGTACACGTTTCGACTGAGGACGGCGCCAGTCTCGACATCCTGCAGTCTCAATCGAAGAAATCCCACGTCTTTGAGCTGGTCGATGCCTGTCGCCGTCGCTACTACCTTGGACGCGCTCGGTGAGCTATCGACCGTGACCTCCTGGTGCGAGATCGACTGCCCCTGCAGATCAACAAGGTCGACCGAGACGACGACGCGCGCACCACTGCTCTGTAGCGCATGGCTGACCAGATACACGGCCTGCGCTTCATAATCATAGGCGACATGTTCCATGCGCGCCCCAACCTTGGCGCCAAAGTACGCCCCCGCGGGACTGAGGTAGTAGTCGAACAGCTGCCAGTGCAGGTTCGGCCAGGCGCTGTTGAGCATCCAGTAGACGACCCCCGTGGCCGGACGCGTCGCATTCTGGCGGACAGAGAACGCCTCGAACTCGGCCCGCGTAGTCTCGTAATCCATCATCTGTGCCTTGCGCAAGTAGTCGTCCAGACTCCCTGGCTTTCCGTACCGGGCGAAGAGCGCCTTGTTGTACAGCGCGCGATTGTAGAAGGACGAATCGTAGCGTGACATATGGTACTGGTCTTGCTTGGGCTTCTTCCAGAGCGATTCCAGCTCGGCCGGGGACAAGAATTTCTTCAGACTGGGCAGCTCGGGCGTCCCTACGCCTGAGCCCTGTTCCGACCCAAATCCAAACGCTGCGCCCATCTGATCGCCGTAGAAGTAGTTTGGCGGGACCCAATCATACGGCCCGTCCATTTTCATCCCCGATGGCCCAAGGGGTTGCGGGTATCCGCGCTTGCTGGCCGACGCGATGATGGGGACAGGCCAGTCCATGCGATGCAGCGCGTCGAGGTATATCTTCGTGGCGCGGTCGTTGGGCCAGAAATCCGACCCGACGAGGAAGGCCAGCATGGATGGGTGCGTCTGCATCATGGCTGCTTCGTGGATCATGGACGCGTTGGCGACGGGGTAGTCCTTTGCGGTCCATTTGTCACCATCGGCTTCATTGTTATACTGTCTGGTCAGTTTTGATGATTGTGACTGGCGGCGCGCAGAGAACTCACATCCCATCCCTCCCACTTGTCACAGCATTTCCAGCCAGCCATCACCATCAATCCCATCTCGTCTGCCAGATCGTACAGCTCCGGATGCTCCTGGTTTCCCTCCAGCCGGACAGTGTTCAACCCGATGTCTAGCATGTACTGGAAGATCTTGCGGACACGGACGCGATCGAACCTCAAAAACAGGTCGGGCGCGTATCCTCCTCCGAGAACCAGGAATGGCGCGTCGTTCACTGTAAATGCGGTGTCATTGTGCGCGTTGAGGTGCGAGGTTACCTGGCGGACGCCGAACCGCCTCGGACGGGCGACATCAGATACCGCATTCGCGACGGTTGCGTTGATGCTGAGAGTGTACAGTGGCTGGGATCCCCATTGCCCAGGCCACCAGATCTCTGGGCTGGATATCTTCGCATTGATCGTGACCACTTTCGTCTCGTGTGCCTTGATTGAAAACGTCTGCGAAATAGGGATGTCCAGCGAGTCCAATTGAATGGTCCCCTGGAGAAGCCCCTTGACTCCCTGGGTGTCATGGTTCGTGACATCCACGAGAACATTCACAGTGACGGGCTTCCCATTTGGCCTCGCAAAGTCGGTCAGGACGCGAGGGGACGAGATGGAGACCGGTCCCGTCTTCGAAACCTCCACATGGCGCCAGACGCCCGTTCCATTATCAGCCGGGTACGGATTCCAGTCCACAAACCCCTGCGCAAAGTCACGCAGGTAATTCGTCGGACACGCCTGGACAAGCAGCACATTCTGTCCCGGCCGGAGAATCCCTGTGATGTCGTAGGTGTGGCCGCCGTATGACCCCTGCTGGACGGCAGCCGGCGCAACCAGCGCCCCGTTGAGATAGATATCCGCCTTGGAGGTGATACCGTGCGTTTTGAGGAAGAGATGCTCACCCTTGCCGGGTTTCCCGACGGTGAACTCCTCCCTGTACAGCCAGGGCGCATCGAACGCTGCCCGGTCGACGATGCTGGTCTCCATGTTATCCGAGTAGAAGAGGGTCGTGTCGTTGTAGACGCCGTTCTCCACGAGACCGGCCATGACAGTTGCGCGCGAGCTGACGCGGTACCATGAGGAGAGGTCGACGTCCTCGCCAGGCAGCGACAGGGAAGAGAGGTTAGGCGGTGCACGCAACGATGACTGCATACTCCATCCAGGAATGATGGCCGTGTCGCCGGGCGAGTTGACAATGTTCTGCGCGCGTGCTGTGAGCAGCACGGCAGATATAGCGACAATTGCTCTACCCATACCCATACCCATGCCCATGCCCATCGTGGCTGCTGTCGAGATCAATGCAGTAGGGGATCAGGAACCAGACAGGCAGTCTCAGTTCTTAAAGACAGACATCCGCGGATCTGCAGGCTGACATGGGACATCGTTCAGAACCCCGGTTTCACCGTCTGCAGATCAGGAATGCTTCTAGCCAAGGGGAATTGGGACTGCGATTGGTGGTGTGTCTGATCCTCATCAGGATTCATTTATCGATTACCCGTGGTTGCAGTGCCATTCACTAATAGCTCCTTTGAGCGAGGATGGGTCTAGATAGTTGGGGGCCATGCAGGTCGAATAGCTTCAATTCAGCCCCAAATATCACTCATCCCGGTCGAATGTCTTCATTGAGTGTGATTAAGGGGAATTGATGATGCTAAACAATGGCACTATCTAGTACGTGATCATAGCAAGGACAGTATATGTGATCTGGTAGCTGAGACATGATCAGCACGGAAACAATACCCTAACTAGGACTATTCCATCATGTCTATGAACAGTCCTCTGTAGCCGGCATATTCTACTTCGACCAGCATTGGTTAATCCCATGGCCTCATTATACAATTCCATACTCATTGCCAATAGAGGCACCGATGTCACTATAGTCGTCATGCTGATGCTTCAACGAAACACCACGGAACATATACCCGCAAATGAAGTCATGCACTATTCCAATTATAATAGATACGTCCTTCCCCGAGGGACAATTGGACATATACGGTCAGTTCTGAATCGTGTGTGATTTTTCAGGATACTCTTATTGTCTCATCTCAACATGACTTCCTTGATCGAAACAAGTACCACTGGGGGAGACAAAAAGCCTCACAATTTTCTCAATGATGCTCGTCAAGACCTCGTCAGTCAGGCAGGACGAATTGTTCCCAACCTGAAGACTGTCCAAGAGCTTGTTCAAACCGTGTTAAATGGAGGATTGATGGATGATCGCAGATTCCTGGTAGGTTGAACAGATATGTCTCGATCCTTCTGACATATTGCAGATAGAGAACATCATCCAAGTGGCAGCGTCCCTGCCCAACACCTCGAACGCGCGAGATAAGATCACGGATACCTTCGTCCGTACCCTATGGGATACCCTGCAGCACCCGCCGCTGTCCTATCTGGGAGACCAATTCAAGTATCGCGCGGCTGATGGAAGTTATAATGTGAGTCTCGCTTCTATAGACCGGGGTTATACTAACGGCCATCAGAATATCATGTATCCCCATCTGGGGGCAGCCGGAAGCTATTATGCGCGGACTGTGACGCCTCAACATCCACGACCGGCTGTGCTTCCAGACCCGGCACTCAATTTTGACAGTAGGTTCTTTACAGACGCGATTCCCGTCATTTGAAGACAGGCTAATCCCTTCAGCACTGCTGGCGCGCGAGGGTCCAGCGAGAGAGCACCCGAGCAAGATATCCAGTAACCTCTTCTATCTCGCCACGCTCATCATCCATGGTATGCTGCTCCTCCCTATTCACCTGCACAGCTCACGTTCTAGATCTCTTCCACACGGACGAACACGACGGCACCAAATTGAAGAACTCCTCCTACCTGGATCTGGGCCCCCTATATGGCCATAACCAGGAGCAGCAGGACCAAGTCCGGACTTTTAACAACGGCCTGCTCAAGCCCGACACCTTTGCAGAGAAGAGACTCCTTTCACAGCCACCGGGTGTATGTGCGCTGCTGGTCGCATTCAACCGATTCCACAACTGGGTGGTTGGCGAGCTAGCTTCGATCAACGAGGGTGGGCGGTTCAGCCTGCCCCCGGGTATGAAATCGGATGATCCAGCATGCGCCAATGCACAGAAGAAGAGGGATAACGATCTCTTCCAGACGGGAAGACTGTAGGTCTTGCATTCGCTGGTCCGCTTGCTCAAACTAACCAGTACAGGATCACCTGCGGGTTATACGTCAACATCATCCTTAACGACTACCTCCGCACGATCCTGAACCTCAACGAGAACCCAGTCAATTCAGACTGGAAGCTTGACCCGCGCAAAAGCATCGACGTGTTTGACAAGGGCGGGTTCCCGCGCGGCGTGGGAAACCAGGTCAGCGCCGAGTTCAACATGATATACCGGTGGCATGCGGCCATCAATAACCAGGACGAGGCCTGGGTGAATGATCTGTGCCGGAAGATATTTGGACCTAGTGTAGATGCCAGTAAGCATATCTCAGTCAGTGTAGACGGCTACTGACTGCTCAGGCAAACTCTCTGTGTCCGACTTCCTCGATGGACTGAGACGCTACTTTCGCGATTCTGCCCCGGACGGACCATCCTTGTGGACATTCGGTGGGCTGAAACGGCGAAAGGATGGGCGCTTTGCTGACAGCGATATTGTACGTCTACTGCAGGAGGGATGCGATAATGTTGCAGGTAGGTCACCTCTAAGACACCTGACTGGAATTCCTGTTGACAGTTCAAGGCGCATTCGGAGCCAGAAATACGCCGAAAGTGATCAAAGCGATCGAAATGCTGGGGATTCAGCAAGGTCGACAGTGGGGACTGGCCACATTGAACGAATTCCGCACGTTCTTCAAGCTGAAGCCATATTCGACCTTTGGTGGGTGACATTTACAGTTGATTGCAAAGCTAACGCGTTATAGAGGAGGTGAACTCCGATCCGTCTGTTGCGGGAGCCTGTAAGTCATTTTCGCCTGCTTGGAAGATTGGCTAACAGCCGTAGTGGAAGGACTTTACGGCCACCCTGACAATATTGAACTCTATGTCGGCATCCAGGCCGAAGAGGCCAAGAAGCCATTTCTTCCGGGCTCAGGATTGTGTCCCGGGTTTACGATATCCGCAGCCATCCTGTCCGATGCGGTGGCGCTGGTCCGGGGTGATCGGTTCTATACTGTAGATTACAGTCCGGCGAATTTGACCAGCTTTGGGTGAGTTCAGTCGGGAATATATCCCGACAGCAGATGGACTGAAGTCTGTATAGGTTCAATGTGGCTGATTCTGACTCCAACGTCGCCGGCGGTGGTGTCATGTATAAGCTGCTCATGAAAGCATTCCCAGGATGGTACCAGTCAAACAGTGTGTATGCTCTATATCCATTTACAACGCCTGGTAAGACGCGGGAGATTATGGACAGGTACGGGAATATCAAGGACTTGGACTTTGGGAAACCGTCGTATATGCCATCCCCCGTCATGGCCACGACATGGGCAGGCGTGACAAAGCTGCTGGAGGACCAGAGAGTCTGTCCTCTCTGTATGTGCTCATACCCTATTCTTAGCAGCTATTGACAGATAACAGGGGGGCAACGTATCTTCCAAGTGGCCGGGCATGGCTCCGCTCTCAGTGAACAGGTCTCTTTACAAGAGGCCCAGAGACGATTCATAACTGAATGTTTCGAAGATTCCGAGGACGCCCTCGAAAAAGTGCGAAAGACATACGAGGTCATCATCACGGACCTTCTCGGTGAACACAGCCGGAGACTCGGGGATACATACCAGGTCGACGTTGTCAGAGAGTAAGTCATCCACAATTGAATGGAACAACGCTAACAAGTCAGCGTTACAAACCTCGCGCATGCATACTTCTGCGCTCGATTCTTCCGGATCCCACTCACCGAGCCCAATAATCCTTCTCCTGATGCGTATACTCCAAGAGAGTTATCTGACACGCTGTCGCTCTTGTTTGGTCACATCTTTCTGGACCTTGACCCGAGTGAATCATCCCAGAAACGAGCCAAAGCGACAAAAGAGGGACAGCGGATGGGTGCTATCATGGCCAAAGTCGTGGCGACTGCTGAAGACAATCTGGTCAATCGAGTCTTACAGGCACTCGTTCGAGGAACGGCCAGGTCCCCGGTCACCACTTATGGCACACAGCTTATCAAGCAGCTGCTAAGAGGCGGGAAGAGTATTGACGAGGTGGTTTGGATGATCATCCCGACGGCTGCTGCGATGTGTGCATCTCAGGCTCAGATGGTGAGTCAATCAATCTGCATCTGAATGTGCTAGACTAATGCTTGTAGTGGGCGCATATGGTCGACCTCTATCTCTCCGACGAGTATATCTCTCATTGGCCGGCGATTCAAGAACTCTCACGCTCCGACGCCCCCGAGGCATTCGACGTATTGAAGAAATACGCGCTGGAAGGGTTTGGCTCCATATCTACTGGCTTAATATCATGCTCATGCTCATGCTTACAGATTCCGCTTGTCTCCCGTATTTGGCGTCCTGCGCACGGCAGTTGATAAGACCAGCATCATGGATGGTGGCGAGATACGAACCGTCGAGAAAAACACCACCGTCTTCGCCGACGTCGCCGCCGCCAACCGTGATGCGTCCCGTTTCCGCGATCCATTGAAGATTCGTCTCGACCGTCCCGCGGATGTCTACATCCACCGCGGCTGGGAGCCACATGCTAGTCTCGGGAGCATGATTTCCTGCACGGCAGGTGCGGTGTTGCTGCGTGTTCTTGGCCGGATGGGCAATGTCCGTCGAGCTCCTGGGCCAGCTGGGGAGATCAGGAGCCGACTGGTGGATGGTAGAGTCAGGGTGTATCTTCGTGAGGATGGAACTGACTGGACGCATTTTCCTCAAAGTAAGTGCCATTTATCTATTTATGCTATGATGCTGACGGGCCATAAGATCAAAAGATTCTTTTTGATAGGTTCGCATAGAGTTTAGAATGCCAGCTTCTTCTGCAATTGAAACTCTCCCATCAACCTAGATCCATAAGACTGGAGACGACAGTCATCAATCTTGATGCCTAATGCTGCTGTGACAGCCATCAGTTGTTTGAGATCTGCATCAGACTGTGGAACTTCCTTTTAGCCGCATAAGCTGACTGCAGTACTGTGTAATCAATGAGTCACCCTGATCTATAAAGAGCTGAGATCAACGACCAGATCGTTTTCTTCGCATGTAAACATGAACACCTTTCACTCTCCTAATTTCTCCTCCCGGGTCCAAGAACTGATGCAGCAGCATCATGTTCCCGGCATCTCTATTGCACTCATACACGATGACAAAGTAGCCTCAGCGGGATATGGCCATGCATCCCTGGACCCGCCAACAGCATGCACTGCGGATACACTATTTGATATTGCATCTTCCTCCAAATCGTTGACCGCTGCGTCTGTGGCGTTGCTCATCGACGATGGGGAAAGATACCCGGAAGTTCAATGGGACGCCCTCATGTCCAGTCTCCTACCGGACGACTTTGTGATGTCTTCAGAGGAATACACTGGCGGAGTAACCGTGGAGGATATATTGAGCCACCGGAGCGGACTGCCCGGGTATTGAACCTCGCAACCCTCTTACCCACACAGGCTAACCAGCCAGCCACGATGACTCGTACATGGGCATCCGGGCTGCACAGCCAGACGATGCACGATCCATCACCAGAAACCTTCGCAACTTGCCGGTGGCAGCGCCCATTCGATCGAAATACATGTACTGCAACATGATGTACACTGTCGCCACGCATCTTGTCGAGTCTAAGAGCGGAGAGCGATTCCCGGACTATCTGGAGCACCACTTCTTCCAACCGTTGGAGATGAATTCCACAAACCTCCAGCCTTCACGCGCCTGCCATAAGGGTCTAGGTGATCGCCTCGCCATGGGGCACTCCTGGGACGATGAGACAAGCACATACCGAAGCTTTCCGGCGACGGACTGTCCGGAAGGACAAGGAGCGGGTTCGATCATCACCAGTGCAAATGACTATATCAAATGGGTGAAAGCAATGCTGTACAAGGAGGGCCCGATCACCGAGGCGATGTACAGCGGCGTCACTAAACCACGCACGATTCAAGACCCAGATGGGAAGAACATGGAGCCATTTAGCTCGCCCATTCTATACGCCGCGGGCTGGGAGGTGTTTTACTATCGCGGCTACGCGGTCATCGGACACGATGGATCTGTTCCTGGATTCGGCAGCCGGCACTTCTTCCTGCCGGAGTTCAACTTCGGTGCCGTCGTTCTGGGGAATTCGGATTCCGCCGCGTTGGTGACTAGTATCATTGCGCGGGAGCTGATCGACGAGCTGCTTGGCGTGCCGGCAACTGAGCGTCCGGATTGGAACGAGACCATATCGCGAAACGCCGAGGAGAACCCGGATGAAGAAGAGGAATTCCGGCAGCAGCTGTGTCCTGGGATCCAACAGGCGGAGCCACAGACTCTGTCCCTCGCGGCTTACACAGGGGAATACTCACACCCTGGGTACCATACCTTGAAGGTCGAAGTCACAGAGGAAGAGCTGTTCATCGACGCAATGGATCGGTCGTTTGGGTTCACCATGACATTCGATCATGTGTGCCAGCAGACAAAGTTCATTGCGCACTTGCATGATCCTTTAGGCGGGGAGGATATTCCGCTTAAGGTCGAGTTCAAACTTGAAGGGGACAAGGCTGTGCGCATGGGCGTGCACTTCGAGGTAGACTTGGAGGATTATATCTGGTTTGACAAGGTATAAAAAATGCCAGATGTACGAGGTCGAAGTATCTCGTATGACTCATGCGAGCGTCTTATACGCCGTAGTTTGTCCGCATCCTGTCCAACTTCGATTTCACCATGAGTATATCAATCAATAAGTAAAAATGAATCTCTCCGATTGGCACATCCCCAAAGGCTCAACAGCAGTTAATGTATCCTTCATCGACGACGGGACACGAATGCATCTTCCGTCCTCGCATTTGGTGAACCCCAGCATTCCAGCATTCCA
This sequence comes from Aspergillus clavatus NRRL 1, assembly GCF_000002715.2. Taxonomy (NCBI): domain Eukaryota; kingdom Fungi; phylum Ascomycota; class Eurotiomycetes; order Eurotiales; family Aspergillaceae; genus Aspergillus; species Aspergillus clavatus. The sequence continues at coordinate 304,962 of NW_001517096.1, read as the reverse complement.
GCACTCCCATATCTCGATCTTCCATCCTTTTCATACCTTATTGAACGTCCCACAGCACAGCGAAAGCTCCTTTTTGACCTCGGGCTTCGACCAGACTTTACCGCTCTTCCACCCGCCGTGCAAGAGTTTCTCGCCAGCGCCGGATGGGAGATATCAGTGAATCAGGATGTCACAGAGATACTGGACGCCAACTAAGTTTCTCTAGAGGAAATCAAAGCCGTCATATTCAGCCATCACCACTTCGACCAGGTCGGCGATCTGAGCCGATTCCCGCCCACAACCAAAGCCATCGTCGGACAGGGCTTCCAGTCCACGTATCTACCCGGATGGCTGCACAACCCCGAATCCCCTTACTCCAAAGCGACTGGCAGGATCGGACGATCGACGAGTTATCATTCGATTTTCGCGCTGATGCTATGAGAACCAGCGGCTTCGAGGCAATTGACTACTTCACCGACGGCAGCTTCTACCTCCTCAACGCACCGGGCCATACAGTTGGGCATCTTGCCGCTCTGGCGCACATTTCTGCAGGGCCCGATGGGGATACATTCGTTCTCATGGCGGGAGATATATGCCACTATCCGGGTATCTATCGATGTCTGGATTCTGGGAGCTGCAGCGAACCATGCTATTAGATGCCGGTGGCCTGTATGGTGGATGTGTAGGCGGCCGAGGACTCGATTCGGAAACTGGGGCTGTTGGATGCACGAGAGGAGATTCTCGTCATCCTGGCGCGTTACGAGTCGTTTAGAGGACAAGTGGACTTCTATCCAGGAAGTATCAATGACTGGAAGAACAATGGTGTTGGGGAAAGGGTTCGATGAATTGTTCTTGGGAATTTGTGTATTTCGTAACACCGCTTCCGCATAGAAGACTGGATATAAGATTCATAGAATACATCAAGGCAGCTCCCTCCGTCCTTCCTTCTCATCCACCTCCTGTGTCGTCGCCAACCTCGCTTCTCCCACGGTAGTCCCCGTCAGCTCAACCGGTCTGAGACCCAGCCCTGTTCCCTCCGACTCAAAGCTCGCTTCGGACATATCAGACCGGTAGCTCGGCCGGTGATCCTCGCGCATCACGTTTGCAATCGACGGGACGCTCGATAGACTCGATACGTGGCGGCGATGCTGCGGGCGGCGCGGGCTGGCGTCGCCGTCCTCGCTGGGCGTGCTCGCCGTCATGGGCGACATGTAGTCCGCCTGCGAGCCAGCACTCGACACCGGACTCGGGAAGGGATTGTTATTGTACGGCGTGGGGAGCTCCACCGGCGGGGCGGTACTATCATCTGCGCACGGATTAGAAAAACAAACAACAGGAGGGAAAAAGTGGGAGAAAAGAAAAGAAAAAGAAGCCTACCGTGCATCTCATACACAGGCTCGCCGCCAGCCTCCACACTGCGCGGCGACACCGCCCTCGCCATCGAGGGCGTGCAAGCCTCCTCTGCGGATCCGCTGTACCTGGTCGACGCCGTCTTATCGTTGGGCTTGGGCTCGCCGACGGTTGATCCGCCGGTGTTCATCCACCGTAGAATCCACGATCGGGTGGACTCGTGGCTGGTGGACTGCGACTCGCGGAACTTACGCCTGCGCCGTAGACACCAGAAGAGGAAGCCGGCCGCGATGAGAGCCAGGCCGAGGAGCACGCCAATGATGGCACCGGCCCAGCCGGGAAAGGAGGAACCTTTGGTATTGGGGACGGGGGTAATGATGGGGGATTCGACGGTTGTGGTGTTGTAGGGATACCATGTTTTGATGGTCTTGGTGTATTTCGTGGCGAAGACGTCTGCCAGGGACGAATTGGTCCAGGCGTCGGGAGATGTTTTGGTCGCACCACCGTCGGCCCTGTATTCATTAGGACTATACACAAATTATTGGGAGAATGAACGTACTCGCCACCAATGACCGCGGTCACGAGGTCTGGAACTTTATAGTCGCTCCATTTCTTTGGATCGTAGGTGTCCTGGAACCTGCCGGTGTTGAGATTCAACACTTGGATGATGCCCCCGTCCAGACACCTTGTGGCCTCAATATGGAGTCCCCCAAGGACGAGCATCTGGTCCGGGTATGGCTTGACGCATTTATGTCCGCTGCGTCCATGTGTGCTTTGGCCGCTGTACAGCTTGATCCAACTAAACGAGGGAACCGAGAGCACGTAGACGTCGTCGGATGGAACACTCGCGTCACTGAGCCCGTCAAAGCCCCCGTAGATATAGATATTGTGTGAGGAGCCATCGGCCGCACTGGCGTAGACAGAACAGAACTTTGTCAATTGCGGCGGGATATCGCCGGTGGTGTTTTGGATGTACCTGATGGGTCAGCGCGTACTCTTCCCAGCAGAGCCGAGGAGGCATACCATTTGTCGCTATCTACATCGTAAACAGACACCGTTTCCATGAACCCCGGACTTATTCTCTTACTGGCATTCTGCTGCGCGCTTGTCAATTCCGTTGAGCTATATATGACAGCTGGATCCACGCCCCCGATGGCAATCAACGCTCCGGCGGTCGACACCGGAATCCAGACGAGTTCGGCGTTGACGCGCGGCGGCACATACGACGGCAGCGTGAGGTTGGACCATTTATTGTCGCGCATGGCCGACATGTCCACCTTGATCATGCGGTGAGAGGTGACATTCGCCGAGTCGGCGATGTCGTCGACGATCGGGCCCCAGGTGATGTTGCGCATGCCGCTGAAGTAGAAGCCCAAGTTCTCGCTCGGTGCAGACACGCCGGCGCCATTGGTCACGTAGCGGGTAACGCCACCGTTCAGGTTGTCGGCGTGGAAACCCGGTATCCAGGCCTCACGTTCCGGCCCATATTGATATCGCTCGTAGCCCAGCACGGTGTTGGCCGGTGGTGGATCCTCGTCGTCTGTGAGGCGGATAAGGCCGCTGGGACTGTCAGCTAGGGTCTTTGTTCACGGTGACGGCGGATATACCCATAGAGATAGAACTCGTTGTCGTTGGCAAACATCGCTCCATCCCGGTAATTTGGCGCGATGTTGCTCGCGGCGCCGTTGGCCTTGGAGAAGTTGCCGAATAGCGCAGTGAGGTTGGTGGTGGTCGTATCAAAGGCTGTAGAGAGATTGAGATAGAAGAGCAATCCCGCGAGATTGCCTGGATGGTCAGCGCGCTCCCCTATAAGCGACGGTCACTTACCATTGTTTTCCGAGATTGACCGTCCGTCGGGGTAATCGCTGCGACAATGAGTATATGTATATGCTGGCTCATTGGAGAGTCTACGGGGTCATACCGCTTCCACCACATGTCGCCGCCATCGAGATAGACGGTGTCGCGAATGGTGTTGACTATTCCATCAGCATGAATTCACCCCAGTCGACAGCCAACTTACCTCGAACCTTGTCCCAGTTACATAACGACACATTCACACTGGAGCCCTGTGCTGCTACACAGGTAACTGCAGCCACAAAGCCAGCGACTGTTCCCCAGTGGAGTCTCATCCTGTCCTGCGATGAAGAAGTGTAAATCAACACATCCTCATCCTGTGTTTGTTTTAGTTTTTTGTTTTTTTGTTTTATTTGTTTTCCAGAGCAGTAGCGGCAGCAGAGATTTGGGAGAGTCGTGTCACTACAATTAAGCCTGATTGATTGAAAGAAATAAATCGCGATCTGACCGATCACCCGAGGGGAATACTGATTGGGAAAATACACTAACTACAAGGGAGCCAGACAAAGGAAGCTCCGGAAAGAGGGGAAGGCCACACTAACGTAGCTACGACGGATGAGGCTCGGAAGACTAGGCTCGGCTGGTGAATGAAGAAAAAGACATCCATGAATCCGGTGGCTCTCATCCAGCCCGTCGTGCACAGTGTCGTTGCCTGGAGCCGTGTCTGCTGGAGCCGGCAGGGTTCGGGTAGATAGAGGTGCACACTAGTCATCCCGAAAGGGACGAGGTTCCTATTGTCCGATGGAATTGAGGGAATCAGACATGAATAGATCAATCTCGAGTCAGTGCGAAGATTGTGTAACCAGCGACTTGTATTCGTGTTCCAATTGCCTCGTTCTTTGTCTGGATTTCTTTCAATCTTTCATAGCGTGGGAGCCCTTGGGCAAGTCAGACAAAGAGCCAATGCTGACCGTAGGGAATGAGTCTGACTTGGATCCGATCCGGTTTGTCTGGTAAGATGAGCAACCAGGGGTCCTTCAATGTGACCATAATCACGAAATCACCAAGGAGGGGTATCTTGATGGACGTTGATATTGGACAAGATGCAGTCCATCAGCAGAGCGGGGTTGAGAACGGGAAGAACAGCAGAAATGAACGGCTTCAGACAAGCATCAGTTCTCCATATTTCTTATCATTGACGGTCTCACTGCTCCGGACGACTCCTCCATGCCAATCATTCCGCCTATCCTGGTCCATATCGTCTGACGTTGCATCCACAGCCCTGTCGACTTGCCTATTTGGCTGCCGTGCATCCTGTTTCTGCAGTCTTTCCTGCAACTGTCATGCACAACAACCTCACGATGCAGGGGGTCTTTACGGCCCAAGCGTCGAGTCGCTCCAGCCCTGGAGTCTGCATCTGCAGATACGGCATCGAGCTGCCAGGACGGTTATCAATGGCAAATGGTCTTGGTGGATTCGGAGATTTCTCTATAATCTGCGATTCTCATCCATCGTTTTCCTAGGTCTTCGTTCACCGCGACAAATCGTCGGATGTAGTGCAACTTGACTCAAGTGCGTTTCGAGTCTTTGTCTCTCCTTCAGCCACACTCGTTTGAGGTCCAGCGTCGCAGCAACAGTCGTTTCCCGTGCCTCGAGGCACACTTCTTTCGCTGAAGGGCAGCTGCATGTCGGCATGATCATCTCTAAAACCGTCTTCGCTTGCCGCGCTCGAATTGCCTTTGCAGAGGATTCTTGATCGGATTGTATCATTGTATTGCATTGGCTGCCATCGAGCATCATGAAGCTTTCTCGAATTGCTCTGCTGGCACTCTCGGCAGCTCCCACGCTGCATGCCTTGGATTCGAGGGCTTTGATGGGGTTGACAGCGAGTGCGCCAGGAACAGTCACCCCGACGGCGACCAGCGACAATCCAGTCGCGACACATACCGGAGGAGAGGTCGGTTCCCTTGATCTAATCCTTTTCTCGACAGACATTGACCGTGCATAGGTGACCATTTTATCCAGTCCACCACACGATATCACGGCTCCGGAGCCTCTAATAACTGCAGGACCACTGGACCCGACACCAACGTCCACGCGGACGTGGACTGTCACGGTATGTCCAGATTGTGCTCCCACGGATTATCCCACCATTGCAGACCTTCCTGGCATTGTTCCCTATGCCATGAAGATTCCTGGGGTGGCGGATATCACCATTACGATCACAACGACGTCGACAATCACATCGTGTACTTGCAGCGATACCCCTACTAGTCATCCGGCGCCTCCGACTTTGACAACCACGACAACCACGACAACCACTCCTACTCCTACATCTAGTACTACTATTTTGACTACTACGTCGGCTAGTACTTCGAGTACTACTTCGAGAACGACGACTCCTACTCCTCCGAGCACGACGATGACTACTTCGACAACTACTTCGAGGACGACGACTCCCACTCCTACGAGCACGATTGCCTCTGCTTCTACTACTACTTCAACTAGTACTTCGACTTCTACTTCGACTACTACTTCGAGCATGACCACTTCAACCACCACTACCCCGCCTGGTGCAGTTGTGACCATCACGGTGACCACCACTAACCCGGGGCCGACAATCACCAACACAGTCACGGCGCCTGGAGGCACAGTCACAATCACCCAGGGAACAACCGGCACAGTCACTGTCACGACGACCGAGATACCACCACCGGTTACAGTGACTGCCAGCCCTGGATATGGGGTCACTCAAACTATCACCGCAACCTCGACTGAAACCCACATTTCAACCATCACCAATCCTGTTGTGACGGTGACGGATACTACGACCGTGACTCAGGACCGAACGCAGACCATGGCAGCTCCCCCCTCGACGATCACGAATATTTCGACGGTAACAGAGACGGCGACGACATCAGTGACACTTCCCGGCATGACCACAACGGACACGACAACGTTGACCGCAATCAACACGGTGATCTCGACCATCACGAATGCTGGACAAACCACAACAGCCACAGAGACAGTGATACCGACACAGACAACCACCGCGACGGTCACCAATCCCGGAGCCACAGTGACGAATCCTGGAGTCACAGTGACAGACGTCGCGACATCGACGGAGACCTTGACCTCGACAATCACGAACCCTGTGGTGACGATCACAGAGAGTACCACGCAGACTGAAACAATCATCCTGCCTGGCACGACAGTGTTCAGCTCGGAAACTATCACCCTCCCCGGCGGCACTATCACAAATGTCCAGACATTGACGATTTCCGGGACTACATTGACCACGACTGAGGTGATGACCCTCCCTCCAACGACGATCACGAACATCCAAACAGCCCCAGGGGTCACCCTCCCAGGAGCTACAGTGGTCACGACACTCACTGAGCCGCCACGAACAGTAACTATATCGGGATCCGTGGTCACCCTACCAGGATCGACCATCATCCAGACTACTACTCTCCCTCCCGGTCCTCCGGCGACCGTCTCCGTGACCATTATCCGCAGTACGACCATTCATGACACCGTTACCCTGCCAGGTAAGCATCCTCCTGTCCCAAGTTCAGCACGTGCTAATCTCTCTAGGATCCAACACAACTGTCACCGTCACTGCTCCAGCGACCACCATCGGTACCACGGCAACCCTCCCAGCCAGCAAGACAACCCTCTCAATCTGTCCCACGCTCATCGTCAACCCGACGTACACTCCCTTGGTACCAGTTCCCCGCAACTACACCTGGGGTTGTCCGCCAGGCTACCTTTGCAAGCCCAAGCACACCGGCGCCGACGCAGGGTGCAACATCGAGGCCAATCTGCCGGCGGAAAGCTACCTCTGCAGTCCTGAGGAGTGCATCAAGAGCCCGCCCAGGATCCACGACCAGTTCTGGGGCGACCCCGTGGATTCCAACGAGATTCGCTCCACCTACAACGTCTCCCGCGACTACTTCAACCTCAACCCGGAGATCTTCGGACTGAGCTACGACATCTTCCGCTTCCCGGACCTGCAGCCGGGCCAGGACCATTACTACAAACGGTCCCTCCGGCGGTCCGCAGGAAGGCTACACTATCGGGATGTGATAGGCGCCAAGCCAATCCCTGGGCAGTGCTACCCTATATGCAACGATGCGGCGCTGGAGGTCGAACAGACCGGCAAGGACCCGAACATCTGCAAGGACGGCTCAGCGTTCAAGGTCACGCTGGCAAGCTGCAAGGCGTGCATCGACCTCCATCAGACACCCTACTCTGGATCCTTTGACGACCTTCTGCCGGAATTCCAGCAGTTCCTGAATTTTTGCGTCGGGCTAGGGTCCGGGACGACCACGGCCGCGGCGCAGACCGTGCCTTCGTCCACGACGGTTCAAGTGTCAACGCCAGTGACGTCGCAGACAGCGACTGTGACTGACTCGTCTACAACGGTTCAGGTGTCAACGCCAGTGACGTCGCAGAGAGTGACTGTGACTGTGACTGACTCGTCTACGACGAGCACTAGTGAAAGCGACGATGAGAATACCAGCACGACTTCGGCGGATGCCTTTACTAGGTCGCCTGCGGCAACTGTACTCACCACTAAGAGCGATGACGACGAATCGACCATACCAGGGACAACTACTCCCACACAATCTGCCTCGCAGTCCGAGCCAACCACCACTATCGCGTCTGCGACGTCCGTCTCTACCACGAGCGGGCAGTCTATCAGCCCAAGCAAGACTTCGTCTCCATTCGCGACCAGCGAGTCAGCCACCGGCCACAGCGAAACGACCCGTACGACTCCCACTGGCAGCGCAACCTCAAGCTCTTCATCCGCGCCTACCGTTGAAGTCGACCCAGCTACAAATGAACTTTCCACCAGCAACGGTAGAAATACCAGTGCCGCAACGGAGGGAGCCAGTACAGCAGGAGCAACGGGTACGCAAGGAGGAAATGGTACACCGACCCTGAGCACGTCGACCACACCGTCTCTCTTCACTGGTGGCGTTGCCGCGATGAGCGTGCCATCCCACTGGGGGATTGCTGCTGTGGTGTTTGGTCTTGTCGGTCTGCAACTATAAGTCCTAAATGGAGGACATGCGCAGATGGATAGTATAGCAGTCTAGATACCTTGAAGGTATTATAGTTTGTAGTAATAATAGTGCGTTTTCATTGGAATCATGCTTGTGTCGGAGCGAAGATATATATATCTGTCTAGAGATAGATAGACTGATGGTGCACCACCTAGATCGTCAGACTCTGACAGAAGAATCTCATCATTCTCTCAGCAGTGATATATGAGGGATTATTCCTTTGTCTACCATTCATGGCTTTTCTAATAAGTCGGTCCAGATTGTCAACCAATATACCTGGCTTCTGGTATCACCAGCTTGTTCCTTACCCAGGCAGATGAGTTCACCACCCATAATTACTACTCACAATTTGTTGTAGAGATTTCTGCATACCTTTTTGGCTGAATTGTGTGATTACCTTTGTGTCTTCTAATATAGTTTATCGGGAGTAAAACAGTATGTACATTTCAAAAACTATCGAACTTGAGGAGGGATTAGCGCTTACAGCGTACGATATAATGAGTACGTCCTTCACACTGACTTCTCAATTGACTGCGGTGAATATTAGTGTATCGGATAAAGCTTCTTGCACATTTTCGACACCATACAGAGTTGGTGTGCATTTACATATCATATTGCCGGCCAAAAGTCTGTTACGAGGCTATCTTATATGCCCCTGCCTGCTTTGCTTCTCACTATGGCCATCAACCTAGACATTACCTTATTGTTTCCGCTCAAGGTCGTCGAGGAAGCTCAGTGTAGACATCACGATATATGTCCTGCTCTCCCTGCCATCAGGGCTGACTGTGTTCCTCCAGGTACAGCGATGCAGGGGTCAGTGAGCAGCGGATGGAAAAGATGCGCATGATGGCTACATTCTACATAGATATACCCCTAGTCTTGCAAGTCCTTCGGCCATTTATAAGGTCAGAAAATATACTCCAGTGACCACTCGCTTAGTCGCGGAACAAGGGATAGCTCGGAAGTATTCGTCCAACCCGATCAGGATGATGCTTTTCACATTCCTGGGTGACGACGTTGCAGCAAGGAGGACAAGCCGCGTCTGCGGATTTTCTCCGGTTTGTTCATTTGAATGGACCCTAGCCAGTGGACGACCGTGCTATCAACCATATTCAACCCCCGAGGCATGCGTATATACCCCCTTCGCGTACGCCCCAGATGTATCCTGAATGACCTCACATAGTATCTGGTGGTGTGATCCCTACGCTTTGATGTCCAAATATAGCCCAAATCCTATCTCAGGAATCCGGAGATTGATAATCCCGTTCAAGCAATCAAGGAGCAGCACCGTGTGCCGACAAATATGATGGACTACATGAGTCCCCCGGCAGTCTTCTTCTCATGTCTTACTGCAACGATACAATGTCTCAGATTGCGGATTCCAAACAACCTCCCAGCGAGCCGTCGTCCATCGGCGAGAGCCTGCTCCAGCAGCAGCTCGAGCTGCAGGGCCTCAAACTCACGCCAGATGGCTTCGTGCACTGGAAACCGGGCAACAAGCGCCATCCGAGGAACTGGTCGAAGCTGCGCAAGGGCCACGATGTGTCGATTATCTTGCTCTTGGAGATGTTCACGTTTGTTTCCGCCCCCTCGGAGTCCAACTGTCACTGACCAGCACAGAACCCTGATCAGTGCTGCGGGAGTATGGCATCAACTGCTGTTTTATCGAGCTTGACTGACCTGATAGTCGGCCGTGGCCAATGCGAGCCATGAGGAGTTCAACATAAGCAAGACCCTGGCCATATTTCTTTTTGTCCCGATGTATGTCTTGCTCTCAGCCGTGGAAGTGTGGCGGTTAACCAGATAGGTATCTCATCGGCCAGGGCATCGGCAGCATCATCTTCCCCCCCTACTCCGAGGTCTTCGGCCGGAAGAAGTTGTATATCGTCAGCACGCTCATGTACAGCGCGTCGTGCATCTTGATCGCCGTGGTTCCGAACTACACGGGTGTGGTGGTAGGACGTCTGCTGAGCGGGTTTCTGTCGGCGATTCCCACCAACGTGGTGGCGGGGAGTATCGAGGACATGTTTAACGCGCGGGATCGCATCTGGTTTCTGTCGTTGTGGATGATGCTTGCCCCGTGGGGATTGGCCCTGGGACCGATCTACAGCACGTACATCATCTACGCGCTCAATTGGTATGCCTCCACTCCATCCTCCCGTGCGGTACTCACATAACCCAGGCGATGGGTCTTCTACGTGGCCGCCATCGTCACCGGCTTGATTGCATGCCTGTTACTCGGCATCCGCGAATCGCGACCTCCTCTCCTCCTCGACCAAGAAGTGCGACATCTCTGCCACGCTCTCGGTGACAAGCAGATGGTGCTGCAAAGCCTGAACCCCGACCGGATGCCTGATCTACACACGTTCGTGACCGTGGCGCTCTTCCGCCCGATCTACCTCTTCTTCACGGAGCCGATCATCTTCCTCGTGTCCGTCATCAGCGCCATCCCCTTCACGCTGATCTACATGTTCACCGAGGCTCTCCCCCCCATCTACCGTTCGTTCGGCTTCAGCCCAACGCACGCCTGCCTGCCGTTCCTCGCGCTCGGGCTCGGCTGCATGTTGGGCATGCTAACGCGCATCTACGACTACCATCTGATTATGACGCACCACGCGCAGCGGCGCCCGCTACGCCCCGAGGACAAACTGATCGGGTTCGCGATCGGGGCGCCCGTCTTCGCGGCAGGGCTCTGGCTCTTCGCGTGGACGATCCCGCCGGCGGTCACGACGGTGCACTGGATGGGGTCGGCGGTGGCGCTGGTGATGGTGGGCTACGCGGCGAACGAGTTCGGCTCGGTGCTCACGGGGTACCTGGCGGACAGCTACCTGAGCTATGCGGCGAGCGGGTTTGCGGCGCAGACGATCCTGCGGACGTGCCTGAGCGCGGGGTTTCCACTGTTTGCGCCGGCGATGTTTGGGTCGCTGGGGGCCAACGTGGCGGGGTCGGTGCTGGCGGGCGTGGCGACGGCGTTCTGTCTGGTGCCGCCGTTGTTCTGGCGGTATGGCGAGCGGATCCGGGCGCAGAGCCGGTTTGCGCGGTATAGTTTGGATGTGTATAATCGGACTACGGTGGACGAGGAGGGCTTCTGACGGAGGACATATGTAGGGCGGTGGTTTTTTTTTCTCTCGTGTCCGTGTGTAGGTGTGTACTGGTAGATAGTGTGGAGTCAGAGACTCCGGATGATGATCGCAGTTCCAATCGAGCAGAGGAGATGCGTCCATGTGATCAATCTTCCCTGCGCTATTGATTCGAGAGTAATGCCGTGGCTTTCAGCCAGCCAAAGAGATAAGCATCGCCGGTCGTACTGCAGTCAGCTGGGCTTCAGATCCAACCAGGTTGTTCCGGTGGAATGTGAATGACGATACCCTTGCAGCGATCCGGGCTTATCAAGTCTATCAGCTGGGCTGTCAGTCCGTTGAGATAGGGGGGGAGACGCCCGAGATTAGTAGATATACTAGTAGATATATTTATGGTTCATATCTATATATATATGTCCTCGAGGATAGTGCCGTCGTCCGCTATCTTCAGACCCTCTAGGCAGAATGACTCACTACAAGCAACCACGTCCCCTGGGGGAGAAGAAAGTAGGTAAATATCGTCTCAGGTGAATCAAGTACTCAGTTCTAATAGAGGAATTCTAAGGATATCACTACCCCGGTATCCAAATGGTACCTCCTGGGCCATAAAGTGGTACAGCCAAAACAGGCCGCCGAACCTGCGAGATCCCCCACATATCCAACCAAACAGCTCAACAAACAAGTCCTCCAACGGCTTCATCTCGATCGCTTCCAATGTATAATCTTTCCTACAGCTGCCAGCGCCAGTCGCTGTCTCAAATCCCTGGGCAAGTCGTCGCAGTTCCCCCCCGAGATTGTCCGCTTCAACCTCCCAGTCCTCAGCTGCTTCCATGAAGCCGATGAATGGGCGACCTTCTTCGCCGTTATCTGCGAGTCGCACTCCTTAATTGACGTAATGTCGTACTGTCGCGACACCGGCGATGCCATATCAACCCGCCAGGCGGAATACTGTCTCTCGTGCTTGGACTTCTTGGAGTCCCGGTCCGCCACCGCGGAGTACTGTACGCGACCAAGGAAGATGCCGGCGCTGGACGTCGCAAGCGTTGATTGGGTTCCTACGGTGCTATCCGGGGAGGCAGAGAAACAGTCTATCAAGGAGATGATAGCCCAACCAGCGCCTGTGAGTGCCACAGAGGTGTTTCTGTTTCCGAACAAACGGAATGCCCTCTACACGGTCTCGAGAGCGCTGGCGTCGCTATCCGGCACACGAGAGGTTGTCAGCTTTGGGTACGTGCTGTGTCTGTTTTCTATTGACCAGCAGGACTGACGGATGTATAGTGCACGCCGACGCTCCCTCCAACGCAGTTCCTGGTCCAAGGTTTCGTTCTGTCCGGGGACTGCCGACGGACTAGACGGATTGAAAATATCCCTGGCATCTGGACGACGCATTCGAGCGTTGTTCTGTGAATGTCCAGGGGAGACGTCGCTCGCAGCCCTTCGTCGCATCCGCTCCCTGGCGTCTGCGTACAGCTTTGTTGTCGTGTGCGATGCCGCCTCGAATTGTGATCCCGATGTGTTTCCACTGGTGGATGTGTTGGTGACCAGCTTCACCAGCTCCAATACTTCTCCTAGCAGGTACGTTGCTCCGCATCAATGTTACTGATGATACTGACAGCCCTAGTGTCGTGGTGAATCCTCGGTCCCAGCACTCTCGCGCCATCATGAGCCAGCTAGGGCTAATCCACGAAGATGCGCTATTCCCCCTCGACGCCATCGCACTGCATACCTCATTGAATACAAGTACATCGGTTCAGCAGACGAGCGATACTGGCCTGGTCGTTGCTGATATTACTCCCTGGTTTTCGGTTGTCCAAGAGCGCGATTTTCTTTTGTCGACGTTGGTTGGCTCGGAGGTATCTCTCAGTTCGTGCGTGTCTACTGAGGCCGCATAGGTATTCTTTCTTCTTTGATTCGGTTTTCACCAGACCTAATGTCGTGTTCATACCCGATGATGACTTACGGCAGAACGGCACAGCTTTGTATTGTTAGTTGGAAGCATTGTCCTTTATTCAGGAGATATGTGCAATGAACACTATTGTAGCATGCAATGGACCTATTCATATATGCCCTACGGCGCAGGGCAGTTCGGTATTCCTCACGGCCTCACATCTAATACTGCAAGGGCTCTCCTGGTCACTCGGAGTTCCGTGACTCGGCATTTGCATCTTCGTCATGAGGATCATCTTCCTGCTGAACTTGTGGAACCTCTAGCAGCTCGTATGGCTGTTGTACTCTTGTCTCGGATGCCATCGTGTCCTGATGTCTTGGATTCGAGTGCCTGTTGGGGGTGTAGCCATTTAATCCAACTGCAGGAAAGGCTGTCACCCCCAACCACAAATCCTGCCTGGTCCTGGATGGTTCCACGAATTCTTGCTGCTGTCCAATATCTCTGTCCCTGTCATTCGCCAACCGGGCGAGATGCGCTCAGACATTCTTTGGGCGAGGGGCTATACCGTCTACCAATCATTGGAAGTCGACCTACATAGATCATTAATATGGAGAGATTGATAGAGTACGGTATATCAGGGATCTCCATCCATTCCAGGAAACTGAAACATACTGGGGGATTGCCACCAAAGGGAGTTAGTATGGTTCCTCACAGATAGAAGGTTACCTGTCAGGTTCATGGATCTTCATGGGGCACTTCTGAATCCTCATTCAACTCCTAATAGATGAAGGCTGGATCCTAAAGATACGTTCATCGTGGTCCCACAGTATGTCATGCAAGAGGATAAGTAGTACTTTCCTTAGGGTGATAAGTATATATCTGAGCGCTGGCTTAATAGAACGGCAAAGTGGAAGCTGTCTTTCCCATTTCAGATAGGTGAGTCTTCCCGTTCGGCTCTCCTTCTTTACCAACAAGTCAGCGCGGTATGGATGCGTCGGAAAACAATTGACATGGATGCAACTCCGGAGTACTATTGCCCGGATAGCTCTGGCCTTTGATCCTGCTTTTCCACCTGGAGAGAACGGAGATGCGTTCGATTGTGAGGTACTGCTGGAGCGTTGCCAATCATGTCGAGGGAGCAGTCCATACTCCTCCTGAGATACACCTTCTGGAGTCAATGCAATGCACCTTACACGTATGCGTCTTCCATGTGGGTTGTGCACGGTGTATATAAGTCCTCCACGGCGTCTCATCCCTTGAGCGGGCAGCCAGAACGGCATCTACGAATTTTCATGTCATGGTCATGGGCGCGGTACATTGTTCTGGTGAGTAGGCCAACCGAGAATGAAAGAAGCAATCCTTTACAAAAAGAACGCGTTCCCGACGTATCCCAGGAAGAAGGCCAGCAGGCCCCGTTTATCCGTGACAAGTCCATCCTATTATCCAGGTACCCTGTTCCTCTCCCAACCATACACTAACCAACATGCTAAGGAACAGCTTGCCTTCCATCCGAACCAACCAACGAGCATCTTGTCAACCGGTAGTGATTCACAGGAGTTTATTTCCCTTTTCCAGCCTAGCTAGCAGCTAAGAATACCGATAGTATGTAGTGACCCATGTCGTCGATCCCAATACGCCGGAGTGCTGGACACCGGGGTATTAGCGTCCACATTCTCCATTTGGACAGGGGCTGACCCACCAGCCAACCCTGAGGCCCGAAAATCACTGTTCGTGTCAAATCCTACCTGGCTGGGTGACCGGGGACGAGGGATGACACCCTCGTCGGGGGGGAGGAGACTAAACGCGGAGTACATGGCATCTCCGCCTCCGCGACACGGCCTCCGTTGACGACGGTGGCTTACGGGGCCAGGTCCACTATTGATATTGGAAAGGGATCGCCCCGTGGCGTAACAATGTCGATCGGGTGACCCTCGCTGGGGATGCAGCGCGGCGCATCTATGTTCCTGTGTAAGGGAGTTCTGCCTACGGGGTAGCAAGCAGCATTTGACTTGAGACCGCTGACTGCTAACGAGATGAACAGCACACTAGAAAACGTAAAGCGATTGACTGAGGCAATTAGACGAGTGTACGACAGAGCCTTCCAAAGAAGAAATCACCCTCCGCTTTACGCGGGAAAGACGAATTGACCATCCGCCGAGCAGATGTACGCGCTACAGCCTACAACACTGGGGGAGTGGATCATGAATAGTCCGCTACTGAAGAATGGATATCCGCAGGGTAACGCTAACAACGCCGCAGAGAGTGCTTTCAAACCCTGTTGGTAATACATAGGAAATGATTGACAAAAGAAATACGAGCACATTGCTATGACCACGCCTTCGCCCCGTTCCCAATCACGCTGCTCGGGATCTGACGGGCGGACCCGTCGTGAGAGCGGTCATTCAGCGACGCCTCGTACCCGGACGCGCCTCCGTGACTGAAAGTCTTATCGCCCTCCTCGATCTGGGTAAGCGGGTACTCGTCGTTGATGCGCTTGAAGGCGTTGTTGCTGCCGGAGTCGCCAGACTGCCCGACCTTCGCGGTATATTCGGCCTTGGCGCTGGCAAAGAGCGTGGGGAAGGCCGCCTTGAAGACGGGGCGCAGCATGGGCACGCAGGCGTTGGTGATGGCGAGGGCGGGCTCGGTGACGCTCCAGAAGGCAGCCCAGATCATGGAGTACGACAGGTCGGTGAAGTCGACGGTGGTGAGGACGCGGATGCGGATGATGGTGATGGCGGAGATACTGTGGTTCTTAGCAGACGCTCTTACACACACACAGCGGAGGACTTACAAGATACCGATGCCGAAGATGCCGAAGAGGGCAAGCTTGGTCGCCACGGACATCTGCAGCCTCCAGATAAAGTGCAGCGGCAGGAGCATGATCAAGACGTCGGTGATGAGGTTAAAGGCGCCGATGGTCGAGAAGGCGACGTTCTGGCTGGCGCAGTGGCCCGGCAGCATTGGGTTCCAGTTCTTCTCGAAGGGCTGGCAGATGAGGAAGATCTGCAGGACGCTGCCGGCCCAGTAGGCGCAGGCGCAGCCCATGCAGACCCAGGCGGCAATGCGGAAGGCCTTGGTGACGAAGATGCGCAGGTAGAAGAAGAGGTAGCTCAGCTTGGCGAGCACCATGGCGTTGTAGTAGACGGCTTGGTAGACGATGAGCATCTTGAGGATCACGACCGTGTTTCCCCAGGGGATATCGACAACGTGATGGCGCATGCCGACGCGCGCGTAGTGGTACTGCATGGCCAGCATGCCGTACGTGTGCAGAATCGACCCGATGCAGCAGAAATCGTCCCACCACAGCTTGCTGCGCCGGAGCCGTCGGGAGATGAAGCGCAGGATCACGACGATGGTGGCCACGGCGACGAGCACCGTGTTGGCGATGAGCTGGTCCCGTACAATGCGGTAGTCGAAGACATCGTACAGTTGGACCATTTTCGTCTTCCTCTCATTGTCTCTCTCGGTCTCGTTCCTTCTCTTGTGTGCAGAAAACAGAAACCAGAAACGTAGTTCGGGACCCAGACTCCTTTAAAGGAGGAGGAATCCACTGGTATGAGACTTTCGAATCCTTCTGCTCTCACAAGCTTCACCATAGTCCCCACGGCCAATGCAAGCGACGTCCATCCTTTCCTTTTCAGACATGCAGGGGTCGTGCCGAATTCCTCTTTGGGATGATGGCAGCCGCCGGGGCCCCATTTGCCTCGGAAATGAGGAAAAAATGACAGTGCATACAGGTTGCGGGCTTGTGGCATCCAATCCCCGAGCGGCCAAAGGTCCAGGTCCTGTCGATCAGGATTTGCAGCAAGTCAGCAACGTTTTCCTGCCTGCCAAAGAATCCTGCAGAATCCTGCAGTGCCCGTTAGGCAACTCTGGGTAATTGCCCGTCTCGCTAGCTAAACGGGCGCGCGCTGGGAGGTGGAGCCGGCCGGACGGTGGGGATTCCGCAGACGAAGCCATTGGTGAGACCCGAATATGAGACGTGAGCTAGGCTTTAGAACGGCAGCTAGAGTCTCCTGATCCCAGAGGACAATGAATGGCTTTGTTCGTGCCCGGAAGGGGTTTTGGGCTTTGGCCCCCAGTCCGGGATTTGGCGTCTTCCTTCAGGAGGGGTAGAATCGCACCAAGGTACTATGTCTATTGACGACTGTCGCTGCTCTGTTGACGTTTGAGGTTGGAAACGGCTCAATTCTCTCAATTTGACCGCAACTATGGACGAGTACGATTATATTATTGTCGGCGCAGGCATCGGCGGCCTGGTGCTGGCCAACCGACTCAGCGAGGATCCCTCCGTGAAGATCCTGCTGATCGAGGCCGGGGCCAACCGCATGGGGGATCCTCGTATCGACACCCCTGGCTTCATGGGGACCTTGTATGGCCACCCGGATTTCGACTGGGATTACATGAGTGTTCCTCAGGCACGTCCAAGACCCTTGCGCGCAGCTCTTTACAGTTCATACCCCTGCAGCTGCTTAATCCTTCCACCGCAGCGGTGAGCCATTCAACCACTAACAGACACCGGATAGCCCCATGTGAATAACAGGCAGATCGCCCAGCCGCGCGGGCGCGTCGTCGGCGGTTCTTCGGCCATGAACTTCTCCGTGATCGTGTACCCGTCCACCTCCAACTTCGACGCCTGGAAGGAGCTGGGCAACGACGGCTGGGCCGCCGCGGATATGGCGCCGTACCTGCGCCGCTTCCACACATACTCGCCGCCCACGGCGGCAACGGCGGAGCTGCTGGGCGTGGACCGGTACATGGACCCGCAGAACCAGGGCAGCGACGGGCCGCTGCCGGTGTCGCTGCCGGACGTGTACGGGCCGCTCAACCAGGCGTGGGACGAGACCTTTGCGCGGCTGGGCTGGCAGTCGGACGCGGATCCGATCGCGGGAAAGAAGATCGGAGCCTTCACGGCGCCGCTGTCGGTGGACGCGACCACGGGCAAGCGCGGTTACGCGGCGGCGTACTATACTCCGGAGGTGGCGGCGCGGCCGAACCTGCACTTGATGGCGGAGACGCTGGTCGAGAGGATCGTGCTGGAGAAGGGCGCGGAGGTGGTCGCTCGCGGGGTGCAGGTGTCCACCAAGGATGGACCGAAGGAGATCCGCGCGAAGAAGGAGGTCATCCTGTGCGCGGGCAGCTTGAACAGCCCGCAGCTGCTGGAACTGTCCGGCATCGGCCACGCGGACCTGCTGCGCCAGCACGACATCCCCGTGGCGGTCGACCTGCCCGGCGTCGGCGAGAACCTGCAAGACCACTGCCTGACGACGATCAACTTCGAGATCGCCGACGGGCAGGTCTCGGGCGACATCCTGCGCGACCCGACCGTGGTGCAGGCGCTGGTGAAGCTGTACGAGGAGACACGGAGCGGGCCGCTAGCCGGCATGCCCATCAGCATGGCGTACCTCCCGTTCGTCGACGGACAGGGTGCCGTGCCAGCAGACAAGGTGGAGGAGCTGCTGGCGCAGCATCTCGACGGCAAGGACTACGCGCCCGCGCTGCAGAAGCAGTACGACGTGCTGCGGAGGATGCTCCAGGACGGCTCGGATGCGTCGTCGCAGTACTTGTTGCTGCCGGCCCAGCTGCACATGAAGCCCGGGCCGACGACGATGGCGGACGTGCTGGCCAAACAGCTGCCGGGCAACTACATCAGCATCATGGTCCTGCACAACCACCCGTTCTCGCGGGGGTCGGTGCACATTTCGTCGGCACGGGCGACGGACAAGCCCGTTTACGACCCGAACTACCTGTCGCACCCGCTGGATCTGGAGATCCTGGCGCGGCACACGCAGTTCGTCGACCAGATTGTGCGGACGGCGCCGTTCGCGGACCTGCTCAAGGGCGCGCGCATGCCCGAGAACACAGCCGACCTGAGCGATCTGGAGCATGCGAAGGGGGTAGTCAAGGAGCGGCTGTTTACGTGTTTCCACCCGGCGGGATCGTGCGCCATGCTGCCGCGGGAGATGGGAGGGGTGGTCGATTCGAGGCTGAAGGTATACGGGACCAGCAATCTACGCGTCGTCGACGCCAGTGTGTTTCCGCTGGAGCCGGCGGGCAATATCCAGGCGGCCACGTATGCTGTTGCCGAGAAGGCGGCGGACTTGATTCTGTGTAAATAACAATAAAGTATTTGGTTGGCGTGTGATGTATGTATGCTATGCTTGACTCTATTCTATGTGTCGGTTGTTTGATGCCAAGAAAGGAGGAATGTTGACATTTACTGGAATGCCGCCGTCAAGTATCAACAACCAACATCTCCCCATCCCTTCTCCCTGCCATCAATCAACATCATGAAGCTCTACACGTACTGGTCCATACTCCCCGCGGTGCATTGTCTACAGCTCGACGTGGACAATCCCGCCTCGATCAAACAAGCCGCCCACGATGTCGCCCGCAACATGCTCTCCCACTACACAGGGATGAACCCCGGCGATAACCCGGGCAACCTGCCGGACCCGTACTACTGGTGGGAAGCCGGGGCGATGTTCAACGCGCTGATCGACTACTGGTATTTGACGGGGGACGAGCAGTGGAACAAGATCACGATGCAGGCGCTGACGTGGCAGGCCGGCGACACGGGCACGTTCATGCCGACGAACCAGACCAAGACGGAGGGCAACGACGACCAGGCCTTCTGGGCGTTCGCGGCCATGTCGGCAGCGGAGCGCAACTTCCCCAATCCCGCGCGCGGGCCGGGGTGGCTGGCGATGGCGCAGGCGGTGTTCAACACGCAGGCGGCGCGGTGGGACGCGGCGACGTGCGGCGGCGGGCTGCGCTGGCAGATCTTCAGCTTCAACAACGGCTGGAACTACAAGAACACCATCTCGAACGGGTGTTTCTTCCACCTGGCCGCGCGGCTGGCGCGGTACACCGGCAATACGACCTACGCCGAGTGGGCGACGCGCGTCTGGGATTGGACAATGGACGTTGGCTTTGTGACGGACGACTGGCGGTTCATGGACGGGGCCGACGTGCTCGATGGGTGTTCGGAATTCAACCGCATCCAGTGGACGTATAACTCGGGCGTGTATCTGCTCGGTGCGGCCACTATGTACAACATCGTATGTCTACTATTCCCTCCGGAGGGGGGTTGGCACTGATCGGGAATACTGATAGCATAAAAGACAGCCGACTCCCGTTGGCGAGACATCACAGCCAACATCCTCCAGGCCACAGACGCCTTCTTCACCGGCGGGGTCATGTTCGAGCGGGCGTGCGAGACCGTCGACACGTGCCAGACAGACCAGCGGGCCTTCAAGGGCTTCCTGGCACGGTGGATGGCCGCGACCATGCAAATGGCGCCTTTCACGGCGGACTGGGTGCTGCCACGGCTACGCGCGTCGGCGGCCGCGGCAGCCCGGACGTGCACGGGGGGCGTGGACGGGGCAGCGTGCGGGCTGAAGTGGACGGAGCAGCGGTGGGACGGAAGCGAAGACGTGGGGTTGCAAATGAGCGCGCTGGAGGTGATGCAGGCGACGCTGATTGGGTCTGCGGACGCACCGCTGACGGATGCCACGGGGGGGACGTCGCAGGGAGACCCGGAGGGGGGCGCCGGGCCGGCCAGTTCCCGGGCAAAGGTGCTAACCAGAGAGATCACGAGAAGCGACCACGCGGGGGCCGGGATATTAACAGTGATGCTGGCGGCGGTAGTCACAGGCACAACGGGATGGTTGGTCTACGAGTAATTGACAATGTATATAACGAATCTATTCAATGGCAGCCACCACCCGCCGCAGCGCCTCGGCCAGGTAGTCCCGCGGATGCGCAAAGACGATGCGGAACCATCCAGGCGTCTCCGATCCAAACAGGGCCCCAGACGCCAGGAACACCCGCTCCTTCAACAGTCGCTGCATGACCTCGTCACTGACATTCACATGCACTGCCTCCGGGTGCCGCTGTAGGAAAGGCGTGCCCAAGTCCACCCAGATGAAGAACCCGGCGTTTGTGCCCGCCATGTAGGGAATATTGTGCTGCTCTAGGAGCTGGACCGTGTACTCGTACGCCGCGGCGAGCTTCTCGTTGTTGGCGTGGATGTACGCGGCGGTAAAGGCGTCATCCTCGAGGACACTCGCAGAGATGTGGTCGGAGGGACCAGCAACGTACGAGTAGAGCGCAGCGCTGTCGACGCCGGCACGCACACGGTCGTTGGTCGAGATGATCGCGCCCAGCCGTAGTCCGTTTGCGCCGAAGTCCTTGCTCATACCCCAGAGGACATGCACGCGGTCGGCGTCGATGATCCCCGTCGTATCGATGGAGAGGGCAGACTCAAACCCTGTACCTGCGTCTGTTGAGCCCCAGATAGACAGCGCGTAGATCTCGTCGCTGATGAAATGCATCCTGTGCTCCTGGCACAGTCGCATGAGCTCGATGATCACCGACCGCGGATAGCACCGCCCCAGCGGATTGTGCGGATGACAGAGCAACAGTGCGCGCACTTTCTTCCCTGTCCGCGCCGTGAAATCCGTCATCGCGCGCCGATATGCGTCGACGCAGGTCGTACCCAACGGGTCCTGGCCCTGGAAGTCCACAGCCACGACCTCCGTCCCGAAGCGCAGGCCGATATCCGCAATGAAGGTGCCGTAATATGGCCGGCCAAGGAGGATGCCTTCACCGGCGTCTGCGAGCGCCCAGGAGAGATGCTCGACGGCTGCGGATACTCCGTTGGTGAGGAGGAGATGGCCAGGGTCCAGCGGACGGGTTGGGTGTAGGTGCTGGGTGAGGAACCGGGCCATGGCGGTTTTGAGGCGCTTGGAGCCGGACGCACCGTCGTTGTAGGTCAGATACTTAGAGGTGAGGCGGAAGTGGTCGTGGATATGGGCGAGGAGCTCATCGTGCATGAGCACGTTCTCAGCGACGCCGACGCTGTAGTAGCCGGTGGGGTTGGTGACGGGGTCATAGAGGTTGGCCATGACCTCCCACATGATGCTGCCGCTGCTGGCGGCGAGGACGGCATTTGAGCGAGTTGAAAGAGACATGTTCGTTCCTCAGATTCAGTTTCCTGACAAGTTTCAAATACGAAGAGAGAGAGTCAGAATTCTCAGACGAGGCTGAAGGTGGGTCCGGGATATCCGCTCGGCAGGGTCCACCATGCCATCATATAACAACGGAGTCGTGTCTGGAGAGTGAAGGACAGTTGAGTCATGTTGTTGGGCATCAGGGCAGAGCCATTTCTTCCTGGCATTCCTGCAGATGGTCATGCGGCGACCCCGCGTCACGCAGCGGATAGGACTGGATCGGATATCTCTTCCCAACCGAATATCCTTCTCCCTCGCTTCTCAACGGGCACGGTAAACTGCGGGCCAAGCTGCGGACCATTTCCGCGCTGCCTCGGATGTCGACAGCATAAGTATGGAGGGTATGCGACAGGAATTTACACGGAGGTAGAGACTAGACAGCCCACACTACAGCTACAGATATGGATACACTCTCAGAGATTCCCTCCCACTGCAAAGCCGGCGTCGTGGTCAATGAAGGCCCCGACTTCCAGGTCAAGGTGGGGAGGGTCCCCGTACCAAAGCCAGGGTAGGTTGGTCCTCCTTTGCTCTATAAACTACGAAGACGGACGAGACCAGGGCCCAACGACGTCCTGGTCCGCCTGAATGTCACCGGCCTCTGCTCGTCCGACATCCACGTGATGAAGAGCGACATGGGCGGCGCGTCGAGGTCGTTCTTCGGCGTCCGCTCACCGGGCCACGAAGGCGCCAGCGTGGTCGTGAAGGTCGGCGCCAAGGTGAAGAACTTCAAGGTCGGCGACCGCGCCGGCACCAAGCCGCTGACCGACACCTGTGACTCCTGCGAGCTCTGCTGGGGCGATAAGGAGACATACTGCCGTACCGCGGTGCACGCCGGTCTGATGACCGCCGGACCCTACCAGCAGTACCTTGTCTCGCCAGCGCGATACGCGTCGCCAATTCCCGACGGTGTACCTGGCGAGGTCGCCGCCCCGATCATGTGTAGCACGGCGACCACCTACCGGTCGCTGGTCGAGTCGGGACGCAAGCCGGGGGACTGGGCGGTCTTTCCCGGCGGAAGCGGGGGTGGCGGGGATTCAGGGTGTGCAGCTGGCCAAGGCGATGGGTATGCGGCCGATCGTAGTGGACACGGGGGCGTGGAAGAAGGCTCTCGCAACTGAGATGGGGGCGGAGGCGTTTGTCGACTTCGCAGAGACGGCGGATACGGCTGCGGCGGTCATCGCAGTCGCGGACGGGGTATTCGTATTCGTCACAGCGCCAGCTGCATATCGCTCGACTGTCTCGTCCATCGACGAGCGCATCGGTGGGATTCGTCATGTGTATCGGGCTGGCGCCGGCCAAGACGGTGCTGCTTGGCGAGGATCCCAACACGTTCGTGTTTAAGAACCTGACAATCAAAGGGATGTGAGTGGGTAGCCGCAAGGATACAGCGGCCGCCTCGGATTTCGCCCGACGAGGGCTGCTCAAACCGATCTGCGAGGTCTATCTGATCGACCGGTTGCCAGAAGCTGTCGAGGAGCTGCGGCGAGGTGAAGTCGCTGGACGCATCGTGGTCGATTTTCACCAAGACACACGTGACCTCGACGTACCCGTCGGGTGAATCATGGGGAGCATCAACGCTCTCGATCCTGTCCCGCCAAGTTGGGAGGCTGAAGAATGATAGCCTAGCATTGGTGTATCGTTGAATATGTACAGATCAGTCTACAGTTGGATATCCATCTTCCGGGGAACCGTCTCCGACACCTTCCCCGTCGGGCATACAGACAATATTAGCGACAGTCAGTCTAAGAATTCTGCTCCTTTTATTCCGTAGAAGTGTTTACTTGCAGTCTCTCTATGTAATAAGATGGCCATTCTATAGACATGCTCAACTCCAGAGATGGAGGGTGTAGGCAGAATCTATCTACGGAGAGGTATATGAAATAAGGACTTTTGGCCACACATTCTGTGTGGCCTCAGCCCTCACCCGATCCCATTACTAAGCATACATGGCCCACACTTCTTCCTAAAGTATTAACATCCTAATTATATATCTAGTAATTACTTATAGTGGTTATAGTCTTATAGTATTATAGTATTATAATATCTGTTAGTGTAAGAGCGGTATAATATCTGATAGAAGAGGGTAATAGATCAGTGTGAAGGGATCATGGGGTTATATTACCATTAGTAGGAGAACTAATTACTAGTCTACAGAATCTTCCTCCACCAGTAAGGTTTTATGCTAGGCTATCATATGCTAAACTAGCCCTACTATTTAGTAGGGTGTAGCCTTAGTGCCTTACCTAGCTTATTTAATAGAATTATTCTCTAGTATTATTTTTAATAATTATCTTCTCTCTCTATAGACTATAATCCTATAGTTAATTTTACTTAATATATAGTCTCTGATTTATTAGCTTACTAAGTATATGTTAATTCTAATTATTTAAATTACTTTATTATTATTAATTCTAGCTATTTAGCTCAGTGAGGTAGAGCTCTTAGTTAGCTCTAGTAATTTAATTAGCTAAGGGTCTATTAGTCTATAGTATTTTATTATTATTCTATTATTCTCTATAGCTAAATAGGCTCTACTTATTAAGAATATAATTAAATAATATTATAAATATATACTATAATATATACTCCCCTCTTATAGATTCTCTTATAGTTATTTTAATTATCTTTATCTTTATCTTCTCCTATAAATTAGTATTAATTACTATTTTTTTATTACTATTTTTCTACTTTATTTTATACCTTTGGTTGAGATGCCTACTAAGTATATTAATTTTCTGATTAAGATATATTAAGTACTACTAATTCTAGTTAATTTAGTTAATTTTTAGGTATTTTCTCTATATAGAAACCCCTATCTTTATTATCTTTAAGCTAAAATCCATAATTTAAAGATTAGGTACTATAATTATTAGATAGTATCTAGCTATAAATAAAAGGCTTATACTATATACTTCTATATTAAATAGAAGTATATTTATATATAGTATTTATTAATATCTTTTTATAGTATTTTTATTAGATTTAGTAGCTATACTAATATTATATAGGTCTTATAAATTAAAAAGTAGTAAATTATTACTACTCTCTAGGTCCTATAATTCTAATAGTATTAGGCTCTAATAATTATAGTCTTAGATATCTAGGCTACTATAGCCTATACTATAAAGAACTCTAACTCTAATATAGATTTTATTAATATTCTCTCTATCTCTAATATTTCCTTATTCTTTATTATTATAATTATAGTACTAGCTCTATTAGCTTCTTTCCTTACTATTATAGATTTATTAATTCTTATTTCTATAACCCCTAAAGTACTAGAGACTCTACTTATTAATATTATAAACTCTAGCCTTATAATATCTCTAATATTAAGCTTAATACTCTTACTCCCTACCTCTAGAATCCTATAGGGTTAGGAAAGTCCTGCTATAATAAGTACTAGTTCTTCTATTTTAGGTTATTTTATTAATTAGGTGAGTAGTCTTTTTAGCTATTAATTATATTATATAGGCTAGTTAAGTAGGTAGGTATAAAAGTATAGTCTATATATTTTTAGAAATTTATTTTATTGGTAGAGTTTTTTAGTTAGGCCTATTACTAGTAGCTAGTATTTATCTTACTTATATTTTAATTAAAGTTTAATCTTTTCTGTTAGGAACAGTGCTGGAGAATAGTTCCACTAAACAAGCCAGGTAAGGCACCAAGGCTGCACCCCAGCAAATGGTAGGGCTGGTTTAGCATGTGATGACCCAGCATAAAACCTTACTAGTAGAGGAAGATTCTGTAGACTAGTAATTAGTTCTTCTAGTGATAGTAATATAACCCTATGATCCCTTTATACTAATCTACTACTATCTTCTATTAGATATTATACTACATCTTATAGTTCTAATCACTTCCTAAAATCTAATCAGTCTACTAGAATACTATAAGAATACTAAACACCTATAGCTAATCTACTCTAGGACCCTTCCTCCAGTAAATACTAGACTAAAGAGCCTAATATAATAGAGAAATGCCTTAAATTACTAATGGGGTTATTAAGATAATAGAAATAACCCTAAATAGAAGGAGGCAGCCTAAATCCTAAACCTAATAGAGATAGTATAATAGTAAATAAAACCTAAGTAGTTAGGTTAAGAAAGAAGATATCTAACTTCTTCTAGAAGAAGAATACTACCTAGAGCTAGAAATCTAGAGAATAGAAATCTAGTAATAATTAAATAAGAAATAAGCTTAATTATAGGATTATATCTTAGAAAGTACTAGGGAAATCCCACTACTAGAGAGAATAACTCTAGTAGATAAGGGCATACCTAAAGTAATAAAAAAAATAATCTATATAGAATAATTAAAGAAACCTATAAATATAAAATTATTCTTAGCTATAATAATACAGGAGTATATTATCTTTATAAACTAAATATAAGTATACTTTAAGGAATATCCTAGCTAGTTTAAATCTAAAAATAATTAGGTATAGGTAGCCTTAGTCTAACTTATAGATAATTAATATAATAAATAATATATATATATAAGGCTAAATTATCTAGACCCCTTTAGTAGGCTAACTTTATAAATTTTTATATATGCCTAGTTATGGCCCTAAAATACCTATATAAGGAGGCTATAGTCTGATTTTATAATACTACTTAAAAACTATAGTAAAGTATATAGGAATTTATGACCTACCTAGATAGTATTTACTCTTAACTAGATAAGCTAATACTAGATTTTTACTATAAAGATATCCTATACTCCTGTATTACCCTAATTATTTAAGCTAAAGTAGTATAATTTTCTAATATACTAGAACCCCTAGAAGCCTATATCTTCTACCTAGCTATAATTAAGAATAGCATCCTAGAAAGATAAGAGGTATTATAAAAAAAATAATTTAACTAGTTAAAGTAAGCTCTAAAGTTAGAATATTAATATCTATCTAAACTAGAAGACTATAAATTAGAATAATAAGAATTCTAATAAGTAAGCCTAATAGAGAATTACTAAAGGAGGGACTCCTAAAAAAGGAAATTTTCCTACTCTCCTAAGAGAGATAAAATAAACTAGGCTTACTAAAAATATAGATAGCTTAGCTACTAGGTATATAAATATTCTAAACCCTAAAGAAATAACTAGCTAAAAAACTAGGATACCCTATACTCTATACTATAGTAATACTAGAAGTTAGAAAGAATTCTAATAGTAGTAAGATACTTATCTACTAAACCTCTATTATAGTTAGATAAAATTACTATATATATAGAACCCTAATTAATTATAGAGTAGAGAGGACCTTTATAAATTAATAGTAGATAAAAGAATTCCTACTAGAAGTTAAAGAATCCTTATAATTAGTATAGGCTATTAATAGATACTCTATAACTTCCTAGAATTAATGAAGTATTATTATTAAAATTATTAATTCTATAGGAAATACTAGGCCCTAGGAACTAGTCATAGAAGCTATTAATATGATTAAGTATAACCTAATCTTAGGAATAGACTAGCTAAAAGGTACTAATCTAGATATTAAGTAGAAAAAACTCTTCTAGTACTATTATAATAGGGAATCTAAGAAAAAAGAACCTAATATTAAGATAATATTAATAGTAGAGATTATAAATAAATTAAAAAAAGATATATTTCTATATATCTTAGTTATTATTACTAAAGGAATAGAAAAATCCTTAAGGTTACTAGTAACCTAAGAGGGCTTAGGATCTAAGGAGGTACTATCTTTAGAATATAAAGAATACTAAGATATATTTAGTATAGAGTAAGCAGAAATTCTACTATAAAATATTATATATAACTATATAATAAAGCTTAAGGAGGGTAAATAACCCCTATATAAGCTACTATACTTACTATCTTAGGAAGAACTCCTGATCCTTTAGAAATATATTAAAGAATATCTATAGAGGGGATAGATTAGGCTATCTAAAAGCCTTATAGATACTCTAATTTTATTTATACCTAAGAAGGATAGTAGATTATAACTATATATTAATTACTATAGATTAAATAAAATTACTATAAAAAACCATTATCTACTACTACTAATAAGTAAGTTAATAGATTAGCTAGCTAGTGCATAGATTTATACTAAGCTAGATCTCTATAATACTTATTATAGAATCTATATTTAGAAAGGAGATAAATAGAAAACCATATTTTATATAAGATATAGATATTTTAAATATGCTATAATACTATTTAGCCTAGCTAATACACTAGTAATATTCTAATTATATATTAATTAAGCCCTGAGTAATCTGCTAGATACTTACTGCATAGTATATCTAGATAATATTATGATTTATTCTAATAGTGCAGAAGAATATATATAATAAGTCTGTGAAGTACTAGCTAGACTCTATATTAAAAGGAGAAGTATAAATTCCATACTATAGAAATAAATTTCTTAGGCTTTATAGTAAGCACAGAAGGCATGAAAATAGAGTAAGGCGATGTTATTATAATTATAAAATAACTAGAACCTAGGAATAGCTATAAAATCTAGTAGTTCTTAGGCTTTACTAACTTCTACTAAAGATTTATCTCTTATTACTCTAAAATTACTACACCCCTATTAAACATAACAAAAGGGCATAAAAATATAAAAGAGAGAAGCTATAAGATCTAAGAAGATAGGGGAGAATTCCTTATCCTAGAAGTAAGGCATACTTTTAAAGATATAAAATACTACTTTATAGAAGCCCTAGTGCTATGCTACTTTAATCTAGGCTTAAAAACCTAAATTAAGCTAGATGCTTTAGGATTTATAATTACTAGAATCCTAATATAGTAATAAGAAAATAGATAATGATACCTAGTAGCATACTAGTCATGGAAACTATAAGATATAGAAACCTACTATAATATATATAATATAGAAATACTAGTAATAGTAGAATATGTTAAACACTAGTACTACTATATTAAGGGTAATAGTAATATAGTAGAAATTCTCACTAATTATGCTAATCTATGAACTTTCCTAATAATAAAAATCCTTAATAGATACCATATAAGGTGGGCAGAATTCCTCTATATCTTTAACCTATAAATTAAGCACTGCCCAGGGAAAAATAATCCTATAGATATATCTAGCTATTACCTAGACCATACTTATGAAGCAGAAAAGCTATCTATAGACTTCTTAATAAAAAAACTCTAAGGAAAAATCTAGGATAGCTAACATCTCAGAAAAGCTAAACTAATAAAGATAGGCCTATTAAAATAAAGTTATAAACTATAAGCAGACTTAACTAGTAGCACTAAAGAGTAAGATTATAAAAAAACCCTATCTAATATAGATCCTACTAATAATAACACAGATATCCTAGATATTCTGATATCCCATGCAACTATGAAAGCCACTATGCTATATAAAAGCATATATAATCCTAAACTAAATATAGTTATAGTGGACCTACTACATAAAGCATAGGAAAAATACCTAAAATATAAAGAGATACTCTAAGAAATAACTTAGATATAGCTAGAATAACACTATAGCTCACTATAGATAGTTTCTACAGACAGAATTATTAGGTTTAAAACCTGCACCTATATGCTGAAAATAGAGATAATATACTAGGAAATCCTCTAAAAAAATCATGAAGACCTGCAAGGCAGATATTTCAGGGAGAACTATACTTAGAATACTATCTAAAGCTAATACTTTTAGTATGGTATGAGCTCAGAAATTAAGGAATTTATCTAATAATATACTATCTATTAAAGGATTATGGTATATAGGCATAAGCTATATAGACTTTTATAACTACTACTAATCCTAAAAAAGCTAATAGAATGGGCTAGTATAGATTTTATAACTGATCTGCTGCTATTAAAATAGAATAAGGAAGTTTATGATTCTATATTAGTTATAGTTAACTTATATACTAAATTTATAGTATATTACCTATATAGAAAAGACGTAATTATAGAAGAACTTACTAACCTATTCTATACTAGGTACATCTCTTACTTTAGAATACTATAAAATCTAGTAAGTATCTATAGCTTATTATTTACTTTAGATTTTTAGTCTTTACTCTAATTCCTACTAATAATAAAATATTAACTTTTAATAGCATTCCACCTGCAGATAGATGGGCAGACAGAAAGATAAAATTAACTATTAGAATACTATCTCTATACCTACATTAACTACTAGTAGGATGACTAGATACTATATATAGAAAAAATTATAGTAGATAAGATAGTCTATGGAAAGTAACACTACTTAGTTAAGTAGTTAGGGTGGCCAGACTCTGAAAACATATAGGAATCAGAGGCCTATATTACTAATACTATAGCTTTAGAAACCTATATTACTATAAAGAAGCATAACATAGTAGAAAACATACTAAATAAGCACTAATAATATAGGAAAAGACTAGACTTTAACTAAAATATATATAAGATAAACACTAGCTATTAGTAATAGCCCTAGCTAAAAAACTCTACTATTAAAATAAATTCCTAAAGATATATAGGCTATACTTTTATACCTACTTACCTAACTAGCCTATATATCTTAATTAATAGCTAAAAAGACTACTAATCTAGTTAATAAAATAACCTAGAATAGATAAACTAGTGCCTATTATAGCAGGACTTTCCTAGTCCTATAGGATCTTAGGGGTGGGGAGTAGGAGTATTAAACTTAATATTAGAGATATTATAGGATTAGAGTCTATAGCATTAATAAGCAGAGTCTCTAGTATCTTAGTAGTTATAGGAGTAGGAACTAATAAAGCTATAGTAGTAAGGAAAGAAGCTAATAGAGCTAGTATTATAACTATAATAATAGGGAATAAGGAAATATTAGAGGCAGAGAGAGTATTAATAAACTCTATATTAGAGTTAGAGTCCCCTATAGTATAGGCTATAGTAGCCTAGATATCTAAGACTATAGCTATAAGAGCCTAATACTACTAGGGTTATAAGACCTAGAGAGTAGTAATAATCTATTATTTTTTAATTTATAGGATTTATATAATATTAGTATGGCTACTAAACCTAATAAAAATACTATAAAAAGATATTAATAAATACTATATATAAATATACTTCTGCTTAATATAGAAGCATATAGTATAAGCCTTTTATTTATAGCTAGATACTACTTAATAATTATAGCACCTAATCTTAGAGTTATGGATTTAGGCCTAAAGGTAATAAAGATAGGGGTTCTTATATAGAGAAAACACCTAAAAGTTAGCTAAATTAACTAAAATTAGCAGTATTTAACACATCATAATAAGAAAATTAATATACTTAGTAGGTATCTTAACTAAAGATGTGAAATAAAGTAGAAAAGTAGTAATAAGAAGATAGTGATTAATACTAATTTATAGGGGAAGATAAAGGTAAAGATGACTAAAATAACTATAAAAGAATCTATAGGGGGGGAGACCTCCTTATATACTATAGTATATATCTATAATATTATTTAACTACACCCTTAATAAGTAAAGCCTATTTAGCCACAGAGAATAATAGAATAGTAATAAAATACTATAGATTAATAGACCCTTAGCTAATTAAATTACTAGAGCTAACTAAGAGCTCTACCTCTCTGAGCTAAATAGCTAAAATTAGTAATAATAAAGCTATTTAAATAACTAGAATAATAGAAAATCTATAACTTTGCAGGCTCCTACTATAATAACTAATTAGACAATATTATAAGACTAACATAATCTTATACTTAATAAAGGAGCTGCAGAACCAGCCACCCTAGGGTAAGTTAACTAATTAGAAATTAAGTAGCTGTTAATGAATCTAGAGAATCAACCTATACCTAGTAAGCTAGTGAATTAGAGACTATATACTAAGTAAAATTAACTATAGGGCCATAGTCTGTGAAGAGGGAAGGTAATTATTAGGAATAGTACTAGAGAATAGTTCTACTAAATAAGCTAGGTAAGCTACTAAGGCTGCACCCCAGTAAATAATAGGGCTAGTTTAGCATATGATAACCCAGTGTAAAACCTTGCTGGTGGAGGAAGATTCTGTAGACTAGTGATTAGTTCTCTAATTAATAGCAATATAACCCCATGATCTCTTCACACTGATCTATTACCATCTTCTAGCAGATATTATACCACTTCTTACACTAAGCCCCTATCTAGCTATAAATATTAATAGGTGTTCTTACTAATCTTAAGGTATATCTACTACTATAGATTTACTCTTAGCTTAAGACTAGTAGTTTATATATAGTATTATAAGGCTATCCTTATAACTTATACTAATTACTACCTATCCTATAGTCATGAGTGTATATAGTGCTACTAAGTGATAGTAAGATAGTTTTTAGGTATCCTACTCTTTATATAGTATATTTCTGAGGATATTAGATAGAAATATAATAATTATCTATACTATATAGGAGTCTACTTACTAGTAAGTTAAGGTACCTCCTCCTAGTAATAGTCTTACTTTCTAGTATAGATATCTTCTCTTATAGTCTACATACTTACTAGACCAGGATTATATAATATATATGGTGTCTAAGGCCTTAGTATAATAATATAAGCTTATATCTATTATAAGTATTACCTTCTCTTTTATTTTAATTAAGCTAAAGTTCTCCCTACTTATAAATTATATTCCTTATAGATATCTATATATTATAGGCCTGCTATAGATTCCTAGGTATCTTCCTTAGGTCCCTATCCTTTCTACTAGACTAGTAGTTCCCTTAATCTACTATTATTATATAAGTCTAAGATCTTCTTTAGATAGTACTTATAGGTCTCCTCCTCTATAAGCCTTACTAGGAAGTACTCTATAAAGTCTATACCCTTTATTTCCTTATATCTTTATAATATAGAAATATAAAAGATATTATAAACCTTCAGACCTATAAGGAGTTCTATATAATAGGTATTTATTCCTATCTATTCCACTACCCTTAATAAACTAGTCTATAACTAGTTAAGCTTCTTACTTAGTCTTATCTATAACTAGTTCTTAGTACTAACCTAGACTTTATTACTAATCTAGAAGTTCTCTATAACTCTTTTCTAATTATAGTACCCCTGCTAGTACTTCTAGGCTTTCTTAATCCTACTTATAGCTTCTAGTCTCACCCTTTATAGATGCTCTATATACTTATATAAGCTAGGGGTAATATTATCCCTCCTTTAGATGTTTAGGGCTATTATCTATAGGTCTACTCCTATAATTATGCAGAATAGGGTATTCTAGATAGATAGATAATATATGTTATTATATATAAACTCTATAATAGGTAGGTGGTCTACTTAATCATCTTATTTAAAGTTTATATACCCTTAAAGATATTACTTAAGTACACTATTTAGCTGCTCTATTTAATTATTAGTTTATAAATAATAGGTAGTACTTAGTGTATACTTAATATATAAATAGTATATTATCTTAGACTAGAACCCCTTTATAAAGACTAACCCTTAGTCTATTATAATACTTATAGGTATCTTATATAGATATACTATCTTATAGATTATTATATATGCTAGTTCCATATTAGATATATTCTTTTATATAGGTATGAAATATGCTATCTTACTTATTCTATTAATAATAACTAGGATCGTATTAAACACCTCCCATAAGGAATCCCCTATATAATACTTATAGATATGGAATTACCGTGGGTAAGGTAGTATCACCAGGGGTGAAGAGAGATAGGCTGGGCTAATGCCTCTTTACTTACCTGGGGTAAGATCTTATATTTATATCTAGCTATTAGCTATCTATCTAAAAGATAAGTTATAGATAT